>NW_026067912.1:4147183-4247983 GCF_014885135.2 Alexandromys fortis | reverse complement strand
TGGGAAAAGGGAGACGGGGAGGGAAATGGGAGGCGGGGAGGAGGCGGAAAAAAACTTTTTTTCAATAAAAAATTATATTTAAAAAAAAGAAAAAAAAAGAAAAGAAGAAGAATAACATAGAGGTCTAGGAAAGGAAAAATGAATAAATAATGCCAGGATGTTTGAAAAAGCCATGATAACTTCATTATTTCATATCTATTTAAAATTACATTATATATACATATGTTTATTATATGTGTATGTATAAATATGCACATTTATATAGTTGAATTGAAGTTGTACCAATTGGGGTGGCAATGTCCCCTCAAGCAGACTTTAACAAAAATATGCGTGCTGGGCATGTGAAAGCCCTTGGGTTGGTGGTCAAGAGAATCCATAAGACCCACAAAACAACCTAGGCTACTTCCATTGTCCTTGAAGCCTTTGAATAAAGAGGTTAAGACCTTATTGCTGAAGACATAAGTGTGCTGTGGACACAGCATTTGGAGTCAACCTGATTCTGACCTGGAAGCCTCTTTATTGAGGAATAGTTCTCATAGTTTCAGAAGGAGCCAGGCAAGCTACCAACAGATAAAAGTAGTCGGTAGCCCATACAGCTCTAACGACAATGAACCATAACAATGACCTGCATCCAAAGATAACCTGAAGGGAGAAATAGTGGCACTAATATCCTCAGGTTAACCAATAGTTACCTAATTGGATGTAAGGACCTCTCAATACAAGGGAGCTCGTGGTTAGCACTGTAAATTTACGTACCTCACCTATGGCTGGTAAGGTCATGGAACCTAGATAAGAACTACTTCCAATGCCAGTTTCCTAAGCCAGTATAATCTCTCCCTGCACTTTGAATACCTACCCTTATACCTACAGATAAATATAGTTCTCACCCGTCATCAAAGAAATAGTTCCTTTCTACAGAGACCATATCAGAAAAATGCAACTGCTCAAAATGCAGAGATCAACAGACCATTGATCACAGTTGATACATTTATAACATACCTCCTACACTTAAGGTTGGGGAACATAACAGAAGAAATGGCAGGAAAATCTTAAGAGACTGAAAAACAAGGCAGTTGCTATAAGATTGCTTCTTTAAAAAAAAATACACAAAGGAGAAAAAAAGGCGAAATCTTAGAGGAGTGGGAAAACCATAATGTGATCAAGATACACTGTATGAAATTCTCTAAAATATAATAAAATATATTAAATTATGTCTTCAAAATCTATCACTAATAGTTCACTCTGTATTACAAAGTTAAGAACAGTTTATGTTTCTCTATAGTAGGAGGCTGTTTGCTCGTTCCGGCTGCTCAGACCCAAAATAACCACACAGAAATTGTATTAATTAAATCACTTCTTGGCCCATTAGCTCTGGCATCTTATTGGCTAACACTCACATCTTAATTGAACCCATTTCTATTAATCTGTGTATCACCACAAGGCTGTGGCTTACTGGATAAAGTTCTGGCATCTGTCTCCAGCGGGGCTACATGGCTTCTCCTTACTCCACCTTCTTTCTTCCAGCATTCAGTTTAGTTTTCCCCACCTAGCTCTGCTCTACCCTATTACAGGTCCTAAACAGCTTCTTTAGTAACCAATGGTATTCACAGCATACAGAGGGAAATCCCACATCATTTTTCCTTTTTGTTAACAGTCATTTCTAAATTTCTTGTAAGGAACAGATACACTACACTTCAGAAACTTAAAAGTCATTCATTTAACCATGGAAATGATAACTTATATGGATGGAAATTGGGTTTTTCCCAAGCTCACTGTGGGTAAAACCCTTCACATGGCTTGGTCCCACATGGCTTGGTCCTACCCTCCACCTCAACCTCTCTCTCTGCTATTTCAACTCTAGCTCTGAAAGTCTCTAGGTTTTTTTTTTTTTTTTGCCATTGCTTTCTACTACAGAGCCCTCATCTAGTTAATGCTATTATTTTTGCAGTTATTTACTCCTTCCCACGACCATGTGGCTTGTCCTTCTAAGAGGACCCTGTATCTCTAGCCCATTTCTTTGGATTTCTATCAAACAAATGAAGGCAGGCCCAGTGAAAGGCCACATCTAAGTAAATCTTCAGAAGCAAGGCAAGTCTCCATGAGGCCCTTTTTTCCCATTCCATGACACCAGTGTGTCCCATATAAGAGCTGTCTCTTCAGAAAAGCATAGGAGACTCGCAGAGTTCCAGTCAAGGCACAGCATGCTTGTGGAAAACCTCTATGCCAGAAGCCATGCAGACTTGAAGATCATTTGTTGCTGCAGCAAAACTGAGCACTACACAAAGTATGAACATATACACGGTATTATTCTGGAATGACTGACTCAATACCACGGCCACACAATGTGAACTCCATTCCAGTTCCAATCCTACCCTTTGACAAGGTGAAATTCTTATAAACACGATTACAAGAGCCAGGAACTTCTCTTTCCTAACTTTTGTTATGACCACATTGTCATAACTATTGTGATTGTCAGAACACTATCTTCCTTACCATGCACTCCCTAAGAGCAGGAGATTATAGTTTTATTGATTCACCATTGCTTCCCCACAAAGAGCATTGTTCTCAACAGACATTGATCTTTGATCCAAGGCAGGAAAATGAAGACAAAAAGGAAAGTATGGGCTAGGTAACAACATTGAGCATAGACTTAGAAAACATATATCTAGCAAAACAAATATTCTGCAACCCTAGTGTATTCCAGAACACCTTTATAATGAAAATGGGCACTTGTCTGGGATCTCCTAAATACATAATGATAAAAATGATGGTTATAAAGTCCTTTTACTATTAATACTTGTAGACCAGGCTGGCCTTGAACTCACAGAGATCCCGAGTTCTGGGATTAAAGGCATGTGCCACCTCTGGCTTAAAAATATTTTTACTTTTAACAGCTTTGTAATAAGTGTGTTGTCATTATTTCCCAAGGTCAGTACTTTTAAAACCATTCAGCTATAAGCTGGAAAAGCAAAGCTTTGGGACAGATCACCCCAAGAAACCTGTAGGTTACCTGGAGGTATCAGTTATTAGAGGCCTGAGCCTCAGGTGGAGCAAGGACAACCTCTTTGCTGGTGCAATAGCTGTTGGGGACATCACTGCCACAACCATGTACCTGTGAGAAGAGTGCCTACCAAAGTTCATTTGTGAGTTGAGAGCAGAATTAAAGTACTAGAGTCAGCTGGAAATTTCTTCTAAGTCAGAAAAAAAATGGGGAATAGGTCCTGAACCCGTGATTCTAACTTAAGAACCAAGAAATACCAAGTAGCAAGACCACCGTGGAAATCAGTGAAGGGAATTTTTAGCATTCGTAGTCCTGAACTCTGTAGAAATTATTCTAAAGGCCTCAGATAAAGCACAGAGATTCTAAAATCTGGCAATCTCTGATCAAAAAAGAGATAGCACTAATTCCTATTTTCAAAGTAGGAAAATCAAATCTGTTAGATTTGGAAACTGAATGGTAAGTACTACTTTCTAAGAATAATTCACATCGTTATCTGCAAGACCACCCATGGATTCCACAGACCAGCCATTAACTGCCATGTGTGGCTGCAACGTAGTAAGAGACATGAAGAGGATTTGCTGTCCTTTCCTTTCTCGTGTCCTCATCACCGTCAGGAGGATAAATATAGAGCCTTGTTAGACTTGGTGGGCAGACCTGTTGCTCTCCATCTCTGCTGAGAATAATCGGAAAGTCAGGGTGCAAACATGGCTCATCTTGACACTACAGGCTGAGCCCCCTTAGCCTGGACTGAAGCCCACTATGACAGCTTCCGGTTTAAGTCCCCGGAATCCTGGTATCTAGCCTGACAATTGTCTAAACAAGCCCTAGAAATTGGAAAGTCTTCATTTTCCCAAGGACTGGCCAAGGTTTCATGTTCTCAGTCCAACTCAAAGTGCTCTCTAGAAATCAATTGCAGGAGTCTGTGCAGGCTGGTGGGGACCAGGGCCAACCAAGTATCAGCTGACAGTGCCTAGGCAGCCTCTCTGAGGCACCTGAACTGGTCAGGCCTGTCCTGCCAGGATCCAAGAATGGAGAGGAGGGGAGGAGGTACAGGGATTGGAAGGGAGCCTAGAGTTGGTTGAGGGAGGGTGGGACGAAGCAAGTTTCTGCAGCAGGCCACAGTGAGCAGAGGAAATCAGGAAGGCGATTATGCTCCAGTGTATAAAAACCGAAGGCTGAATTCGCAGAAGTGGTTGGGGCTGGTGCGTCCCAACCAGAGACGTAAAAACGAAGTTCTCCCTGCCACTCCTCTTTGATGGCATACCTGAGGGTCTTGCCTCCTGATACCCTGGCAGCAAAAGAATGACAGAGTGCTGACATCTGCGGTAGTGTGAGACCTGCTGCTCCCAGGAGGGAGGAGGTAAGAGCCGGGCAGGAGGAGGGCGTGCTCTTTTCCCTTCAGCTCTCCGCATCACTGGTTTGTCTGAAGCTGCAACTGACCTAAGAGTTCTGGGTCTTGGTCCAGAGTTGTGTCTAGCAGTAGTTCCAGGATCCCTCATTCTCCTGTCCATCTCAGAAATTCTTGGCCCAAGCCAGCAGGCCTGGGGCATATAGACTCCTAATTCATGGGAACTATTGCAGGTGGGGATGTTGTGAGTAGAAATTTCTCTTATCAGTGAATAGGCAGTGCTGGTAACTCACCTATGTCCTTACTACCTACTGTTTACAAATGACTTACCTACATGGAGAGCCTCCTATAACACAGAAAGTACTAGTCAATACTTGCCCTATTTTAGATCTTCTTACAAATGCTTGCTGTAGGATTTTGAAAGAAATTAATGTTTGTAAACAAAAAAAGAGTATCTTAGGATGGCATATAATAAAATGAGTAATGGTGGAGGCTGCTTGAAATCCTCTCATATACAAAGTATGACTATGAAATGCATTAAATATTATTGTTTGCCTATGGGGTAAGTGTTGTTTTATCTGTAGTTCTGGGCAAGCGAAAGTGAGACTCGAGGAAGCTAACTAAAGCCAGCTTTCATTCCTTGCAGAGCCCATACTCTCTGCATCTGCATCTATGGGGTTGTTTGTAATCACTGGCCTTCCAGGTTCAAAGTGCTCAGCCCTGGTACAGAACAATTTGGGTTTGTAAAGAGCCTTTATCCAGGCAGAATCAAGGTGATACCATCACCTCCTGTTTCCCATTACTTTCACTACCTTAGAACTTGGTCTCTAGGACTCGGGCTTCTGCAACCCTTTCCTGTGGTCAGAATAAGGCAGTCCATGCCATCTATGGCACAAAGAGTGCCGAGGCGGTCCAGCTGAGGTCGGAAGTTACTCTGGAAACTGTAGAACTGGCAATAGAAAGGGGAAAGAAATATATTTGAGAAAGGAAGAGCTGGACCCTGCACCAGCATCCTGGGGGCAGCTGGAATTTAAAGCTCACCACTTTCTAGTCTCTGCTCATAGTGAATCAGCCACATTGACTAGCCTACCCCGCCGCAGACCTCTTCCCTCTTCCTGAAACACTTTTCCCTGTAGAGTGATTTTCTCCCATTCCACCAGGTTTTGCCTATTCAGATGTTGCCAATTCTGTGAACACTTCTCAAATCAAGGCATCTAAAGCATTGTCCCCTCACCTGATTACTGTTTCCATAATGCTTATCACTCTTACAAGTTTCTCTCTTTTAATTTTTGCCACTAGTGGTATATAAGTTCCCTGAGGATAGAAACTTGCCTCATTTTTACCTACTGGGCATTACCAAGTCCTTGGGTTATGAATAGCAGATACCTGGTTAATGTTTGGTGGGCAAGTGAATGATAGGAAAGATGAGGAGATGCCTAGACTCCTAGTTTGCCTCCCTCCCATTCAGCACCCCCACTCTATCCTCCAGAGGAGACAACCATGTGCGCCTTGAAAAACTGCAGGTGTTCCAACAGCTGATTCCATTCTCGGGTAACACAAGGAAAGAGGTCAAAAGGCACCAACTAGACTTTGTTCCATGAGAAACAACCAGGAACGGAAAGGCTGGCTCTGCAGGCCAGTGTGATAAGCTGCACAGCCTATGACTCACCGCACTTTGACCTTCTAGGCAGGGGAGCTGGGAGAGATCTTAGCATTGCCTGGGTACCAGTCATGTCGATATATAAGACATCCTAAATTACTCCTTTCTACTTCCTGCTTTACCAAGCCACCACTGCAAGTCATTCCAGGGTTCCTTGTACAGCAGTTGTTGCGGGGGGGGGTGGGGTGTCATTCACTTTCAGGATGACAAGAAGGTCCATATCTGAGACCAGAGGATGAAAGGACTTTGTGTGAGCACTCCTGCTCTCTAAAACCGGTGCCTCCATTTCCCCCCATTTCTGCTCTGTACAAGTGAAATAATAGTCCATGCCTAATAGCAAGTGAGATGGGTGAAATTTCAGTGATGAAAGCACTCTCTCAAAAATGATTATGACAGTGAGATTGCGACCCTCACAGTCTCTCTCTTGCCCTCGAGCTCCCAGCAAGAGATGGAGAGCAGAGAAAGCTCGGGGAGCTGTCTTGATTCTGGAGAATTTCGTTTTCAGAAAGGCTACAATTGCGAACTTCATCTATCAGAGAGGCTTCTTTGAAAGATTCCTTTTCCCCCCATAGCTACCTCAAAAATCAAATCACACACCTTAATTAACACCTAGGACACTTAACTCTTCAGGAAAAGCATGAGACAGTCTTGCACAGTGCTGTTTCTCTCTGGCATGCACACCGTGGCTGGCACCATTTCACAGGCTGCTGGGTTTTATGGGTCCCTCTGTGCACTTCCATGTTCTCCATTGTAATTGATGCTAAGCTTCGCCCTGGCCCGTATGATTTAAAAGACAGCTGATTCCCTGGCTGGCTCTGTGCTTCTGTTTTTAAGACGCTGCTTGTGTTGTTCCATTAGGTTTCCTGTATAATTCTTGATTTTCAGGATTTTAGAAAATAACTTTTTAGCAGGGAAATAATTTTTTGAATTGGGATCCAAGCCTGGGTCCTGTTGCTTCCTGGAGAAGCAGGGACCTACAAAACAATATTGTGACATAGAGAATTACAGTGAGCACCTAGGTAATCCTTTTTCATTCATGCCATGGTGGCAGGAAGAGCAGAAGTGGCAGCGACACTTTGTTGAGACATTTCTAGGTTCTAAGAGCTTTCCTGGGATGACCTTCTTTCGTGGGATAAAGATATTGTGATCTTTGGAGGGTGAAATGCCATGCTGTATTGGCGACAGCATCCAGAGTTGAACTGCACTGGTTGATACAAGAGCCTTCATTTCTACACATCCAGGAAGGCACCTGGAAGTCTACTGTACAAGAGCACCTGGAGCTCATCTTTATGCAGGACTTGAGATCGCCTGGCCTTTCCTTTGCAGAGGGTGTCAGCCAATGAGAGGATGCTAAAGATGGTTGTTGAACATTATCAGCACATCCCACTCTCAGCTCGCTCACCAAGATTGGGAGCCATGTTTGAAAGGGACCCCGTTTCTCTGGGGCTGTCTTTGTGACCTCCAATAAATGGACAAATGTTCTCATAAAGACAAATGGTGCATCTATCTCATGTTTGAGAATCAGCCCAGTCATAAAATGTACATTCTGGACAGTGTGAAACTGAAGCATTTTTAAAGTTCTAAACCTTTAGAAGAAATTTTTAAGACACTTAATCCTACAGTGGGGCCAAGGACTAATTCCATAATAATGCTACTCATCATTTATTAGTTGCCGCTTCATCTGCAGCACTCCTGGACAGGCTTGTCTCATGTCATCTCATGTGCCCAAGACAATTTATCATAGCGGGTAAAGATGTTATAGGTTATAGTTTTAAGTGCCTGGCATTGTTAGTCCTCACCTGTTTGATAATGAATCAATTTCCCACCACTCTGTGTCTTCAATCCCCGTGAAGTGAAGATAATAACAAACCTATTTTCTAGGGATGTTGTCGGGTTACATGAACCCCTTCATATAAACAATATTTGGACCTACATAAATAATACATGCATGTTGTTGTCAATTTGTGTGTGCACACATGCACATGCATGTGCCATGTCCAGTATAGTGACTTCTCAAATGTCTGTTTCTGCTACTTTCCTTGCTAATAGTCCATGAGACAGGTCTTTTTGCCACCAATTTATAAGTTTGAAACTGAATAATGAGGTCAAATGGCTAGAATAAGACTCCCAATTTCTCTAATAGTCTCAATCCAAGGCCTGTCTTCTTACATACCATATTTCAGTGAAGGTGCCAAGGAGGAATTTATATTCCTCTGAGAATCTACGTGGAGAAAATGTGTGCTCTTAAACCTGACTAACTTCCTTCTATATCAGCAATAACGTATTGGCCTTGTGCCATCAAGAGCTAGTGAGCAAAATATGTTGAGAATAAGTTGTGGACCCAGAATTTCACCAAAGACATCACAACTTTCTCCTCTGTTTAGAACTCTTTCCAAGACCAGACAACTAGCCTAGCCTTGGGGTCAAAGTGTGTCCCCTGCAAGTGGTCAAAGGGGCTATTGCCAGGATCACGTGTGGGACATGATTGACAGCATTTTTGAAGGAGTTTTTCTTCTAGCTCTATGATGGCATTGTCAAATATGGCTCAAATCTGTTCATATCAAATCTCTGGAGCTGTCACCCCAATACTAGTGTTAAAAGAAATGTCCCTTAGGTCTTCGCTAATCTGATTAAAGATGCTCATTCTGTGTGCTCTGATAGTCATAATTACCCCTTAATATCGGGACTGTTTTACTGAATCCCTCCCCACACTTGCTCCTGCCAGAATCCTAGGACCCCACAGCCAGGATAAGCCAATCATCGTTCTGCAGTCTACATGGATGGAGCCTGCAGAGCTCTTTGATAATCCCCAAGTTTTAATAGTAATTAATAATTGAGAATAGTTTCATTGTATTGAATGTTTGCCATATGTGAATTTAATTAGCTTCTGTAATTTTAACACAGCCACAATCTGGAGAAGTTTCTCATCCATCTGACCCTTGATATTTTAGGGAAATCTGAAGTCTAGGGAGCACACAAACTCATTCAAGACCACGTGACTGAGAGGGGCAACACAGAGTGTAAACCTCATAAACCTGTGACCAAGCACACATGCTTCACCTCTGGGCTCTGCTGCTGCTACAGATTTCTCCTCTCTGAATCACCCTCCCGAGATGGTTTGATAACATGGTACAGATTAGCCTTGGAAAAACCCGTCCTGCTGGCTGTCTCCTGCAGTGAACTCTGTACAAACCTGTCTCACCTGTTTCCCTGAGTCCTCCTGGCCTTGCCTTCCCCGGCAGGAGTTGGCTGTTTAGTTTCCTTTTGCCTCCTTTTGTGAACGTGGTTGAGCTCTTCAACTGTTCAGCCTGAGTCCTCCAACTCTATAATCCCAGATACAATAAGACGTGAGGATGTGGGTAGAGTTTTTCTCTCCAAGGAAATCCAAGGTCCAGCTTTACTCTTTGGATAGTAATGTCCCTGCAGGTTTTTTTTTTCCAGTTTCTGCTTTCTTCCTTGTTCTCTTTTCAGCGTGGTTTACTGGGAGGCTGGATTTCATGGCAGGGCATGCATCATATTTTTACTGTACTGAAATAGTTACAATAATTGGCACCTTAGAGTGAAGCCTGGCCTGTGAGTCCATCATTTACAAAGGTATGACTCCATATCAGAAACATGCCTTCCTTTATAAGTGGTGTTTATATAATTGGAGTGTTACTACTCCATAAGGTATGCAGAATGAGGCAGATAAACCTAACTAAAGGATAGCCTCTTTACTTCTTGTGTGATCACAGACAAAGAATTACTTTTCCACAATATTTTCTAATCCCTGTATGAGTGTTATCTCATTAATCTCATTAATTTTCACTCCAACCTAATGAAGTAAATACTTCAGTCATTTCACAGACAATACAGCTTAGTCTAGTTTGGTTAAACACCAATAAGATGGTGAGGTTGCATTTGAACCCTGTAAACATCCATTCCCTGAGGACAAGTATAGTGAGCAAATTATTAATTTGATGTTCAATTAATCATTTTCTACCTCAAGACCATGGACAAATTATCTCTGTATCCTTTTGAAGCTCAGGCTGAGATCATTTTCCAAAGACCTGAGGCTTGCTCCTCATTTGCTGGCCTTTCAATTAATGATGGAACAGCCCCAACCTGTGCCCTACCCCTCTGTTAACTCAGCTATACTGCCACATGAAAGAAACCACACCAATAGCTGTAAAGTTTGTTCCTTTTTCAATAATTGATTTTCTAAACAAATACTATTGCTTACCTCCAAGAGGAATATGGGGTATAGCTTTTATTCTCTCCTTCTGCATGGCAACATTCCCTTCTCTTTTAGAGTTCCAGTACACTCCGGGTTTTGAAGGAATTTGTGGAGTCAGGACTTGGGGTAGTACCATTAGAAGGCAAGCCCATGAACGTAAAATATTTCTGTCACATCTGTCACTGTGCCCTGGTACCCACAGCAGTTCTGACCACAACATGCTCAAACATACCTTTCCTAAATTGCTCTTTTGTCTTATAAGTGTAAGGCTGCTAACGAGTCATTTTTAAGATCCATTGACTTCACTTATGAGCATATTATAATAACTTGAATCATTGCCATTCTTTTAGGGACGGATTTTCTTCTATAAATCTCCTAATAAAGGATTTGTATGCCTACTTGGGTAGCCACTGGTAAAGAGCAGGTTGGACAGTGACCATCTGAATGTCCCAGCTACACCCTTCTCACCTAAATCTTGCTACTTCTTTGCTGTAAAAAGTCCAGAACTGTTAGACTTCTATTTTTTTGAACAACAACAATGTCCTAACACAATAGCAAATGCCCATAATAGCCATAGATCTGACTCAATTTTTAGCTCAGCATCTTGAGGTGAGAAGAACTAACTGATGGAGTGATCTGAATGACTTGCTATGGGACACATTGCTGGTGGGTAGTAAGTCTAGACCTCAGTGGAGAAAAGCTCCCAATTCCAATCTCTTTCCCCTAAGCTACCCAGTGAACCCCCCTCTTGCCTTTGCCTGGGTCTGTCAGGAAGCTTTCCATGATGGGTAGAAACTAGCACTATCCTGACTTGTTTCAAACCAGGTACCCTTTTGAGTTATCATATCTCGATTGGCGATGGCCTACTAGTATGTGACTGTGATTGGTTTTCCTGTCTTTGTCTGGGGATGCAAACCTGTATAAGAGGTTCGGTGTTGTGTAGTTGCTTACTATTTTGTTTAGGGGGAGGAGACAGACTGCTATGTAATCTGACTTGCAGAAAAATGGCTCTAGACCTTAGAAAATATTCCCTAGGAGTAGAAGTCATGAGGATCAAGAAGGAACACCCTTTGTGGTATCCAGACTGTGGATGTTAAGGTCAGCTGTGTTTTCAGAAGAACAGGAGCCATTCATGGCTTGAGCTTTTCACTGCAGCATTCAGACAATATGGCTCCGATAAAGACAGGCTTCACTAAAGTCAAACCCTGTTATTTACATGGAACTTAGGTGTGTTTAAAAAGAAAAATCCTCTACGTGGAAATGAGTGCTACTTACAATGAAAGGAGTAAATGGAAAAATAAGTACAATGAGCCCACAGCACTGTGAAAAAATTACAGTTAGGCTCAGCCTCCTGAATGCTCTGACCCGAAGACAGGTTCTAGTTCTGTCTAAGAAGAGTTGAGTGCAAACTGGCATTAGTTAGCAGGTACACAGCCGGATGAACCCGGTCTGGAGATACAGACTAGCCCAGTAGTGTAAATATGCCTACTGCCACTCAACTATACACTCAGAAGTGGTTAAAATTGGTATTTTATGCTGTGTGTGTTTTACAGAGGGATCTCCTTATGTATAGCTGGGAAACAATCTTCAAGATATAGTGTGAAGTTGGGCAAATACACAGAAAAAAAATATGAATGCTATCATCTGCGGATTTTTAAAGGGATGTAGACCTACACACTTCTATTGTTTTATAGGCAAGGGCCCCTGTGGAAGAATTTAAATCTGCAGAGGGAAAGAGGTTCTGGCAGTTGGAATAGAAAAGTAATGGGCTCACTGTCCATGGATCACCATTTGATTTGTGTTCTGGGTACATGGAGGGATAATTCATGGAATTTTATCCCTTTAAAAAAATGATCAGCAGAAAATTGAGAGGTCTTAAAGCAGTGGTTCTCACTGAGGGTGGCACCTGGATTCCAGCTGACCACAGTAATGTCCCCTAACCAGCAGCATGACACGGACATAACATGGTGTTGTTCCGTGGGCATGGCATGGTATTGTGACAAACCACCACCACCACCATCAGAATCTACCTTTTTGTTTCCTAAGTAGTGTATATGAAGATTACAACTTGAGACTGGGGAGGAGGCAGATACTTAAATCAGCATCTCTGGGGTGGGGCTTGAGCTAGGTAGATAATTGCCCAGGTAGCTGACATGATGTAACAGGGAACACTGAAGCCATTTAAAGTAGGACCAATTTTACTGCTGTGTGATTCTTATTCAGTGTGAGGCCTCATTCCTGTGAGCACTGGCTTAGAACGCTGTATCGGGTTTCCTGAATGTCACACAGAAACATGCAATGGTGAGACCTTCCTGCCCTTGGTGAGCAGGATGCCCACGTGTATTAGCTTTGAAATAATTCTCTCCCTATCTAAAATGAAATCAGTTTGGGATGGAGCTTTGTGGTAGAGTTATTGCCTACTGTGTACCAGGTCCAGTATTCAACACTTGGCACTAAGTGAACAACAGTAAGAACAAATTTGACTAAAATGGATTTGACCATACAACACCAAAGCTTTAAAGACCATTTATCAGTGACCAGGCATAAAGTCATAGTGGTGGTAAAGTCAGTCTTAGAAGTCAGAAGGATATAGGTTTGAGCCTCTGACATAGAGACTTACTACCTACCCGGGAGGGCTACCAGATCCAAGACACAAAAAGATAATAGGTGGTTCTTGGTCTACTGGGGTGAGTCAGTCGTAGGTGATAATTATGTTTGTATCCTCTCATCTGCCCATTCTGTGTCCTTAGTTCTATCCCTGCCTCTTCACATCTGCTCAGTGTGTCCTGAGCATTTCATGGGCAGATGACATTTCTCACATTGCATTTGAAGCCAAGGACCTTGCGTGCTGCCTCTTCCATATCTTGACAGACAGAGGGGAAAAAAAACCTCACAGTTTCTTACCAAATTATCTGCCATATTTCAAAAATATAACTGAAGTCTCATTACATGGATGAACGGCTTTCCATCAACTCACTCCAAGCTTTGATATTAATATAATTGTTATAAGAATATTGCAGTTAGACTCAGAGGCAATTGGAATGTCATCACTGTTAGTCACCTGAGCTGGATACAAGTGTAAGGAGAGCTGGTGGGGGATCGGGGGGACTTTTCCACGGGTAGATGATGTTATGAAGAGGGTTCCCTTGAGCTCTTCCTCTGATGACAGGTATGTGTTGAAGGCAGGGAAGGCTAAGGTATCTCAATCAAAGCAAAAGTCCTTCTCTATAGGAGCTGGAGACATTTCAAAATAGAAAGATGAACTGCTTTAAACTCTGATTAAGCCAGTTATAGCATCGCACTAGTTTCAAAACTGTCAGAGAGTATCAGTGCTTTGAAAACAAAGGATACTGATCTTGATGAGCTCGGTAAATTCTAGCTCCTTGCTGCTACACCAAATCATCATCTCCTCCAGCTTCACTTGTCTGTTGAGTTCTTGAAGAACTTGCTTTGTGTAAGTCCCAGCTCCAAGGTCAGAGACTAAGTCTTGTCTTGTGTAATATCATAGGTCTAGGACAGGTGCTCATTCGCAGAAAGAGTAAGCATGATCAAGGATGTTGTACAAGGGTTCCCCGCCTTGTTCTGTGCTACCCAGTGGTATGGAAATGCTGGGTGTTGTCTGTCTAGGTAGCAAGGTGTAACTGCTCAGATGTTGCCATCTTACCCACTTTCCTCTTAGGAAAGTTTTCTCTAGCCAACACTCATCTCCTCCACGAAACCGTCTTGCTGAGTGAATTTCTCTCAGAGTGGCTCCTGCTTTCCCTGCCTTACACAGGGTCCTTCCCTGCTTAAATCAGGTTGCATCTCCTGGGGCCTGCTCCTGGGAGCCCTCAACTATGTCTATCTGCCAAGGAAACAGAAGATATGACAGCAAATTCAGAGGGAAGGCAAGTGCCAGAAAGTCTCAAATCCCCAGACATGATCAATCACCCAGAACTAATCTCAGCAGTCTCTGGAGACCTTTGGGGTAGGGGGTGCCATCCTCCTCTTCTACCCAAAGCAAAGATTATGTGGCTCCCTGTGAAGGTTAAGATGTTCTAGGTGAGTCACCTGCTTACTCTCACCCCCAGTTCTACTACCTGTACCTAACCATGTTTCTATCTTTGACCTTGGAAGAACACTGATGTCTATGGCATTGAAAAATCACCCTGAAGTTTTTGTGCCATTTGTCCCAACCTGGAAAGACTGATAGGAACTTCCCCAATCAGCTTGTGGTTACAAGGATTTCACTTCTAGGCAGTCAGGAGAAAAGCTACAGGGTGTGGACAAGAGGTTGTTTGATAGACCACCTTCCAGGTTGGACCGGGAAATGGCCTGTTGCAGTGAGAAAAGACAGATCAACATCTAGTGTCCAAGGACGTCACATCTAGCTGGGCCTCTGAGCCACTACTTATCTTGCAACTTGTTAACTCTATCTCCTCATCTTCCTGTAGGACAAATGGGCAGAAACAGAGGAGTGATTTTCATATCCTCTTAGGAGTTATAAAATCTGGAAGTGATGATTTTGAATCACTGTGATCAAAAAAGGGTCGGAATTCTGAGACATTTACTGCACTCACTGACTCTTATGTCTCACATTCCTGCACACACACACACACACACATACACACACACACACACAGTGTCCTCAGGCAAACCGCAGACACCCCTATTCTCTCCTCAGAGATGTCTCACCTGTTTTATGTACCAACCCTCAGTAAGGAGCACATAGCAATAAGAAGACAGAGTCGAACATGGAAAGGTTCAGAAGTCATTGAACCAGATGATCTCTGAAATTTACCAGCTCCTTGAGCCTTGAGCTCTAATATGAGATGTACATCTTCTGACTATCTATTAGAAAGAAACACAGTGCCATGCAGCTAGATTCCCTGGCTTTAAAATTGGCTTTTACTGTCTATTTCTTATGAAAAGTTTTTTAACTTCCCTCTGTGTGCTTACCTCACAGATATGTGGTAATTAAAGAGTTAAATATATAATGTCCTTAAAACAATGAAGGTTATAATAAACATTCATGTGTTGGCAGTTATATTTTCATTGCTTAATATTAAGACGGATTTTTTAAACACTGGGGAGAATCATAGATTTCTCTGTAAGTCTGTTATAAAGTCATGGTCTCACTCTCTGGGTAACTATGGGCCAGAACATAAAATACATTCAATTCATGTGGCCCCATGTCTTCAGTGGGAAATTGAGATCCTAAACAAGAAAATTAGCCTCAATCCAAAGGAGTAAAGCAAAACAAAGACTGGTACCCAACTTCCCAGTTCCCAGGCTGGTACTTTCATCCCTAGTATGATCTCCATGACACGGTCATGTAGGTTGTTTTCATTGTTTCCCTTCTGTGGACTACTTATAACAACTGGGAAATGTCAATTTCCATCTCTGTGGAATGGGTTTATGCATTACAGTTGTTCCTGTATGGTTAGACAATTACCAAAAGTGATGTGCGAGCAAAGAAAAAGTGAGCAGCCCTGTGTTTCTGATGACTGAAGATATGCAAGAGTCTAAGGATGCTGAAGCTCTACCTCCAAAATACATATTGGTCCTGGAAGTTAGATTTCTGTGTTTGGGGGATTGTAGAGGGAGAGAGAGAGAGAGAGAGAGAGAGAGAGAGANAGAGAGAGACAGAGACAGAGAGAGAGACAGAGAGAGAGACAGAGAGAGAGACAGAGAGAGAGACAGAGAGAGAGACAGAGAGAGAGACAGAGAGACAGAGAGAATTACATTTTATTATTTCTGTGATGTCTCCCTGCCTGCCTGGATCTCCAAGAAGATGGCTCCCCCTATATCACCTGCCCTGAACAGCCTTCCTCCCCATCGTCACGGCTGTCTCATCACATCAGTTGAACTTTTAAGGGCATCATCACCTGATAGGATTTGAGTGAGGGAGTTACCTGTGCAGCTGTTGTGGTGATCCAGGACTTGATTCTGAAATCAGGAGACTTGCTCAACTCCAGCAGGCAGCACTGCCTATCCAGAGCCCACCTGAGGGTGCCTAATTTGATCTGCAGGTTATATATGCGCACATCTCCAAAGGAACCCTCTTCTGGGCTTTCTGAAACACCTGAGACAAGCCTTGTCTCAGTTCACAGAGGCTTTAGATCTGAAGCCTGAGTGGAGTTAATCTGAGTCCTTTAAAAGGAAACACTAGCCAATGTTTTGGCCTTATAATAAAACTGAAGGGGAAAGTACCTTCATCTGATATTGGTGACCTGTTCTCATAAATAACTCCAAGATTGGGAAAGGGCACATGATCCTGGCCTCTTAGAATCTTTCCTCTCTCACCTAATCGGCTCACTTTCACAAGCATACAACTACCAATAGGATTTGTGATATCTCTCTCTCCTCTCTCTCTCTCTCTCTCTCTCTCTCTCTCTCTCTCTCTCTCTCTCTCTCTCTCTCTCTCTCTCTCTCTCTCTCTCTCTCTCTCTCTCTCGTGCTATAAATGAGTTTGCACATATATGTGTGAGTGCAATTGCCTGCATTTGTATCTGTGGAAGCCAGATGTTGGCATCCAGATGTCTTCAGTTGTTTCTCCACTTTATTTTTTGAGACACAGTCTCTCCCTGAAGCTTGATGTTTCAGCTAGACTAACAAAACACCAAATCCCAGGGATCTGCCTGTCTTTGTCCCCCAGGACTAGGTTTATAGGACATGTCACTGTGCCTGACTTTTACCTGAATGTTAAGGATCCAAACTCAGGTCCTCATGCTTATTTGGTAAACACTTTACCCACTGAGCCATCTTCCCCAGCATTTTTTATTTCTTTGTTGATGCAAGACCTTGTTGTATCGACCAAGCTAACCTCATGCTCCTTTTGCCTTAGCCTCCTGAGTGCTAGCATTACATGCAGATGCCATCACACCTAACTAGATTTATTTGCCATGGGAATACCTAAACCAACTATTCAGCAAATTGCAATTCCTGAGACTAGATCCCTTTGGAAGGTGCTTAAATAATGCTTACCTTGTTTGAAAGATTTTCAGAGAACCAAGAGAAATATTGGGTTATTTTAACACAGAAATAAATTTGAAAAAAAATAGGAAAAGCATAAGGTGTTTCTTGAACATATTAGTGCTATTTTATAAAATCTTTGACAACTTTGAATGCAGAAGATGACTTAACATAGTATGTATGTGCTCAGCCAGGCATAGCTTCTTAAAGGTTATTAATGAATGCATATGCATAAATGTACGCATCAGTATATATGTATATTGAAGTGAAAATTGTTTATATTTTTGCAAAATTGTTTTAGTATAATTAGCTAATCAATAAAAATTATACATATCAATGAGCCATGTAATGTTTTGGAACAGGAATGCATTGTGTGATGCTTAAATCAAGCTAGACATATCTCTCTCCTCATTCATCTTTTGAAAAATACATTTTACTATATCAACCTAACCTGTCAAATAATGAGCAATCTATAGCAATTAACAAGTTCTGGTAAATGATTGCTAATTAAATTTTATGATGCATAGAGTGGAGACAATCTATTTTTGTGATAAAATAATCCAATATTTCTCTTGAATGGCTGCAAATCTTTCAAACAAGGTATACATTTACTTAAGCACCTTCCAAAGGGATCTAGTTTCCAGAACTGCAATTTGCTGAGCAATTGGTCTAGATATTTCTGTATCAAATAAATAATTCCATTTACATTTCACGCAGGCCTGGTAACACAGCACACCCTGAATCACTCATTACTATATGTGCAAAGCCTCAGACCTCACAAACAGTGTGAGAGCAATGTGGGCACATAAAGGAAACAGAACATTCTTGTTCCTTCCATTTCCCCAAGCTTTATTATGAGTACTCCCTTCTTAGGAGCTTTGGTGAGAGGACAAGGAAATATGTGAGTTGCCCAACCAAATTCCGATGGGAGATGGGAGCCACGTAGATGGAGATGAGAGCGAAAATGGGCAGACTGAACTAATGAGCTCTGAGAGGCCAGCTTAGAAAAGCAAATACTAGCCTAGCTATATGGTACTTTATTTTCCCTGAAGCTGGCGTTATAAGGCAGAAGCCTCTTAAGTCAACTCTTCTCCATGATCTGATGAAATTCTGAGGGAGGGGTAGAGAAGAACCTTGCTAACCTCCCATTTTAATCTAATCGTAGTTCCTAGGTTTTTAAAAAGCGAATAAGAAGCAGGGAGCTGCCATTCCTCATGAGTTTTAGGGGGCAGTTTAGAAACTTGATACAGGTTACTGATGAATGCAGCTGTGGCCCAAGCTTAGGTTCAGATCACCAAAATTTCATGCCTGCAATGGTTACACAGGAAAGCAAGAAAGAGATTTCTTCCCACTTTGGCTACCTGAACACCTAGTAAAAGGATTCTTCTTGCCTTAAACACAGCTAAATACTTTGGTCAGGTTGGGAATATTGTCACCACTTCTAAAACAGCTATCTTGGAATCGAATTGTACCTATCTTGTCTTGCTGTGTGAATGGCCTCCACAGCCATTCACCATTTCCAGAATTATTATCCTTTGAAATACTTGTCACCCAAAAAATGTACACACCCAAATAATATTCCCGTTCTCTTAGGCTGTACAGGGAACAAAAACATGTCCTGTGGTATGAAATGTAGACCTTCTGGAACATCCCACTCTGGGATCCCCCAGGTCCCAAATGGTAGGAAAAGCAGAATGATTTTAATGTCACTCCTGAATCTTAAAATCTACAAACCATTGTTCCCACCCCCACAGTAACCCCTATTCCCTTGGATGTCCTAGGCTTTGTTCATTTTATCTTTGCCCTTTCACCTTCATCCAGATCTATCTGCGAGTCCAGCTGAAATGCTCAGTGCAAAAGCTCTGTCTTACCTGCTCCTGTTTCCAGCCACTTTTCTCACAGTCCCTTTTAAAGCTGGTGTGCCGAGGATACTAACATGCATAAATGTTCTCCCTACTAGAATGCAAGTTCCATGGCAATGGCTGCCTTCCTTGATTTTCACTCATCATACAACATTGATTTAAATAGTTCTCAACTAGCATAGATTAATAATAATGATGTTAACCAACATGTTTTCACGTGGAGTGCTTTGACAGATACTGGGCCTTAAGATCTCTGTATATATCATATGTTTTACAAACTGATCGTGGTTGCCTCATAAGGCAATCATACTTCTGTGCCTAAAGAAACAAGGCTGGGTCAGATGGTCATTGGATGTAGATGTCTTCTTCAAGAGACTAAACCCCAGAGGAGCTCTGCTCTTGGACCTCCCAAAGAAGAGCTGTATTTCTTTCTCTCAAGTGCCACTGGAGGAAGTAAATCTCCCATAGTCTACCTTGTGATATTTGTTTCACCAACTTCACAGGCTGTCAGTGCTCCAGATTCATATATGCTTAAGAGTAAAGTTCCAATGTGCCTGAACATGTCCACCCCTCTCTCCACCTAACACCAAGCCCTGGGATTAGAACTAACCTGGAAAGACATCCAAGTCACCTCCTTTTTACACCCAGCCCCACGCTTAATGAGTAAGGGAAGTTTCATAATTTCTCTCAGTCCTTGCTTTCCTCACACTAAATCTTTCTAGGTCAGATGAAGCTCCTGCTCCCTTTTTTTAGATTCTCACCTATTGTCTTAAAGCTAGGGTATGCGAAGTGGGTGTAGTGTTGAGGGAATTCTAAGGGTAACCAAGGTTTCAGTTGCAGATTCTCTATCCTGTGAGCTATGAAAACACTGCTCACACATCATGCTAGCCTTGGTTGAGCCTGGGAAACAAAGAACACCAGAACATAGAGGAGTGTCTACACCAGCTTCTACTACTTTCTGACTAACCATTGGCAAAAATGTTACCACATTTTAAAAATAAATACTAATGAGCCTTCTTAATTCTAAGTCAAGCTCCCCTGAGTTTGCCATTGATCAGATCTGGTCGTAGAAAGCCATCCATCCAACTCAAAAATATTTCCTTTACCATTTTATACTCCCATGAAGCATAAGATTATATCATCTTGTCATTTTAAATATACATCTTAGTATTGAAATACAATATTTATTTTGGCTTTTTTATAGATTAGTTTTATCCTTTGACAATTAAACACATTTATACAATGTATTCTAGTTACCGTCTCCCTCACAACCTCTTTTTTGTCTTCCCCATCAAGATGAGAAGTTGAGTTAACTTGTAGTTGAGTCACTACCAGTCACTTCCCAAGCTTCATGGCTCTGAAGTTTATTCTGTTAACCAGGGCCATTGATGAGACTATTCAATGGGAACAGTCCATTGAAACCTGATGGGGTCATCTGAGTGTACACAAAATAGAATACCTTTTGCTAAAGTCACAGGGCAGTAAGGCCTGAACAAGTTGGCTATTTTGAAGACTGTAAATGCCTTCAGGAGTTGTTCCCTTTCCATTTGCTGTCCAACATTTCCTTTCTTCTCATTATTGAGGTTAGAACACCAAATAAAATTGATTAAGGCCTAACTTGCATGAAATTTCTTTCTATTGGGAAGAGATCAGAGCACACATAGAAACTAGGTAGGTCTCAGAAAATGGTGACCACAGTCAATAAATCAAGACAAGATAACAGAATAGGATGTGAAGAGGACTGGCTTGGCAGTGAGAGGAAGCCTTTCTGAATCTCAAAAGCTGCCTGTCTCATCTTGAAGGGAAGATGAGAAGGCATTTCAGACAGTGATCAAAGCAAACACAAAAGCCTTGAGACAAGCTTGTCACAGTCAGAAGGACAGTGTCAGAAGGATTGCAGAACACTGGGTAAGGGTGGAAGGGGGGCAAGGCCAGGCAAGACAGAGGCAGATCACACAGGGCCTCCTAAACTGTGGAGAGGTGCGGGAGTTTTAATGTATCCAGCCTGGTTTCCAGGTTTAGGATCTAAAGTCCGAAGGGAAGAAGCATAGTCAAGGTCACTGAACACCCCTCGGTAGAGGCAATTAGGTATTCTCACTTCCTAACAGTTTGTTCTGTTTCACGGATCTGCCCCAGCGGACAGTGTCCATGTCACTCAGCTGAGACCTTAGATGGAAGCTGACATCGCTCTGTATCCTTCACACTTGTTTCTTTTTCCCAAGGACCGTTTCTGATATTGGATGTCTCTCTTAATTAGAGTGTATAGACTCCAATCATGTGGCTATCTTATAAATGAAAGAAAAAGTACAAGTGATTCCAAGCCAGCTAAGTCCACATCAGTCTTTTAAACACTGGCTTGCTCGAGTCAGAGATAAGATCTGGTGGGTCAGCCGGGTGGTGGTGGCGCACGCCTTTAATCCCAGCACTCGGGAGGCAGAGGCCGGCGGATCTCTGTGAGTTCGAGGCCAGCCTGGTCTACAAGAGCTAGTTCCAGGACAGGAACTAAAAGCTATGGAGAAACCCTGTCTCGAAAACTCAACAACAACAACAACAAAATTTGGTGGTCGTCATGCACATCAGCTCACTTGAGCTGTCTTTGCCACTTCTGCTTCTTTCCTAACTCCAAATTCTGAACTCCTACTTCTCCAGTTTCATACACATCTGCTAGAGACCTTAGTAAAAGCATTTAAACTGAAAGGATCTGGTCAGTGTCTGATGTATCTTCCCCTCATTAGTGTATAAGTTATTGGCCAAATGAAGAACTGGTCACCCCTCCCCATATATATGTACACACTTACACATTATGCTACACATGTAGAGATCAGAGGATCCCTTTCAGAAGTCGTTTCTATTTCTACTATATAGTTTTCCGAGATCAAGCTTTGGTCATCATGCTTAGAAGCAAGTCTTTTTCAGCCCATAAAAGAGCTTCTCACATTCCTGGAGAAGGGCATCTTCCTGACACTCTGGGCTACAGTGTCTCTCTCAGGCATCAGAGCATTCTGTTCTTCCTTGAGCAGAGCCTTTCCCACATCATATCCCAGTTGCCTGCCTATCTGTGTCTGATTCCCCATGAGTTCACAGACACTCTGAAGTGAGCAGGTACCATATCAGGTAGGTCCACAAAGTATTCCTCAGAGCCTTGGATGGGACTTGGCACACGTCAAATATTTGATTTGTATTTAGTATGCTGAATATTTAATACATGCAGCTTGTAATGGTTTAGCATAATTTTATGATATTATAATGACTTTACAGTGGTGTAGAAAAGAAATACTTTCAGTATAACATGTATGTAAGTTCACATATTTTTCTGGGCAAGTGACAAATTATTGCTAGACCCTCTTGATGCTGGACTGCACAAGCAAACTACAGCTTCCTTTAGCCCAGCTGCAGTCTCAAAGAGAAATAGCCAGTACCCACAGTATACTGGGCTGAGTCTATTAAAAGCGCTTTTAATCTACAATGCTTTGTTATTACATATCTCTATAGAGGTGGAGGGTCATCACATTGAATTGAATTGAAATCAGCATCACTAGAATATAGTGTGGGTAGGTAGGGGAAAATTAGAAAATTGTAGTTGTGACTTAGAAGTCCTAAGCCCTGACAGAGCAAGAGAACTGGCCAGCAGGATAAGGGAATAATAAACAATCAATGGAGATATATTATGTACTTTCCTCTCAGCTGAGTGATGGAGATGAATGCAATAAAAATGAGCAAACGCATTCACATACTGAGAATCTCCTCATTCTGGGATCTGGGAGGTAACCAGGGGCATTCTCTGCTTCCAGATGCCATGCCTTTCAGCTGGCTCTGGCTTTCCTGCTGAGACCAGAGTAGGTGATGCTCAAATGAGGCTGGCCCTAAGGTCCTCGAGAGATGTGACCTCTGTGAGAGAGGAAGGGAGGGAGCTCAAACTTCAGCAGTGTCAGCCGATCTCCTTTGGAAACAGATGAAGATTCTCTCAAGGAAGCATGAAGCGGTGTGGAGTCTAAGCATAAAATCAGATCTGGCCCCATGTTCTTCCACTTCATAGTTCAACTGTTATAGACAAAAGGGATAGTCACTAAGAAGCGCAGATGGTCTTTTCATACTAGAAGTCATTACCCTGTGTGAGGATTTCATTATTGCGTTAGGGAGAGTCTACAGTACCCTCCCACAGTAGTACACCAGGATGAAAAGTTTAGAGGCATTCAAGCTAGGAGAGCGAAACTCAAAGGGGAACTTTTCTTGGTTACTGTCACTTCTTTTATTTTTGTGTGTTAAAAATCTTAAATTCACAATAGGATGAGCCAGAAATAATCTCAGATTCTGGCTCTGCTAGTGCATTGGCCAGGATCACTGACTCAAAGCGTACAGCAGACAAAGTCCAAATTCTCAGTGGTTTAGAAAGCAATGGCTTACTTCTTCCTGTGTCCAGTGTGGGCTGACAGGACATGATCTAACCTGTAACCAAGCTTTCCCCCGAGGACTTGAAGGCAGAGTACAAGAAAGGAAGGAAATAGACCATTATTTGGCTCATTTGACCTCTCAATAGCTTATGTCTGAAGCACTCATGCCATTACTGGTCCACAGGCCCTACCTAAACGTAAGAGATGTTGGGGAATGATTAAGCACCACACAGTGAGCTACTGCCTGCACAACACAGGAGAGACTGAATCTCCCCTTAACTCCTGGGTTTCTTTGGTTGTAAACTGGACTCAGTAGCTCCCACTACAAGGACCTTTGCAAGAATGATACCTAACAATGCATGGAAAGAGTCGGGCACATTTGCTGGAAGACACTAGCCAGTATCATTGTTTCTATGTAGACTAATAAATTCCCAGCAGGTTTTTTGTCTGTGGGCAACTGAAATGGTTTTTAACCTAACTAAAGAAAACATGGAGTTTATTGAAAAGATGATGGGGTAACTTATAAGAACGTGAAGAACAAAAGCACTCATTGTGGAGGAGCAGAGACCTGAGCTCCATGGGGCTCCATGGCAGGGATTACAGGGAATAACACCATGAAGTGCCTTTGGCAAGCTCAGGGCTGCACATTTTGCCATTCCTTTCTCAAAACTCCATTAAGGGATGAATAGTTCTTTTAAAGGAACTCTGGGTAGTGTTGCTAGAAGAGAAGGGTGGATCCTATGTAGACACCAAGTGTCCATTTCCTCTGTTACTTACTCAACACACAAACCAAACAAGAGTCAGTTGCAGTGACTTCAGGTAAGTAGTTAACTGAAGTAATAAGTCCATGATACCCTCAAGGCCACGTGTCTTTTCTCAGAAGTCTTATGGGACATAGTTTTTTTGCCTTGTACCTGAGAGCCTAGCCCTCGAGAAGGAAGTTGACTTGCCCAGTTATTAAATGGCAGCTGAATATTAAGTTCAAAGTGGAGCTGCTCCACCAGATCTCTTACCAATGGCTGAACATAATGTGATACAAACTTAGTTTCGCTTGCTCAAGATGACTTGGCTGACTCAGCCACGCAACATGGCTGACATTTCCGGGTTCCAGGGCCACGCACACAAGCCCTCAGGCAGAAGTGCCTAATGGCCCAGGGGAATCTTAAAGGACCCTGCATAACCCACATGTAGCATGGTTGCATCACCTACTTCTGACACTCTGTATGAGCTCTTGCATGCATGCGTGAGTTCTGCCATCTGCGTATGATGCAACCATGTCATCCCACTGTGTGCATGCGCTAGGCAACCTTTAAAAGCTGGATGCACCATCTTCAAGCCCTCTCTCTGCACACCGACCTCACCAGGCCTGTACACCGCCCCCAAAAAACTCCTAAGGGGGGTGGGGGTGGGGAAGATGACTTGGCATCCAAAGTTTTCTGGGTTGTAAATATTTGCACATATATAGTGAAATATACTAGAGATAGGATTCGAGACTCACAGACTGAATGCAGTTCATATGATACTTCTGGACTTTAGGAAAATCATCTTCTGCTTACATTCTTACCTGTAAATCCACTATCAAGAGTTACATGCCCAGGGGCTGGAGATATGCATAGCTTAGTAGTTAGGAATAATTTCATTTCTTCCTGAGGATCTGAATTCTTTTCCTGGTACCCTAGTCAACTGTCTTTAACTCCAGCTCCAGGAGATCTGCTGCCCTCTTCTGACCTGAATAGGCATTGCACCCCCATGCATAGACCTACATGAAGATACACATCTTATTTTTTAAATAATAATCATTTTTAAAGTTGCTGCAAGAAAAATATATTATTAAACAGACTTATCTGTCATTTAGTCAATTTCCCTAACCTCTCTAAGTCTCATCTTACTTACCTATAAAATGATTCTGACAATCTGACAGTAGTGGATAAAATGATGGGTTTGTTGTAAAGACTTGATATAATAAATAATTCAGAGCCATTGCTCAGTAACTTAGCTATTTTTTTCTTCCATTTTTTTTTAAATTTCATTGATTTCCTTATTCATTGTGTGGCCTAAGAGGACCTCCGGTTCTCAACAGACCTCAGTTTCCTCATTTATGATAGTCAAGTTCCATCTCACACCTAGAGTCTCCTTTCAGCTGTCATTTCATGCTTTGTTAACTTCCCTGTAAGGAACCAAGTGAAGCCATGCTGCTCTTGCTGTACCCGAGGGAGGAATCATAAGGCTCCATAGAAAAAACACGGGGTTAATGTTGGTAACTGGAGAGCCAAGCATGTGGTCACTATCACCAAAGCAGCAATCATTTGCCTAGCGCCTGCCTCATGCCAACTGTTTCTCAGGACATTGGGTATACATTGCGATATATAATTCAAGAACCTGCTCCTCACTTTCCTTTCTCTCTTGCAGATATCAGCAGAATATTTATTTTGCCTACAGTATAAACTATAAGTTGAGCAGGCAGTCTTAGAAAGTATCTCATTATATATATACACACACACACACACACACAAACATCTGTCTCTGTAGAGAGGGATACAGATGACTAATCTAATGCCTTATCTCTTGTCAGAGCTGTCTACCTATCTTGCTTCTATGTCTAGATTTTGACCAAAATTTACCCCTGTAATGTACATACTATCGTCAACATCTCCACTTATACTGCATAGATTAGGGTATGACTCTCAAAGAGGTCAAGTGCTTATCTACCTAAAAAGGGGAACCTGTCCAGGCTGACTTCAAAGACTTTATACTTTCCATCATCAGACTTATTAGCATATTCTGAAGTTTCTTAACTCCTTCTAGTGGTTCCTGGAACCAAATTCAACTCCTTACAGGCGGCGAGCATGCATCCTACACCTGAGCTACATCACAGCTTTTGAGCCCCTTTGGAAAAGCAGGAATCCATGCCTAGCTTTAAGATAGCCAAAAGAAATTGCACTCTTGCCTAATCTCGGGGATCCTGGAAGACTGGGGTAACATTTCATCATGAAGACCGTATGTGTTGGTTGTCAAAGCATTCAGACCTCAAACCATCAGTGACAGAAGCAGCTGAGTGAGCCTCCCTGGACCCCACCTAGAGAAACAGCCTCCTACTTTTCCTAGCTGACAGAGGGTGGGAACCAGAGCCACAACTAATAGTTTCTTGGCCCGACAGACCTGTTTTCTACATAATGGAAGCTTGAAGAGAAGGGGGAGCCACACTGTGCTTCTGTTCCATTTGTTATGGGATCCTGAGTGGAGAAGCCAAGCGGCAACCTTGTGAAGCATGTGACAGAGACTCCTAAAGTGATGGGGGCTGTGCTACTGTCACCCAAGTGGGAAAGATAGTAAAAGTAGACTGAGGCCTTTGAAGTATTTCATTTTCAGTGGCTCGTCAAATGGTTAGGAGTGTAGTTATCAAGTTTTCCATTTACTGAGATATGGTCTGTAGCACTGGAGCCCTGAGAGTTGTGAAGGGCACTCCTTAGACAAACAACGAGAGTGGTGTGCCAAGCTTCTTTCTCCATATGCCATGGACGGTAAGATCGGATCACACCTGGCATACCTTCAAGCTCTCATCTCTGCCATCTGCTCAGGCCCACCACAAGGATGATAATAATAATAATAATAATAATAATAATAATAATAATAATACCCTAGCTAGTTAAGTGTGTTCAGGACAGTACACCAAGTTCTGGTCTTGCAGCTGACTCAATAAGCTACAGATCTCTGGACAAGCTGGCCTTTCTGAACCTCAGCTTCTCTGTCTATAAGACAGAAAAGCTGACTGGTCTTTAAGACTCCTTCTGTTTTATTCCACCATGTGGCTAATAATAAGCCCTTTCAATACAGTTGTTAATAGTTAACTATTAAATTATTAGGCAAGGTAGCTCTTCCAACTTCTAATAAAATGCTACCACAGCATCAATTCACATGCCTTCATTCAAACACAAGTGGACCCCTGTGTACAGTCCTGTACACAACATGTTCGCAGACATAATAGGTGGCTACAGATTCCTGCGGCCTTCATATGGGCTCCTTCCGTATGAATTCCTTTAGACATCTGTCTTTGTATTATTTCTCTACCGTCATGTCTTTGCTGTTTCATTGTCCTTTCCATCTCTGAGAATGTACCAAACTGTTGGGCAATTTGTCATGGATGTGTTCAATCATCTAATAGGTCCCACAGGTGAGCTACAGTAGAAAGAACAGGTGATGCTATCAAGAACACTATGGCTATTTAGGGAAGAAGAAAATGTCAAAATTTATCATCCTCAACCTTTGCACTGATATTTCTTATTTCCTATCATAAGCTGAATTTCTTTCTCCCGAGCCAGTACCGACACTCTTTGCAATCACCCCCATTGTTTACTTCTTCACATTTTCTGGAATATTAACATCTGCCATTTTACCCACACATTTGCCAATATCTCCTGTCATTGAGTATGTGACAGTGAGGGTATCACTGGGGACCCTGGGGTCATGAGTGGTGAATTTTTTTTCTATAATGCATATAGCAAATCTATTGCAAGAACAGCCTGAGGGTTTAACAATAACATAAGACTCACAAAAATTACCCCAGTTTTTTTCTAAAATTTCACCTCACAACTTAAAAGAACAAATGACTTCTATAAAAGCTGCATCTAGTTTGGAAATCTCACAAATGTAAATGGTAATGTGCCTAATTTTAGTTAGTTCCATAATTAAACCTTTTTTGTATATCTGTATAATTTCTTACCCACTTCAGTCTTTCAGGAATCAGTAGAAACAGGTGCATCTTGGAGAGTACCCAAATGAGGAGGGCTGGGATCTTGGTTTTCCTACCAGCTGCTTAACCTTGGGCAAGTTCATTTTGTTTTGCTTAACAGATTCTTCATCATCAAAATGTGGGGAAACAGGGGCTAATTTTTCTGACTATGAGGTCAGACGATGTGGAATCCACACAGCACAATGCCTAGGAGATAATAAGAGCTCCTTAACCTACTGCGTGAATTAAGTTCAACCATTTGTTGGCCCTCCCCCTCCCCACTGTGTATAAGGTGCTGTTGGGAAAGGAAGAAATGGCTGCCCCCTCTGTTCCTGAAAGAAAATATTATTTGAGTAACTACAATGTAGTTTCTGCTCAATCCTCCAATCCCACAGTTCCCATTCTCAGTTCAAATATCACGTCTTCTCATAGGTCTTCTATAGACACCATAGGAACCATCATCTCCTCAGTTTGGGGCTTTCTTAAATATTCTTTTCACAACTGAGCTAGTTTTGCATGATTGTACATTCATTGGTTGGTCAGGGAGATCTGGACTTTGACTATATTCTTATTATAAATCTCCAGCATCTAACCCAACAGTGAAAAAATTCTAAAGGTTTTCTTTATTTTTTAACTCTGTGTGTGTGTGTGTGTGTGTGTATGCATGTGTGCGCGCGTGTGCATGTCTTTATGACAGTGAAGTTTCCTACAGAGGAGGGCAGGCAGTACAGGAACTGTAAGCTGCCTGAAGCTGTTGTGAGGAACTGAACTCAGGTCCTCTCCAAGACCAGTAGGTATTTTAAACTACTGAATCATCTCTCTGACCTCCAAAGCGGACATTTCAATTGCTGTGAGAGAAGGTTGTGTTCTCATTGCTGGGTACTTCTTGAGAAAAGAGAACTGAGTGCTGAGTGTGGCCGGGATCACACCCTCTGGCCTCCAAGGTTGGGAGCTCTCTTGAGGCCTTTATGGAAATGACCGACCAAGTTCCTCTTCCCGAATTTGGGTGATGGAGGGGTGGGAGGTGAGATCATTATCCATTCCACCTCCAGAAACTTGGACACTGAGTGCACCAGTTAGATAAAAATCTTGAGTGCCGTTTCTCTGCTTTGGATTTCATCAGATTGTTTAGGTTCTAGCAGCTGGATTGACGTAGAACTGCTATATAATCAACTCTGCATATTGTAAACATGAAATATACTGACGAACCATAACAACAGTCAAGATCATGAGACAGCAACAACCTCTACAAACATTGTTCTTTTGTACATTTTTAATTAAAACATGCCTCCCTCCTACTCTTTTTCTTTTTAAATACTGTATTGTTCCTCCATTTCACACATTTTAATGGTTAGAGACCAGGTTTGATTTTACATCTCTTGCAGACTTCTTTTTTCTGGGAGGAGGGTCTTATAATAAATGTTGCCATATCTTACTAAGTATTTTGGTACCCTCACTGTGTGCCTAATTTCTGTAAATGCTGGGATTTGGTCTGACTTGAGCTTGCCCAGATTTCGTGCATGCTGTTGTAAGTTTTGATGTGCATCTACTCTGCTTTACCCAGAATTCCAGGATGATGTGTCAAGCACTTACACTCTTTCCGACACCTCTTCTGCAACAATCCCTGAGCTCTTTCTTATGGTTTTTTATTTAAAGTTGTCTTCATTGGATAACTTGTCATCTTGACTTTTGGTTTTCATTTCCAATCACTTCTCTAATGCTTCACTTTTAGTCTATGTGCATTTTTATCAGGATGGAGTAGGCAATACAGAATTGGCTTTCTTTGATCTTTCTCTTTAGCTGGTCTATTTGTTTATTTATTTGATCAATTTTGGTGGATTGATTTTTAGATAGCCTCGCTTAGGGTTTTTGGCTCTCCTGCCTAGGCTGCTGAAGTACTATTAGTACAAGCATGCACCATGAAGCCTGGCTGAGTCTATTCCTTTGATTGATGTATTTAATCAGTATTTATTAAAAAGTATGAGCTTTGTCCTGTCATTTATTTTTTCATGTGGTGTATTATTTCTTTGTGCATTATCATTTCTGTGATTTGATGACTTTCTGTCTTGTTGAGCTTTGATTCCCTTCTATTTCTCTTCCGTGTATCTTTTCTTCTAGTGTGTTTTGCATGTTAATATTTTCAGCGTACTACTGTCTTTTGATTCCAGTGTAGGACTCCCTTACATGTTTATGGTGGGAACCTTTTGACATTGGCTCATACGTTTTAATTTCCCTGGGGAACTGGAACTAAGACAATTTGAAAGAAGGCCTGGATTAATTCATTTGACAAAGAAGGCTCCTCTGGAAGGTTTTGTGCATGGAGGAAAATAAGAAGATTCTTTGCCTTCTTTACCTCAAAAGTTCCTAGTTTAGAAAGTGAATTCAAACTCCAGCATGATAAAGGAATAATCATTTGTGAAAGAAAACAGAAAACATGCAGGGAGAAAAGTTGTCTTTTTTGTTTGTTTGTTTGTTTGTTTGTTTGTTTGAGACAGGGTTTCTCTGTAGCTTTGGAGCCTGTCCTGGAACTAGCTCTTGTAGACCAGGCTGGACTCGAACTGAGCACAGGGAATGGTGTGTGTCTGGATGCACACAGATAACTAAAATAAAGACATTTTAAGATCAAAAGCTTGGAAAACTCTGGGGAATGATATGCTGGGTCTGGCCACCAGAAAAGGTTAAGGAGCTGAAGCTAGAGAGAAATTGGTCCCCCGCGGTGTTGCATTAACAGTAATCCGGTGTGGCTAGAGCACAGGAGCAGAGAAACCTGAAAATACCACTTGCATGGAGGCAGGGACTCCTCCTGCCTCCTCGTCATGGGAATTCATGAGGACAGTGGATAGAATTTGGAGTTTATATAACTGCAACAAGAAAGGATGGCTTTAATCAGTTTTAACATCAAGAATTTGACAAAAATACAGAAAAATAACAGTTATCTAATGAAAATAATTATGACAATAAAATTCTCTATTTTATGAAATGCTGCCTTAGATAAAAGGATATGAACTACTTTGTATTAAAGAGGTTTTTATGAAAGATATGCCAGGATCCAAAATCAAAATTCTAATTTACCTCTGTTAAACATGCAATATTTCTGTTTTTCAAATCATTGACTCAGGGGTTAAGTAACTTCACAAAATGTACACAACCTCAGTAGTAGCCTAAGTAAATTAATCGGACCAGGGAAAATGTCTCTATCAAAATTCCTCTATAACATTTTGCTGCAAGAATGTGTTTAAATTTTGTTTCCAAGCCTCTATAAATGATGTTGGCTTTTACAAGGAAAATAGGTCATTCTATGGAAGGAGAAGGTAATGGAGAAAATAATTGGAGATAAAGGCCACATGCTAATGGAATTCTGGGGCCAGTGACACAGTGCTCATAATTGTCACCCAGATATTACTCCTCCACCTACCACAGAAACATGTTATAGAAACCTCACACTTCTTAAAACAGAGTTTAGAAAACAAAACAAAGCCTGAACAAGCATGGGGACAGGGAGCTATATGGTCATATATAAGAAGCCATCACAGGTTAAAATCAGAATGATAATTTGACTTAGCAATTCCTTAACTCCACTTCTTCTGGTATATTCAAAATATCTAAAAAGATAAATTCAAGAAGCCAATAAAACTGTAAATAAGGGGCCTTAGAAAAACCATTAATAGTCATGGAAAGGTAGATCAAAGCAACCCAAAACGGCCATAAAATGATGAACAGATAATTCTGTGCACCCATTTAAAAAAAAATACCACCAAGAATTTCTGGAAAATGATACAATCAATGTAAAGGATCTGCAAAAACATCCAGGTATGTCACTCACTGTAGATTCCACTTGTATGTGATGTGCAGGTCTGGCAAGACACAGGAAAGACAGGAAAACAAGTGGGTGGTTGCTAGGGCCTGCAGCAGGTTGCAGTGGTGAATGTTTGCTTATAGGAGTGACATTTTTTTCCTGGGGGATAATGAAAATCCTGGGATGGTATGAGCAGTTAGTCATGTGTTGTGAATGGGCAAATATCACTGTACAATTTTAAATGATTAATTTTATGCTGTATGAATTTTACAAATTTCACAACCAGCATAAAAGAGAACACAAAACCTTGAATGGAGTTTCTATCTATCTGTCTATCTATCTATCTGTCTGTCTGTCTGTCTGTCTGTCTGTCTGTCTATCTGCCTATCTGTCTATCTCTGTGCATTTGTGTTTGTCTCTGTGTATGTCGTGTGTGTGTGTGTATGTATGATAGGACCTCTATCATGTAAATGACAGGGCTCTATGTGTTAGTTTTATTGTTTGACAGTTTCATATATTTACAAAATGAATTTCATTTTCTTTTACCCCAATTCCCCTCTTTCACGCTCCTCCGCCTTCCAATGGAGCCCTTCTTCTCAACCAATCCCCCTTCCTACTTCCATGTTATCTTTTTCTGTATGGCCCACTGAGTTTAATTAATTTCTTTCTTAATCATGGACAGGAGGTTATTAGATGGAGCAAGAACAACTTATCAGTAGTCACGCCATAGAAGAAAATGCTACCTTCCCCTACAACCATTAATTACCAACTGGGACCTCATGGGAACCCAGTTGTGTATAGATAATCATAGGTGCACTGAGAACATGAGTGTAATGGCTACGTGATGTCCCAAAGACATCTTTTCCTTACACAGCTTCCCATCCTCTCGCTCCTGTTTTCTTTCTAAGATCTTTCCTAAGCCTTAGATCTCCTTCCCGGACCTCTTTTTTTTGTTCTTACTCATAGTCCCTACCCTCTCATTAGAGGAAACCAAGTTATTATACCGACCTTCTGCCTTTGTAGAGTATATATTCTAGTGGCAAATGAAAAGTGTGTTTATCAAACAAGAGTGTGGATCAAGGATGTGGTAAATTCTCTGAAAGAAATATGCCATGTCGGCCCAGGAAGTCAGGCATTCTTTGATGAAGTGGCAATTGAGGAATTGTCTAAAGGACAAAAGGAGGTGATAAGAGGAAGCAGCACTGTGGAACTGGCACAATGTTTCACACTACAGAGATCAAGATCTTAAAAAAAAAAAAAGATGCTAGGAGACATGTTTAGGCAAAGCTAGAGAAAGCCTTTGTCCAATGGAGCAGATCCCATAGACGCAGTCTGGATTTCAGTCCTAGACTTCAAAACAAATACAAAACACCCTCCAAATAACTTCCTTCCATGTTTTCACATTCCCTATCTGTATAATATATCTTGTTTACTGTTCATCTCCCACTTCTATACAACATCCATAGAAATAGAGCCTTTCTGTCTTCTGATGGGTCATGGTACACAGCATATAAAGTATGTTCAACATGGAAATATTGGAATCTGTGGAATACTATATTGAAAACACCACTTAGGTTGGATTGATGGGTCTTAGATGAGAGGTAAAACACCTGATCAGCGTATTAGAAGGGAGAACTGAGGTCTGGCTGCTCCTTTGGAGACTTCCCGCAAGCACTTCACTGCCTGTAGATGGGAAACAAGTGACTCTCCTGCTAGAATCAGTTCTTAACCTTGGAGAGTCAGGCCTTTTACAGATGAGCACTTTGGCACTTTGATTCAAGCAGTGTTTTAAACCTTTAGAATTCACAAGTGGGGAACATCTATTTAGTGAGGGAGACTGGAGGGGCAGCCAGGTTAGTCTGCTGGCTAGGAGCACTCTGAAGTGTCCAGCTAACTCCACTCTGGGGGTCTGTCTACCAGGCTCACAGTCATTTCACATGACCTCTAAGACTGTGTACCTCTCTGCTTCTCTGAGAAATTTCAAATAAAAAAATTTCAGTCTCTTGCAGCAATAGTAACTTGTTTATTTATCTGAATTGTGTGACAGAAGGTTTTTGATATGACATGCCATGTTGTGACTTCAGTAACCTCTTAAATAAAAAATGTTATCTCATTGTCTCCGCAAATACAATCTTAAACATACGTGCATGCATACACACACAGATACAAGAAAGAAAGAGAGAATATCTGACATTTGTTCAATCTACAGATAATATGAGGACTGACACACATCTAAAATCTCATGAATAATTCACATAATTCTTAAAGGTCTAGAAGTGAGAAAATAAAAGATACCCAGGTGCTCAGTGGGTAAGAACACATACTGCTCTTACACAGAACCTAAATTTGATTCCCAGAATTCACATCAAGCTGTCCACAACAACCTGTATCTCCAGCTCTGGAAAATTAGACATCTTCTGACCTCCACAGGCATCACTACCTACATGCACAACCCTCCACACAGACACACAGATTCATAATTTTAATGCTAAAAAATGACATATTTTATATTATTATAATCTGACCAAACCAGGTTGTAAGAGAGAATTGGAACGCTTCCCCAGCCTGCTGCTTACTTTCCCTACCTTTTGTGGCCTTCTTGATTCTATGCAGGTGATTACAACTAATAGTCCATTGTCCCTAGTGAAAGGTCTTCCCAAGCTCAAGCAGATTGCCTAATTCACTGGCCAGATGGAATACTGTCACCTGTGGGAAGACCCCGAGGTGGCTCCTAGAAGAGCTGCCAAAATGAGAAATGTTCAGAGAAGTTTCTTGGCCATGTGAGAATTCTGTTGGTTGCTCATTAATTTCTCAATAATAATACAGTTTCCTTAACTGCTAAATGGGGTATGACTTTTCGTGTGTGTTATATTAGTGGATGTCTGCGGGCCAAGGTCCACAGGTAAGTCCACACCTTTGATTGCTGCAGAGGCACAAAGGGGACATTTATCAAGAGTTAAGTAATTACAGAAGGTCTTCATATTGGATTGACCTCCTACGTTAGACCTCCACACAACAGACTAAAGGTTAAAATGGAGTCAGACATGATAATGTTCTGTGTCGCTGAAACTAAGTGATTATCTAACCTTCTGAGAAATCAACAGAAAGAATTCAGGGCTGATTAATTATATGATAATAGGTTCCCATTCTTTAATCCTCAATGAAACAGATAGATAATAACCTGATTTTAACTAGTTAGTTATTCTTCCTTTTGCTCTATTGCTTTATTCCTATCTTATTATAAGGAAGTAACTTGAAAACGATCGATTTGATGTTGTTCTTTGTTTCGGCTTTTTTAGCCTTCTTTTTTTGGTTTTTCATGAGTGAGGAGAACATATGTCAATATCAAAAAATTAATATGAATAAATTAAGTGAGAACTTAGCCTCCCCACCTTGGGTTCATCTTCTTTACTGTGGATGAGTGTTCTCCAAAGGTACATGTGTTCATGTCCTGGTTCCCAGGGTTGCTTAGCAAAGGGACTTCAGGTCATCAGTGCACAGCTTTGTAAAGGATTCTCTTACTCCTGTCTCTTCCTTTTTATTTCCAGGTTTATGATATAATTGGCTTGTTCCACTACACATTGTTGCCATGGTGCACCACTGTTGCCAGAAACCCAAAGAATAAGGTTACCTAACATTCAGAGTATGAACCAGAGTTTTCCATCTACATAATTCCTTATAGTATTTTATTATATGACAAAAGCCAACAAATTTACTCATAGTAAAATGGAGGATTTGGGCCAGAGAAGAAATAAGATTTGTGTGTGCATGTACGGTGTTTTATTATTATATGTTTGCATTTACTTGTCTCGTAAGTTTTCTAACAGATTGTTTTTAGTTTATGTATGTATGTATTTAACTGCATGTATGTATGTACATCACATGCATGCCTGATACTCACAGAGGCCTGAATGGGGAGTCAAGTTCCCTTGAAGCTAGAGTTACAGATGGTTGTGTGCTGTCATATGGGTGCTGAAAACTGAACCGGGGTCCTCTGCCGGAGTAGTATATGCTTCTAAACACTATGCTATATCTCCATCTTCTTTCTAATAATCATCTTTAACACTAAATAAAATTAGGTTCTGAACCAACGAGTGTATTCAAATGTGTTTTCCAATTCTTCAACTCATGCTCCATATATTGGTTGACTTTTCTTCTGTAAAGTAGAGCTGACTTTCAACAACTTGGGCTATTTAGTTTACCAAGGAATAAATTTCCTCCAGGAAAGCAAGAATGCATGCTTTGTTAACATTAGCAGAGAATGCTCAAGTAAAAATTTTCTTCTTTTTTTTTTTTAAAGTTCAAAGAGAGACAAATGTACTTTGTGCTCAGGAAGATTTCTCTGACAATCTCTTTTGTGATCCTGTCTCATGCCCTATAATGCAATCCAGCATAGGGACATTCTTCTGAACTAGCTGTCACTTGGAGGCTTGCTTTGGATAATGCACTTATAATACTTGCAAGGAAAAGCCAGCATTTGATGAATCAATCTTCAAACCTCTACCCTAGATTTGGCAGTCAGAAGCCAACTGTGGCTTATAGATGCTACAATGCAGCACTGATAGCTGCATTGTTCCACAGCTTTTGTAATTCAAAATTCAATTCTATTAGCTTCTCTAGATTTGTAAGGCTCTGTGAAGTCTGTGCTTGGATAAGCTTTGACCTCTAATTGCTATAGTCCTTTAGGATACCCCTACCTACCCAACATACATGTATTTACACCAATGCACAAATATAAATACTTACAAAATATGTCTGGACAGTATTATAGTCACTCTAAATGATCCAAGTGCTCCCAAATCATACTTCATTCTCCATCATCTCCAATTATGGCTACAGTGTAACTCTCCTTGGGTTATCTTTCTTAAAATATATCCATACCTATTAAATTCCATCCTTCAAGGCGTCCATTAAAAGCAACCTCAATCCCTACCTTCAGCAAATCCCAAAGCTGAATTTTGGTTCTAGTTTCTCTGTTTGACCCCATCCTTTTGTATTATCTTTTTTGCACTTTGCTTCTTTGTTCTCAGATCTGTGCAAGTTAGTTGGGTTCATGTGTTCTTCATCCATGATTTTGTAAATGTTTTGAGAACAAGAGAAGTTACAGTGTTTTTTTTTTTAAACTTCCTCAGTTACTAAAGAAATGTCTGGTTTGTTGTAGGTCCTCAAACTTCACAGGAAAGACTTTGTGGAGAAGCTGTAGTGATTTTCAGATGCCTGCTTCCTTTCACACACTTAAGAAAAATATATCTTGAACACCTGTTGGTTTTTGAATAATAGGTACCTGTAGAGAATAGAAGAATGAGTCGAGAAGTAGCTCCTGCCTTCTGGAAGAGTTCAATCAATCTAAAAGTACAATGGGACTTGTACGCAGATTAATATAATACAAAATAAGACATGGTCAAGATAGAACATTGAGAATAATAAGTTAAATCCACTCTGTTTCCCTTCACTCGACCATGGATATTATATCTAACACTCTTAATCATCTCATCAAGTAGAATATAAACAACCTGCCTAAAATAAGAGTTTTCTCCTAATTCCTAAAAGACATTTTCTCAATGTCACTCTGATGCCATTCTTGGGTAGAGAATAAAGTCAAACTCCTTATATGTTGTGATGTTTCTGTCTTAACTTGGCTGTTTCTACTATAAATGAGTCAATAATTTTACTAGCTATCGACAACAGATATTTTTATTTTCATGATTTCTATTAACCAGGAATAGATACATTTGGTTTGCAGATTCCATAAGGATAGCTGTAAGCTCCAGCCCCATCTGGCTTGCCTGAAAAGTCATTCCTATATCCACAGTTTACAGGGGTTCACCAGCCAGTCCTGTAAATTCATCTGAGAAGAACACCAACAGTCCATAAAGGAACTGCTTCTTCTCTAATTCCTGCTGGTTCTGGTTTCACAGCACACTGTCTGGGCCACCCAGGGTGCTATCATCCTTGCTGGAATCACAATGTGCTTTTTGCATCTAACCTCCTTGTTAAAACAGGAGGCTGCAAACAATCAGAGCCGAGTGATTCTCTCTCTCAGCTCATCTGGGTTTTTTTTTCTGTTTATTTATTCATTTACTTATGTATTCATTTATTCAACAAATACTGATTAATTGTCTCCCTTTTTATAGACTCTGCCTGTTTCCCAGGAGAATCAGAGGCAGATTGTGGAATCAAATATGATGCAAAGCAGGGTACCCAGGGATACAAACAGAAAGAAGAAAGAGACTTTGTCACCAGCTCCAAAGGTGGTTAGAATTTGACTCTGTTTGTCATAGAAAAAAGAATTGTGGGATGCCTGGAATTTTCTTCTCTACCCAATCAAAATATTCAAACTTTGTAGAGAAAATAACTTTTTCCTCCAACTAAGCATAATCACTGAGAACCATTTGGAGGGTTTTTGGTTTTTGTGTTGTTGTTGTTGTTTGGGGTTTTTTTGCAAGCACCTGTGGCATAAATCACAGAATTAACTCACTAGTTCCACAACTGGGGTTATCAGCATGCTCCCTTACATTTTTTGTTTAAATTATATATACACACATGTTTTTGTGTGCAACTGTTATTATTCTTTTATTATTTGACAATTTTAAACATTAATATCTATACAAGACTAGCACAAGATTGGGGCCCTCAAGATATCATCATGGATGGGGGCTCCCACCCCACCCAGAATGACTATTGGCATTTGAGTTGCTAGTGGAGGGACCGTCATTTTCTTCAGTAGTGTAGTCACAGATGAGTTGTCCCTGTGCTGCTTAATAAGTACCCATCCAAGTCAGGCAAGTAACTCGTATTAAACTCAGAAGGACACATACATGAAGATGTAAGGGTGTGGGCAGGGCTTGTTGAGAAAAGGAGTCCAATGGGAGAGGCTGAGGGAAGGGAACATGAGATGAAAATGAATAAAATTCTTACATATCACTGCTGGGATTTTGGTAGGGATGGGTGGGTGCACACATGCTTGCTTTACTTGAACTCTTCAGTTCTTAAATAAAAACATTTCCGTCCCACTAGTAGAATATTTGCATCAATAAGTGGAAATGAATGAAATAAAGGGATAACATTGCACTTGAAGGAGACAATGGCCTCTGAGCTATAAAATCTTTCCTTGCATTACCAGGGAGATTAAAAAATATTAAGGACGAACATTCAGCTGTCACTGGACTGAGATAGGCAGATCTTTTGATTGTTTCAATACAAAAAGAAATGGAAAAGGCAAAACCGACTCTTAAGTATCAGTACTAAGTGATTTTTCAGTGTCAGCTTAAGATACCTTGTTGACTAACAGAGTTATCTGCCAGTACTTGTGAGCTATTGATTAGCTAGATGAATTTCATAAGGTTCAGATTCTTTTCTACCTCAAAGATGTGAAAGTTCTTTGACTCTCATATATATTTTCTTTCAACAAGTCTGACATAAAGTCATCTACAGTTATCTGTTTTGCGTGTCTCAATGGACATCAGCAAGATCAATGTTGAGGCTTTGCAAGAGAAGTGTTTGTGGACTGTGTTCAGCTAACAGCATGACATTGCTTATAAATAATATGCCACATTGGATAAAGAAACATGGTTGATAAGTCAGTTAGAAAGACTTCAAATTCAAGAATCTTTCGACACATTTACTAAAGCACTTTGAGGTGCTTAGACAGAAATCCTAAGAAGTACTCATCTTCAACCTGTAACATGTTAAAGCTACCTTACTACAGCTCCAGAACTATGAGATTGGAAGGTAGACATTCTTACAGAGGGACCAGTCACATTGAGCACAGTGGCATCCAATTATGGCATGATGTTCCCTCGCATCTAGTTTTCTTGGTTGTCCCTTCTGGCTGGTTAGTTTTTCCTGACTCCCATTCTGTATGCTGTCATTTTGTCTTGTTGACCATGTCCTTTGCTTTACAGAAGCTTTTCAGTTTCAGGAGGTGCCATTTATTAATTAATTTGTTGTAAAGTGAAAGGTCGCTTGTTAGTTCCTGGCTGCTTAGCCCCCCAAAAATCACACACTGTATTAATTAAATCACTATTTGGCCCATTAGCTCTAGATTCTTATTGGCTAGCACTTACATATTAATTTAACCCATTTCTATTAATCTGTGTATGGCTACATGACTTTGGCTTACCGGATAAAGTTACAGCATCTGTCTCCAGCAAGGCTACACATCTTCTCTCTGACTCCACCTCCTTTCTCCCAGCATTCAGTTTAGTTTTCCCCAGCTACCTAAGTTCTGCCGTTGGTCCTCCTGTCTGTTCTTATGCCAATACCAGGCTGTTTTCAGTATTGTAGCTCTGTAGTAGAGTTTGAAGTCAGGGATTGTGATGCCTTCAGAAGTTCTTTTATAGTACTAGAGTGCTTTGGCTATCCTGAGTTTTTGCTTTTCCATATGAAGTTGAGTACTGTTAATTTTACTGGGATTTTGATGTGCATTGCACTGAATCTGTAAATTGCTTTTGCTAAGATCACCATTTTTACTATGTTAATTCTACCTATCCAAAAGCATGGGAGGTCTTTTACTTTCTGGTGTCTTCTTCAATTTCTTTCTTCAAAGATTTAAAGTTCTTCTCATACAAGTCTTCCACTTGTTTGGTTAGAGTTACTCTGAGATATTTTATGCTATTTGTGTCTATTGTGAAGGGTGATGTTTCCGTGATTTCTTTCTCAGCCCATTAATCATCTGTGTACAAGAGGGCTACCGATTTTTTTTTAGTTAATCTTGTGTCCTGCTATATTACTGAAAGTGTTTATGAGTTGTAGAAGTTACTTAGTAGAATTTTGGGGGTCGCTTATGTAAATTATCATATCATCAGCAAACAGTGAGAGTTTGACTTCTTTTCCAATTTGTATCCCCTTGATCTCCTTTTGATGTCTTATTGCTCTAGCTAGGACCTCAAGAACTGTATAGAATAGTTATGAAGAGAGTGGAAAAACTTGTCTTGTTCCTGATTTCAGTGGGATCACTGGGAGTTTCTCTCCATTTAGTTTGATGTTGACTGTTAGCTTACTGATATTGTCTTTATTATGTTTAGGTATGTTCCTTGTATCCCTGCTCTCTCTAAGACCTCTATCATGAAGAAATGTTGTATTTTGTCAAAAGCTTTTTTGGCATCAATGATGTATCTAGAATTATAACACCAATATGTTGTAATAGGAGCAGGCCACTTCCCTGCCGCCCCAGCTCCCAGCAACTTATGCCCCAAAATAATACATAGAAACTGTATTCTTTTAAACACTGCCTGGCCCATTAGTTTCAGCCTCTTATTGGCTAACTCTTACATATTGATCTAACCCATTTTTAATAATCTGTGTAGCCCATGAGGTAGCTTTCCAGGGAAGATCTTAACCTGCAGCTGTGTCAGGTGGGAAAATCATGGTGACTCTGACTCAGCTTCTTTCTCCCAGCATTCTGTTCTGTCTACTCCGCCTACCTAATTTTCTGTCCTATCAGGCCAAGCAGTTTTCTTTATTAGTTAACCAATAAAAGCAACAGATAAGATACAAGACCCACCTCCATCACCAATAAATTGCATATATTAATGCAGTTCATTGTGGTCTTTCCATATAATCTGTATCTAGAATTATAACACCAATAAATTGCATATATTAATGCAGTTCATTGTGGTCTTTCTATATAATCACAGAGCATGCTCTAGTGAGATAATCTTTCCATCCCACCTGTTCCCCATGCCCTTCCCAGTGCCTAGTGATCACTACTCTGTTTGTGGTAAGCTCTTCTTGGCTTCTTCATGGGAAAGAGAATGTAAGGGACTTGCCTTTCTATGCTCAATTTATTCCTCCTAACATTCCCCAGATCCAGCCATTTGTTGGTAGATGACATGCTCTCATTCCTCTTCGTAGTTACATAATACTCGATCATGTGTATAGACCATGTTTTCCTGACCCATTCACCTGTTGGTGAGGACCTATGCTGACCTCATGTCTTCTCCAAAAGACATAGACTGTCCTTTTCACTGTGCTGATAGATTTAATTCCAGTCATCATTGTTTTGCCTTCAAATTCCTGTGCTTTGGAGGTCAAATCCAGAAAAATCACTTGTATGATTGTATGTCTTGTATGGGTATCTCAAACTGTCCCACTCCCCCAGTTGCTACTAGTTTTTTTCAAAGCTTCAGGTCTTGAGTCTAGGTCATTTGTTCCCTTTTGAGTTGAGCTCCATGACAAGGAAAAGAGACATATCAAGATTCCATTTGTTTGTATGTCCATACACTTTCTCCAACACAATTTATCAAGACAGTGTTCTTTCTCAGATATGTTCTGATGGTTCTTAACAAATGCCAGCTGTCTGCAGGTTCACAGGTTTCCCTCTGGGATTTCTGGCTTGCACCGTGTTCCGTATGTCAGTTTCTATCCCAGGATTATGCAGGATTAGGGATGCAAAGTACATCTCAAAAGTAATGCTGAAATGCCATCAGCTCTGTTGTTTTGCTCAGGATTTCTCTTATTGTTCAGTATGGTGTGTGCTGCATGAATTTGTAATTGTGTCCTCTAGTTAAGTGAATCTCATAATAGGTATTTTGACACTGATTGAATCTACATATCAGTTGGGTGGTTTAGCTATCTTAATATTAATTCTCTCAGCCACATGAAAGATTTTCCATTTTTTTCTGTTTCAATTTCTCACCTCGGTGTTTCATAATTTTCATTGTAGCTGCCTTGTATTTCCTTAGTGAAGTTTATTCCCTGAACATTATATTTTGTTTCTGTAGCTGTTGTAGATGGATTTGCCTTCATGGATTTTTTTCCTCATCTGTTTTATTAGTGATATTATGAAAGATGCTGACTTATGTATCTTTCTGCTCTATTGAATTTGTGAATTCTAATAGTCTTTGGCAAGAATCTAGTATTTCTATACATATACTGATTGTTTGAGAACAAGGATAATTTGACTTTCTCATTTCCTATTTCCTATTCTATACCTTTTATTTATTGCCTAATTTCTCTGATTAAGACCCCTGGTATTGTATTGAGTAAGAAAAATTAATATAGATGCCCTTATCTTATTCTTCATCTTTGAACTGCCCCCTGCACAGTTCAGTACAGTGTTGGCTGTAGGTTTGTCAAAATGTCTTTGATTATGTTTGAACATGATCTTTCTATACCTATTTGGTCAGGACTTTTATCATGAAGGGATTTGGATTTCATCAAAGTGGCTTCATGCATCAGTGGAGAGGATGGAATGGTTGGTTGTTAATCCTTCATTTTGTTAATATGATATTGCAGGTTGACTGGGAGGCTTGTGCTAAGTCATGTTCTCAGGGTCTTTGTCTAGTTTTGCTAATTAGTGCAGCCCCACACAATGAGTTTTGGAGAACATCCTCCCTTTCAATGCTGTGGCATAATGTCAGAAGAACTAGTGTTAGCTATTCTTTTCTAGTTTTGAAAAATCAAGCATAGATGCCAGGATGCAGGTTGTTTGGAACAATTTTGTACTTTGTTGGGTCCTTTGTTGGAATACATTCTATTATTCAATATAATCACCAATCTGTTCAGGCTTTTCATATTCTCATGGGTCAGTTTGAGCAGGTTATGTGTGCCCATAAATATGACATTTTCTTCTAACTTTCCCATTTATTACCATGTAGTTCTTCTTTTCTGCAATGGCCCTGGACATCTCTGTTGTACTATGTCTGTGTAAAGTCTATTTTTCACCTGTAATTTTATTGGTACCTTCTTTCTTTTTTTCTTGTTAAATCTAAAAGCATTCCAAATATATATTCTCAAAAATTTTTTTGTTTGATGCTAATATTTTACATAATTCTAGTATCAGTTTTGTATACTTTTGCTCATAGATAATTGCTTCTGTCTTACTAATTGTGGATTTAACTTGTTTGGTTTTCTACATCAATAAGATACATTATTTTATTTTAAAATCTACTTTTCAGTATGGCCTCTCTTTTCTCTTAACTCTCCTCTCAGTATTCTAAAACTGTTGGGTGGAATGTTCTATAAATGTTTGCTAAGTACTTTTGAGCAACATTCAATTTTAATTCTCATGTCTATTTATTCTATTCTTTCTGTGTTGGTTTGGTCAAAGGGTTTTTGATCTTGTTACCTTTACAAAGAACCACTTCTTTGTTTCATTGGCTCTTGGTTTCTTTTTTAATTTGTATTAGTTCTTCTCTTGTACAATACATCCCCTCCCTCCACTCCTTTCAGTTTCGCTTCCATACCTCTACTCACCACCCCAAGATCGACTCCAGACCCCATCTTTTCCCAGAGAAGAGCAAACCACCCCAGGACAGCAATCAATCAGAAAACAACAAAGTACAGTTTGTGTGGTGTGTATGTGTGTGTGTGTGCTATGTGCATGTGTACATGTTTTGTGTGTGTACTTGTATATGCAGGTGCACATACAATTGGTGCATATGCATCTGAAGCCAACATATTAACTTTGGGTGTCTTCCTCTACTTGTTTGCACCTTAATTTTTGAGGCAGGATCTCTCCCTAAAGATGAGGCTCACTGATTGAGCTGAACTGTCTGGCCAGCAAGCATCCTCCTGTCTCCACCTCCCCAGTACTGGAATTTCCGGCACGTATTTCACCTGCACTTATTGTTTTACATGGGTGCTGGAGATCTGAACTTAGATCTTTATGCTTGTGTTGCAATCACTATACTGAACTGCCTCTCCAGCCCACACATCCTTTTCTATATCTTGTATTGCTTTCCTTACATCAGGCTAGTAATTTTGTGTATTTTCTTTGAATACATTGATGAGTTGATTTGCATCCTATGTAATTTTGCTGAACCTGATTACAATTATTTTTCTGAATTCTTCATCTAGAATTTAATCTAATTTACTCTCACTGGAATCTACAACTTTTAAAGGAATCGTACTGTTTTTATTTTTCATGTTTCTTGTACTGCTTTGGCATTTGTAACTCTGAGATTATTTCAGTGATTTTGCTTTTACATAGCAGCCACATCTCTGCTTTGAAGTATTTGTAATGTTCACATAGAACTGGATTGCAATATAGTCAATATATAATTCCTCTACAGTGGACTGCTAATATAGTTCATTAGCTAAACCCTTGTGTGCATGGCTGTGGACATAATTTCTCCAATGGCACTCCAAGAACTGAATATTTGCTGCTTTATAAGACTGCTATGCAAATATTATAATTTTGGGTAAGAGAATAAAAGCAGTGTGGTGGAATCAGCCTGAGTACTAAGTTCGAGACTAGAAAGAAAATTGTCTTAGGAGAGAAAGATTAGATAGAATGGGGAAGTAGAGATGTGAAAATTCTCAGAATTTAAGAATTATAAAAACCATGGCACATATTAAGAAGAACAGTGGGATGGAGGCAAGAGGAGAGATGAGATGGAAAGTATATAGGTTGTGTAATAAGAATAGTAGAGCGCACATAACAGAATGGGTGTAGAAACATACTAAACAATTGTAAAAATTTAATTTAGTGATGTGAAATCAAAATCCAGGCATTGAAGGGATATTTTTGCAACAGTGAAGTTGTGGGGGTGGGGGGTATTTTGTTTTGTTGTTGTTTTGGCTTGGTCTGATTTGTTTGTTTGTTTGTTTGTTTGTTTGTTTGTTTGTTTTTAGGGCCTCACTTAGCACATGCCTTTAAGCCCAGTACCACGTATGACAAATGTTCTTCTTTTCTATCAAAAGTAGCTAGCTCATTAAAGGGCCAATATCACATAAATCTCCCAACCTAGTAAAACTTCTATGTAAATCTTTTAAAGTTTTAAGACCAATAGAAATGTAATAAGAGAAAAAATTAAAATGACAGCACAGGTCAGCATCCGTTCCTTCGCGATCCTTTCTGGGTTCTGCTATGCATAGTCAGCTGGGCTAACTACACTGATTGGGGAAGTACGGTTTGACGCTCCAGTTCAGTTCTGAAACACCAGACTTGTGGGTGTGCAGGGTCTCAGTGCATGGCAAAGCCATTGGATTCAGTTTCTTCTTGGTCACCAGCAGGTGTCAGTCCTTCCTTGGGTTTTTCCCAGCCATCTGCATGAACCGTTGCTTTGGGGATTTTCCCACCTGTTGCCATGCTGGATGTCACACTTGCTCTGTTGTTGCTTGTCTTTCCAACTAGAAGCATCCATTGCATCAGGTCTCTGGCAACCTCTGTGGACACCCTCTTCCATAGTCGTCTAGTAGCTTCAGATCAGGCCAGTTCTCACATCTTGATTCTGCGGTTCTGAACACAGCTGTGCTGAGTTCAACACCACATCTCTGAAGTACTGTCTTTTGCAATAGTGGGATGTCTCCTTCTTGAGATAGTCTGTCCAGGATGCCCCTGTATCATCTCAACTTGAGACCTGCTGACATCTCACTTACGTCTTTGTCTCTCCAGCCCAAGCTCAGTGTGCATGTCTATCTATGGTGTGTCCAGGCCCTCATCACAATGTAGCAGTCTGATGCATCTTTCTTCCAGCTCGTGCCTACAATGTTCGTGTGTGCAGACCAGACACTTTCCTGGGTAGTTCCCATGGACTTCAGACCAAGCCATGTGGTGGCCAGTTCAAAGTCTTCTTCCTATCACTTAACATTAGTTAGCTAATTCTTCTGTTTTCAGTTGTTGCTCTCCTATAAGTAGGGACTCTTGTTTGTTATCTTGACTCTTTTGCCAGCCTGCAGGGAAGGCTCCTAATCGCCTACCATACTTAGGACTTTGAATATTCTCTATTCTTTTCTTAAATGGTAAAGTTTCCTATCTATGAACATAAAACATTTTTCCATTTAATTGAATCAGTTTTGTCATTTTACCCATATGTATCACATGCATTTTTAGTTATATTTGTTTTTATTTCAATTTTAGAAATACTAACTAGGGACAGTACTCTCTTTACTGCTTCTTCACCACAACTATACACCAAAGAAGTTGAATTTATATTGACTTTCCAGAATAATACTGAAAAGCATTTGTGAGAGATTATATCCTTACTTTGTTCTACTTCACTGCAACAAAAAGATGCCTTTTAGCCTTATCTATATCAGATAAAAAAAACTGTGTATATTTAATAAATTGAAGACATTCCCTTTAGTTCCTAGTTTACTACCAACTGTTTAAAACACCTTGAATGGTGCCTGGATTTTGTTAAACATTTTTGCTCTATCTACTTATGATCATGTGATTTCTTTTTCTTCTCTAACCTATTGATGAGATGGATTACCTTAACTGATTTTCAAACTGGACCCATTATTGCAAAGCAAGATAATTCTCTCTTGATCATGGTGTCTATTTCTTTTTATTCACTGTTATGTTTTATTTGTGAATGTTTTTGCCGAGGGATTTTGCAATTTTTGATTCATGTATATTAAGTTTGTTCAGGATTTTATCATCAGGGTAGAAAGTCAACTTCAAAGTTTCTTTCACAGAAAACTAGAAACTAGAAGTATAGGGAAATTTTTAAATGGGGAGAGATTCCTTAGTGAATATTTGAGAATTTCTTCCCTAGTGGAAATAATAAAATGAATATTTCTGTCTCGTAAGTACTATTTCTACAAAAAGGACTTTTGTGTGATTTTTATATATTCACCTTTTCTTAAGCAAATGAGATGGAAATAGCGTGAGAAACTATACTCGCTTAAGAAGTGAAATGTGCTGTTCAGTTCTCATACTGATGGAAAAATAATGTTTAGATGTGATATCTGTTAGATATGGTATCTGGGTTTATGCTTGAATTAAACAGAATAGCTGCAACTGCTATTTTATTGTTCATCACACCATGTGTATATATATGTGCATATATATATACATATGTAATGTCATATATAGTACATTCATAAATGTCTACATAAAATAGAAAATAGATATTATACCTAACTTGGAGATAAAGAAAATAAAACAGAGGTAAAGAAACCTCTCAGGATCTAATAAATGGTTAAAGGTAGCATAGATGAAAATTAAAATTTGGTTAGTCCAAATTAATTTTATCGCTACAAAATTAACCCTTACAGGAAATCTTTGGCTTCTCTGTTTAGTGATTGCAAGTAAGTAGCAGCAGATTGTATCTTTGCTAATATGTCCCTGGCTCCATCCATTAGTAAGAAGCTCACATTTTGATTACATTAATCTGTATCAGAATAGGTTTCACCCTCAACAAGGACTACAAGGAAGTCAAGGTCATGTTGCATGTGCAATCTCAATACCTATGAGCATGGACCAGTTTCTCGCAGGCCATTCTCATTACCGAAATTTAGGACAGTAATTCATAGTTGACTTCTGAAGAACAATAAGCCCTTTCCTGGTGGGTTCATGATAATCTTATCTCTGACTTCCAGAAATATATTTTTCCATAAAGAAGAAAAGAATTAAGACTATATGGTTCATTTTGCAATATAAAAGTATTTTTAATAATATGTTCATCTATCTTAGAAATGTGATTCTTACTGGACAATAAGCTAAATATTTTTTTTTCCTTAGATGGTCACAAACAGTATAGTAATCTTTCAGAGAGTGGATTGTTGAATGCAGATGGGTAAACTGCCTAAAGCCTCATTGTGAACCTTGTGAAAATGTTTACTTTTCAAATTAAATGAGAGAGAAAACATAAAATGGATAAAACAGACTGTTGTTGTTTTTTTTTCCTTAAAATAATAACCAACTGTTCAGTATCTTCAAGCCAGAAGAATTAAGGGGGTAGGATTATCAAGCAGGAATCGATTTTTTTATTTCAAAAAATTAGTTTTCAACCCACTCCATATGAGATGATGGTTTGGTGACTTCTCTCAAGTAGAAAATGCTGTTGTGAGTTTCTTTGTGTGTGTGGACTTTTTGTAGGTCATATAGGAGTACAATCAAGGTCTATTGTTTCCCAGGCCCTGTGATTTCAGGGTTGTTAGGGTGTGGTTAGTTTTCACAGCTATTAGGGATGTCACTCTTTTTTCTGTTCAATAGCAAATAAGTGGAAAAATAAGGAGGCTCATCATAGATTACAGATGAGAACTCTTTAGATTAGGTGCGATACTACCATGTGCTTAGAGCTTTAGATGTCATCAATTGCTGCATTGCGTTGTAGGTCTGTTAAAAACATTCTGGGTGTTTTGAGATATTTCATTAAAGACACACAGATGAAACAAAGTTCCAGAATTATGAGAATATGAAAAAGTGAGAATATATGATAATTTGAATCTTGACTGCTATGAAAATAATTTAAAGTATCTTTCCAAAACAAATTTCTCAGAAAATTAAATCCCGAAGTTGTTAGAGAATTAATCTATATTGAAGTTGACGGAAGAACCAGAATGAGCCTCCCATTTTGTAGTTATTGGTTTAGTTTAATTTATGATGTGCAATTGAAGTGATGGGCATGAATGTGAAGAGCTTACCCAACATAGCTGATGCCATAGCAACTAAGAGATCCTGACCTTGTAAATATAAAAGATTCACTGAAGTTGATAAGTTTGTATGTTACCCAGTAATGTGCTAGCACTGGCAATAGGTGCTATTTCTTTATTTTAGCCCCTGTGTAAAAGTCACCCTATTACAACTATAATAGCACTTACATGGTCAATGAATTATCTACTGATGGACCCACTTTACAGGTGCAGTCAGAAAGTTTGAGGACCTGCAGTAAATTGGCCATGTTCATAGAGTTACTAAGAAGTCAGTACTTGAATTGAGAAATGTCTAAGCAAACCCTAGTTCCTAACCTTGACTTTATATTATCTTTCTGACCTCATAAGGCTTATAAAATCCAGAATCACTCTTTCCTTTTTAATTATTCTGAGGTTAGGTGGCAATTTAAGTAAAAGTTTGTGCTGCATTTAAATTGGTTTTTTTATTTGAAAGATGACCTTTAGAAACCTAAGTTTGCCATATTCTATAATACTTTTAGCTATTTTGTGAAATTCCATATGAACTGAGATGTTAAAAGCAACTCAGAACACACCAGTCAAACTAGACCGTTCAGAGGTTGGGAAATTTATATTGTAAAATCACAAAAAGAATGCTATGTAGTTTGGGAAACTGTGAATACAATTTTCACTGTTCATTGAGGCTTCATAAAATAACACTTGATTAACTGATCACCACAGGCTTTGGGTCATATAAGGCAGTGGCCTTAGCATAAATCACATGAGTAATCTATATAGATAAATCGAACGAACTGCTTATTAAATACCAGGCATGTTCTAACAATGTAAGCTGTCTTTCATTAAGAACAGTTGATTTGATATAGGTCATAGTAAATCAATATTGTCTTCTCTATCTAGGATTCAGTGTCTTTATCTTTATTATTATAAATGCTGACCCAAGTCGCTGAGGAGAAAAACAACATTCTTTCCCTCGTCTTCCTGCTTGTTAAGTTTCTGTTCTTAGATATTTCCTTCTGTTGCATATCCTTCTGCTCCCAAAGTTGTGTTTTAGAGTGAAATTATAATATTCTAAATCTGGGCGTGTCTAGAATCATTGGGCTCCTGATAAGAAAATCCTCTTTTCTTGGGAGGTACACACTCCTTGGAGTTAAAAATGCTGACCCCAACACTGAGCTGTTCCTTTCACCTGATGTGTCCAGCGTTTCCCCCACTGTGGCAACAGTGATTGCCCCCGGGAGAAGCATTCAGTCAAAACTGAACCAATCCATGTCTTCTTTGGGAGTTTGACAAGATGGGATATGTCAGGAAGACATTTCCACTGTGACTGCTAGACTGACTCTATATATATTTCTAGAGTTCCCAAAGACTTAGCTACCTTTCCATATGGAGCGAACCTTGAAAGAGTTGAATGGTATTAGGAGTCTTTGGAGCTCTGGGACACATTTCTCTAAGACAAATACATTCTCTCTCTCTCTCTCTCTCTCTCTCTCTCTTCAGTTGAACAGAAAGCAATGTTGAAGCAGTACGAAGTGAAGTGTATAAAGTGCAGGAAGCATACTGATTAGAAGTTATAAGACAGTCTTGGTGGAGACACTGACTTGTGACCTCAAAAAAAAAAAACTTAATCTTTCTGGAACAGTTTTCTTAATCAGTGATATGCTAACATTGGCTCACATAAATTCTGAGGCAACCTTTTCATCTTCTGCTTTGTGTCTCATCCATCACTTTAAATGTATTGACTCATAATGATGTACAACCTGGAAGGTTTAGAGTAGCCTATTGGCTGCTTTTCTCTGTAAACCAGGCTGGCCTGAACTCAGAGATCCACCTGCTTCACCTGCCTCTGCCTCCTGGGTACTGGAATTAAAGGTGTGTGCTAGCGCACACCTGACTCTGATTTCATTCCTCACTGTCATGATAAAATACCTTACAAAAGCAACTTAAGGAAAGAAGAATACATTTGTTCTCACCATTTGAGAGTACTGTCCATCCCAGGAGGGAAGGTGTATCATTAAAAGTGTGGTACCTGGAGGTTGCTCACATTGCATCTCACATCAGGAAACAGAGAAAGGTGAATGCTGTCTTCGCTCTTCCTACCCTTTGATTCAGTCAGGGAATCTCTAGTCTATAAGATGCTGCTGCCCACATTCAAAGTGGGTCTTCCCTCCTCAGTTAAACCTCTCTGGAATCACCCTCACAGACATGCCTAGAGGTGTGTCTCCTAGATTAACTTCCATCCAGTCAAATTGTCAATGGAGCTTAGCCATCACAAAGTAGCTCCTCACAATCCTAGTTAGCATATGTAGCTAATATGAAGGGTATTTCTCTCTGTTTCCAGATCTCATTTTTCCTTTATCCCAAATATGTGAAGTTAAGTAGGTACAAGGCCTGGAAAACTAGAAAATCACCTGTGATGGCTGGAATGAAAATGGCCCCCATGGGCTTGCATAGTTGCATATTTTGTCACCGGGGAATAGAACTGTTTGGGAAGGACTGGAAGACATGGCCTTGTTGGAGTAGGTTTGCTTTTATTGGATGGGGTGAGTCACTGGGAGTGGGCTTTGAGGTTTCAAAAGCCCATGCCAAGTCTAGTCTCTCTGTCTCTCTCTGTCTCTGTCTTTCTCTCTCTCTCCCTCTCTGTCTCTCTTCTCCCCTCCCCTCCCCTCTCCTCTCCTGCCTCCTGTGGATCAGGATATAAAGCTCCCAGCTACTGCTTCAGCACCATGCTGGCCTTCTCCAATGCTCACTGCCATGATGGTCATGGTCAAATAACCCTCTGAAATTGTAAGCAACACCTTCCTTTATAAGTTGCCTTGGTCATGGTGCCTCTTCACAGCAATAGAAGAGTAACTAAGACATGCACCCATCTACCTAGAAAAATCAGCGAGAAAACCTGAATTCAATGAATAGAACATTATGTGCAAAGCTGTTATGTAATAGCTTCGTTTAATTTTTCATTTATATTTCTATATTAGCCATGATTTCTGAAAAATATACAGCTCAGATATCTAATTCCTTTGAAACAGATACTTAACTTCTGTTATATGCAAATAAAAACACATATGTCAATGGGCTCCTAAGTAAAATATTTCACATTAAATGAGGAACCATATTCTAATTCTCCTTGATGTTTGGTGGCCCTGCCATTCATCCTTTTAAATTAATCTAGCTATTATGTTTGGAGATCCACTTATCCTCACAAATAAATAGACACCAATTGTTAAAGCCAGTAAGGGCGAGAGGACTAAAGGAGTGAAATGGCAAATGAGAATTTAAGAATAAAAACTAAGAGCTGCTTGCTGGGGCTTTTTGACAAATGCTCTCTCTGAGAAGAGAGATCACAAACTGTTCTATTGGCTTTCTATAATGATTAGGTTCAGCCATTTACATAAGGGGCAAGAAACACTGTATAAAATATAACTATATATTTTATGAGATTCAAGTGAGCTTTCAATCAGAAAAACAGACACAGTTGGAGACGTATGTTAAGAGACCTGCAGTTGGAAGGGTGGCTAGGCAAGTGTGAAGACCATAGGAAGGCAAATCAAGCCACTGAGTCAGACTCACTCAGGTCATCAGGTGAATCTTTCCAATTTAAAGTCAACTCATCTTGTTCTTTTTTTTATGTTTTATTTTTGTTTGATTTTCAAGTATGAGTGTTTGCCTCAGAATGAGGATACACCTTGAGATCAGTAAAGGATTTCAGATTCCCAGGAGTCAGAGGTACAAGCAATTATAAGCCACCTTACATAGTTGCAGGAAACCAAATTCAGGTCTTCAAAAGCTACAGCTTGCATTGTGAACTTCTGAGCCATCTTCCAAACCCAAGTCTTGGACTATTAGTAACTTTTATAAAGCCTGCAAAATACCTTCAAAACACCTAAGTTGATGTTCTGTTAAATACCCAAAATGATAACGTTGCCAAATATACATCACTGTCTCCAAACCCTCTCACAGAGTCTATAGATCAACAGCTTTCCAAAAATGTATGAGGTTAGATTTCCCTTCACAGACCAATGAAAGCAATGTGATAATACAATGGATAAAATCTGTAAACAGATATGACCATCCAGCAAATCTCTATTTACTTTATCTATTTATCTTAACACTAAAGATGTTTAAGTTCTTGTTTGCTTTAGTGTTATATAAAAGTTATATATGATAAAACACGCCATATATGTTAGTATCAAATGGATATATTTTTATTTTAAATGAAATAAGAATCATTACTTTAAAATTTCTAACTTTGAGTGTCTCTTCAAGGAAATAGAGTTATGCAATCCACATAAACATCTCATTGAGTCCTAAACAATTTTGAAGGGTATAAAGATCCCCAATGTGAGAACCACTGTCCTGTATAAATGTAATGAATATATTCCCAACAGCTCATTAATTCTCCTTACATTTGACATTAATCATTATATATACCATCTACCTCACAGCATAAACAATGCAAAAAAAAACTTGTCCATACTTTATAAACATCACAATTAATCTCTTTTTCCTTCATGCATTAAATTGGATAAATTGTTACTCAAAGAATCCCAGACTCTTTTTTGTGACCTCCTGATGATGTGACCTGATTCTAGAAAATACATATTTAAATTTTGGTTATAAACACATTCCATATCAGTATTCTGCATTTTTATTCTGAAACTCGTTTTATGCAAATTCTAGTAAGTTATACATGCTAATTTACATACACAATAGGCAAAATATTTATTTGGGGACATTTGATTCGCGTTTTTATATTCTGAAAATGAGTAAGCTGATGGGATGTGTAGGAAGGAGAACTGTGGTACTCTATCCAAGTGGCTGAAACAAAATCATCAGTTTCTCCTTCATCAGTCACCTTTTGACTAACTGAAAAAATTTAGAGCAAAGTCATAAAAAGGCCAAAATTGTGAATTTTTTTTTTTAAAAAAAAAATAGTGACCAAATAGGGTACAGACTTGATTGACTTCACTCAGTAATGGATTGCAAGCCGGGAATGAAAGATGAAATAAGCCTTTTCTCCCAAGATTGGTTTTGGTCAACATTTTTTCACGGCAAAAGTAAGCAAATTAAGACAGGACATATTCCTTTTATCTAGAAACTCCAATATAGTGGCAGAAAATGTAGCTTACTGAAGCAAGCCAGGAAAGGCATAGGGATAACCAGATCCAGGCCAAAGTTATTGTTATTCCATAGTGGCAAGCTCTTAATTTGTGAGACTAGGTCTCTCTCTCTCTCTCTCTCTCTCTCAGCATTTGATGCCTTGTTCCATAAACTATGTGAGCCTGCATTATAATGAGAAATCTCCCAACATCTGAGCACTCCCAATTAATTTAAAATTGAAGTCTTTGCCAATTAAGCAAAATATGTCAATAGGTCAGCAACCTTGTGTGCATCTGCTATAGGAACATTGACTTTTACACAAATTAGTAAATGGCAAAGGGCCAGGAAATTCATCATATCCTAAGGTAGCCTGCAGTTGCTGTTGGTTTTGGCTGACCCTTTTCCATGGCCATAAACACTGTGTCGCATGATGGTTTTTCATTATTATTTTATCTTCGCTTGTAAAAAATTATTTCACAAATCAAGTTAATGGGTATAGGCCTGTGCTAAGACTTTAAATTTCTTCACATTGCATCTTTAAGTTTGCTTAGAAGCTATCTGGATAAAGAGACACAATTAGCCTAAGAAAGGACCTTACACTGATGTCATTTACTCAATAAATCAGATCTGCAGTCTCCTGTTCCATCACGTTAGAAATTTAGGATATATTTTGGTCAGTATCTCATCCTCAGAACTATTAACATTCTGGATCAAATCATGCTTTGTAGTGAATGGCTACCCTATGCCTTGAAGCTGTGTTTGCCAGTACTTTCCTCTGTAGCCTTATCCACAGAGACTTATCCACCTCCCTGAGTCCCAGCATCCCACCTATGATACAAGGAAATAGCAGAACATTAAATGACCGCCAGATCCTTTATGGTATGAATATTCAGAAATCTAACCAGACTGTGATTCCGTGTCAGATTCTTCCTAGAAGCCAGGGGTCTGCGAAAGAAGGGAACAGGAAAAAGAGCTTAAAAAGTACTCATACTTTTTGCAAATGGTGGACTATAAGGTGCCAAGATTCTCTCTTAAAATTTCCGGATACTCTGAATGGTCAGGTGGTTTTTATGCTCTTAAAACTTTCTCGTCTCCATTTTACAGCAATTTGGATTTTAGAAGCGTGTTTCCTCTTGAAAAGTCTTCCTATGTCCAAATTTCTTCTTTGATTTCTGGAAAGATACATGATAACATATAAACTTCACAATCACTAATCCAGCTCTTTTAGTTCTCTCTGGTTTACTGTGGAAAGCACCATGATCAAAAGCAAATTAGGGGAGGGAAGGTTCTGCTTGGCTTCTGCTTCAGGTTCCAGTCTGTCAATGAGGGAAGTCAGGACAGGAACTCAAGCAGGAACTGACTTGAAACCATTGAAGAACACCACTTGCTGGCTCACTGGCTTGATGGCTTATGCTCAGCTAGCATTTTGACAGCCACTCAGACCTGCCTAGGGATGGTGCCACCCACATCGGGCTGGACCCACCTATGTCAATCACCTGTCAAGACAATATCTCACAGACCCGATCACAGGCAGTGTGATCTGGGCAACTCCTTGATTGAGGTTCCCTCTGCTCAGGTGACTCTAGGTTGATAGAAGAATTAACAAGTACCTCAGCAATCATGGCATTCAGTATTATGTTTGTTTTTCCATGTCCTTTGAATCCCAAACCTGAAGATGTTCTCCTCTTTCTATCTTCAAGATAGACTTGTTGACTCTCCTACTTTGTCTCTGCTTCATGGATCCATCCATTGCTATCCATCAATGGAACAACTGGTTTCTAACATTTACTCTATTTACTTTGGTTACAAGCAGTCAGTAAAAGGATTATATGTGAATCAGAGCTATCAGTAAACCTATAAATAATTCTGAATTTTTTGTTATGTCTGAAGTATGATATATTAGTCCCACTCCTCACATTTGGTATAATCAAACAGTAATCAGTAAAACCTACAACTATTGCAAAAGGAGACCTTTGAAACTTTAAGAGTGAATTCATCACCCTCACACATATAAAAGTCACTGCAAAAAAAAATCTTTTCTTTCTTAAGGGCTCTTGAAACCCAGCAACTGAATTCCATTCCAGGCCTCCAAAGAAGAGCAACAAGGTTATAATTGTCTCACACTTAACTACATGCTTTGCAAAACAGAATAGGCAAAGTCATTTTTATACCATGCATAGAGAATGCAGCCCCTTATGAATTTCTATATGGCAGGCTCAATGATTGGCAGAAAGGAGAAAGGAGCGCAAGAGCCACATCTAACAGTGATGCTACTCTATCCATGTGGAGCCGAGAGGAGAACACAGCCTTCACTGTTCTGGGCCTGGGCCCCACACTCACAGGCTTGCTATTCTTCTCCTTCACTCCTGGACCTAGTGAGGCAGCTTCTTGTTGCCTTTTGTTTCATGGGTTACGATTATTTCTTTCTTATATTTCTTCTCTGAGTTACCGAATTGCTATTAGCTTAAGGCCTTGCCTTGGCATAGTTGGAGAGATGAAAGATGCCTTAGAGAAGAGAAAAGCTTCAACCATGCTTTACAACAGAAACTATACCGCTCTCAAGGACTGTTTGCCGTAGCTTCTAATGGAGTCAGCTCAGTAGGGGCATCGGCTTTGCTGGGGTAAGTAAAAGCGTCCTGGCTTCACAGATACAAAGTGGGGATAATTGACTCTTAGCATCACGGATCCTAAATTCTGAATCCGGCCCAGGGTATAACTACTTCTTTTTAAATGCTGTGTTTGAAATTTCATTTGGCTTGCTGGGCACACGATCCACATACCTTCTCGGATAGAACATTGTATTTTCCTGCAATTGATTTCATTATGATAAGCTGAAGGCAAATGCTATTTCCTTGCGTGACAGAGCTTGCAGCGTGGATGTGCCTGAACATGTTTTATGATAAATAACATATCCTGCATTCATCCGGTGTAGCCTGGAAAAGCAGATGGAATTAGAGGCTTGTTCTCAAATAGAAAGAAAGTACAGCCCGGAGGAGAAGGATGAGCTCACTGTATGGCTTTTCAATTTCCTCAGGAAAAATGGAAAAGCTGGCACCCTGCAGGGTTTCCAAATAATAACTGGGAATCTGGGAACTTTGGCTTACCTCTGAGTTCAAAGAGGAAATTAAAAAAAAAATTGCTCCTGATGGTTAGCTGTGCCCTCCAGAAAAAGCTTTGTGCCCATAGGTAGGTCTCTGGTAAGCACCTTCAACTGAATGGTTTTTGGTTTGGTGTGTGTGTGTGTGTGTGTGTGTGTGTGTGTGTGTGTGTGTGTGCCATCAGGCCAGTGGTACCCCATCTCTAGTCACAAGGTGAAAGGTCAGTTTTGAAAGAAATCATTGGGGAGCCAAAAATTACATCCCAGCAATGCATGTTCATAGAAGTCACTCTACACTGCTTTATAATTCTGGCTGCAGGAGTCAGAGTGGAGCTTGACTTCGCTCACCAACCTGGCACCTGTTCCTTTCTTCTCCCCTGCCCCTCTGTTTTCAGATCTTGCAAATGTAGTCCAGGGAGCACGTGGAGTGTTATTCCATTAATCCATGTGCTGTTACATTAAGCCATTAATCAGGCAAAGCACAGATGTTGTTTTCTTTCTACATGTTTCTATAATTACCCTTAATAACACCGACTGAGCTTCTCAAATCATTGCCATCGATGGCTTTTTAAAACTGCATCAGATGTTTCATTTCTTCGGCTCTCTACCCATTGATGCTGGATCTCTGCCTGACTCAACGAGGCGCTCTTAGGTTTTTCAGTGTGTTTCTTAAAGACTGTTGCAGGGAACTGTACATAGGCTTGAATTAAAAGGCCCTTCCCTGAAGGTTGAAGGGCACACGCTGAGTTTACAGTCAAACCATGTTCTCCTTACGCTCAGAAGGGTGTTATCTTTTGAGGCATATGGCATTTATAATCGGGCTGCAGGAGGCTACCATTCCAAAAGATCTGAGCTCGGAGGAAGACGGAAGTTTGCTGCAACTGCCTGATTTTAACGGGGTGACACTCAGATCTAGAGTAATGAGATCTGAGTTACTTGAGCAAAATGCCAGAGCTTGAGGCCTGTGGTCTTCCACCCAGGATTGGGTCTACTGCCTGGTAATTCTCCACAGTATCTAACACATGACAAGGGGGGGGGGATGCCTTATTTGACTCAAGTAGATTCATGCAGGCTGGATTTCCTGTGACTGGCTTTATGTACTCACTCTCCAAAAAGGAAAACTTGACTAGACATTCGTAAGTCATGCTGGGAATGTAGGAAGCTCTATGTTTGCTGATTATTATTAATTTCTCCTTTTTCAGTGACATTGACTTCTAGAGAGCTAAAACTTCTGGAGCTGTTTTATCCTTCTCATATTTTCATTTGTTTTTCTACATTACACATGCTTAACATTGAGTAGAGTTGGTTGTGATAGTCTATGCCTTTAATCCCAAAACTCAGGAACAGTTGGCACCTCTCAGACCCTTTATTAGTTGTGCAATTCATATTCTGTGTGTGTGTGTGTGTGTGTGTGTGTGTGTGTGTGTGTGTGTGTCTCGCTGTCTCTGGGGGGGGGTGTGTGGGTGAGTGGTATATGTGTGTACTTGCACATGCCTGTATATCCTTAAGCTAAGAGGTCAACCTCGGAAGTTGTTCCATAGCCATCCTCCTTGTTTTTATTATTGTTCATTTTTGATTGCTTGCTTTGTTTCAAGAAGGATCTTTCACTGGTGTCTGGGATTCACTAGATCTGCTAGGTTGACTGGCCAGTGAGCCCCAGTGATCCATCATCTATCTCCGCCTCTGCCTCCATGATGCTTGAATTACAAGCACTCATCATCATGCCAGGGTTTTTGTTGTTTGTTTGTTGTTTTTAACATAGGGTATGGATTTGAAACTCAGGTCCTCGTGGCTGATGGATCAGTAAACACTTTATGAACTGAAGTTTCCTCCTAGCTTGATGCTACTTTCTCACCCTGAGTTTCCTCATGGGCCAAATGACAGTGAAGCTGACGCTATAGTAGAGGAGCACTGACAAATGAAACATGGATGTCATTGTCCTCCGAACTCATTAGGTCTTTGCCACATAAACATTCCCTCAAACCTGCTTTTTTAAAAAAAAAAAATTCTTAGAGAATTTCATACATGTATATAATTTAATTAGTATTTTGATTGCATCTACCCTTATTCCATCCCCTATTGCTCCTAGACTCCTCCCTCTCCCATACCCCCTGTTTTTTTTTTTGTTTTTTTGTCCAATTTTTTTGTCCCTGTTTTTGTTTTTTGTCCAATTGGTGCTGCACATGTGCACATGGGTGCGGTGCCACCCACCTTAGGAATATGGGCTACTTCCCGGGAGCCACGTCTCCAAAATAAACTGACTTATTCGTCTCTGCCAGGAGCCATCAATTTACAGCAGATCCTCCGCTTGGGTAGGGCCTGGTGTCAAGCCTGAGTTCAATACTAGTTTGCTATATGACCTTTGCGGTGTATTTATTTCGATTTTGTTTTATTGGTGATAATGAAGAAAAAAATGAGATGAAAGGTCCTTCTGATTCTTAATATGTGTTGGTACATGCATACTGGGCATAGATGTAAACACATACAGATAATACATTTTTTATCCCCTTCGAGTATGGCTTTGGTCTCACTAGCTCTATTCCCCTGACATCAGACTCAAGTACTTGGGAATAACATTGAAAATAGATGACTGTGTTGGGAAAATAAAAAAAAAATCAAGACATGAAGAATGCAGAGACGGCTGTACATGTCAGAGCTCAAAGGTAATTTCGCTGTATTTTATTATCATCTGTCAAACTTAAAGCATTGCTGAGACTAGAAAATAGATTGTCACAGAGGTTTCTGAGGACAATGGTTTCCCCGAGTTGGTGTAAATATATTCAGAGAGACTTGTTCCCACTTAATAACCTGCGTTTTTCCTCCGGAATCACTGGTGCGTTCACTTACAGCATTTGAAAGGCAGTTTGTCCTCTGCTGTCAAGCGAAGTAGATAGAATAACAGAAAAAAAAAACTGAAAAATTCAATCAGATCTTGTTACTTCTCCAGGGACTTTCTTGACTACTTATTCTATTTAAGTAGGAAGAAAGGGAACACAGCATTTCTTCGGTCTTGTACAAGTTCCAACACAGTCGAACAGGATAATTTTTCCCTGGCAGGCGCCTTCTAGAAGTTCTCCCCACAGCATGCCATGACATGGGATGATTGGGGGGGGGCTGGGGGGTGCGGCGAAGCCATGTCTAAAGGACTCCTTCAACACTGCAATGCTATGATGTCAGGGATCGTGCTCGTCAGCTTGCATATTGTTTATGATATTATTGTTGATTTACACACCTAAAATATAAATAAGAAAGCAATAATGAGAAATTTTTCCCTAATCATAAAATAAAATTCTGTACTGACCTTCAAGTACATGACTATTAAAGAGGCCTAACCCATTTAATTGAGCAGGTATTTAATTAAGAATAACTGCTTAAGGCAAGGGTTAAAATTCTTTCCAGTCTCCCTTTCTGTAATCGGAGAATACAGTGTCATAGCTTCACAAAATTGTGAGGAGGAAGATGATCATGTTGGAATTCACCAGAACAGATAATACCCCCTGAGTTCTCACTTATCTGCCAATGTGTGTCCAAGGGTTCTGCCCATTGAGGGTCATTGACATGCATCATTTAGCTCTGTGGGACAGCCACGGGAATTAACCAGCCTGGCCATCATGATGTGGAAGGAATGGAGAGTCTGACTCCCCTCATCTTTAGAACTTTAGACCACTGTTCTCAGTCATGTGTTATGTGAGCACCCATGTCAAGGAGTCTGAACAGCCTGTAACATAGCTCCTAAAGTTCTGCCACCATCTTTTGGCGTCCATGAGCACATGTGTACACCCACACAGAGATGTGCACATAGACATACAATTTTAAACCAAAATATTTCAAGTGCATATGTAAACATGTACGCAACTACAATCTAGTCATAAAAACATGGCTGTCAAATACGCTACCATTCTGTGAGATGCCTCTTCACCCTGTTCATTGTTTTCATTGTTGAGCAAAAGTTTCTTATTATCATGAAATCCCAGCAGTCAACACTTGTTACTATTTCTTGATCTTGGAAGTGTTTTTTCTGAAAGCCTTTGTCTATACATCTCAAAGAGCCTTATCCTTGTTTTTCCTCTAGAAGTTTCAGAGTTCCATGTCTTATATTAAGCTCTTGTGGTCCGTTTTGAATAAAAATTTGTGCAAGGTGAGAGACATGAAATCTAGTTCATTCTGCTATGCACAGATACTTGGTTTTCCCAGCACCGTTTCTATGAAGAGTCTATCTTTTCTCTGATGGATTGTTTTTCACTTTTGTCAGAAATTAAGTGGAAGTACCAGAATAGGTTTATTTCTGGAGTTTCCATTCCATTAATCTGCGTGTCTGCTTTTGTGCCCCTAGCATGCTGGTTCTGTTATTAAATTTTGTAGCATAATTTGAGTGTGAGTGTTATGATACCTCCACAATTAATTTTTTTCTCTTCAAGATTATTTTGGATATTTAGGATTCCATACTAATTTTAGTATTTTTTCTCTAGCTCTGTGAAGAATGTTACCGAAAGCCACGTGGAGTCTGCATTAAATCTGTAAATCATTTTCAATAATACACATTTTCTCAAGATTAGTTCTGTTGTTCTATGAACATCTTTATATCTTCTAGAGTCTTCCATTTCTTCCTCCAGTGTCTAAAATTTTTCATTGTACAGATTTTTTTTTTTTACCTCTAGCTAGGTTTATTCTAACTCTTGTTTATAAAGGCTATTGTTAGCAAGTGTGTCTTTCTGTTAAGTGATTAAACAAATGCAAACAGTAATATAATTAATAAACAAGGTTTGAAAGGGTGTTGTATTTATAAAAAGGAGAAGCTAATTCAGAAGATGAGCCATGAAAACTAGCTTCCCTGGTCCAAAAGAACTAGACAGTAGTCAATTGCCCAGGGTATCACACATCGCTAGAAATAAAACAAGAGTGATATCAGAACACCTAATTAGAGTGGATGCAGAATAGACAGTGGGAGAAAGACCCCCAGGTAAAGTCTCAGATTTTAGTATGTTAATTTTTGAATTCGGCTACTTTGCTCAAGGTTTTAGTTCTGAAAGTTTTCTGGTGGTGTCTTTAGGGGTGCATTGTTGTTTTTGGTTGAGTGGGTATATGTTTGTATATGTATACATGTATGTATGCATATGAAGGTGTACATAAACATCTGTGTACAGATGTGCAAAAGCCAGAAGACAACAGCTCATGTCATTCCAGAAGATATTATCCTCCTTTTGCTGGTAGAATGAGGTCTCTCGTTGGCCTGGAACTGGACAAGTAGGCTCAACTGGCTTGCCAGCAGGCTCCATTACCTTCCTGCGTGTGCTGCCCCAGTGTTAGAAATATAAGGCTATGCCATGTCATCATGACCAGACTTCTTATGTGGTTTCTGAAAAGCAAAACCAGGTCCACATGTTGGTACTTGACTAATGAACTGTCTTCCTAGATCTATGTTTCAGAAGCTCTGAGAGCGGGGTCATATCACCTATAAATAAAGGACCATCTGGTTTCTCCCTTCATACATGTCTCCTTTTCATTTCTTCTGTTCAATTGTTCTAGCTAACAGTCCTTGTACTCTATTCAAGAATGAATGGGAGAGAGACAAGCTGACTGCATTCCTAACTTTAGAGGAAATGCTTTCAGTATTTCTTCATTCATTGTGTTACCTATATATTTGTCATATGTAGGGTTTATTATGTTTCTTTCCTTCCTACTCTCATTGAGGGTTTTATCATGCATGATCTTGAACTTTGCCAGAGACATTTTCTTTGTTGTTGAAATAACTGAGTAATTTCTGTCCCTACATCTACTTATGTATTATGCCACATTAACTGATTTGCATATGTAGAATTGTTCTTTCATTCCTAGACTGAAATCAAAATTGACCCTGTTGTTTGGTCTTTTTAGTGTGTTGTTGAATTCAGTTTTGCAAGTGTCTTACTGAACATTTCTATTCATCTGAATAAATGAGATAGAGTCTTCCTTTATGGTTGTGTTATTATACAGCTTGAATATCAGGGTGATTCTTGCTTCATTAATCGAATTTTATAGCATTCCTATCCTTTCTTTGTTAAGAAGAAGCCTGAGGAGATTTATTATTAGATTTTTCTTTTAAGGATTGGTAGAACTCAGCCAAAAATCCATCTAGCCCTGGGCTTTTGTTGTTACAAGACTAATAATGCTTCAATCTCGCTGCTCATTATAGATTTGTTTATGTTGTTTGTATCGTGTTGATTTAATTTCAGCAGGTTACAAGTGTCTCGAAATCCAACCATTTCTTCTAAACTTCCAGTTTATTAGAATTTACGGTTTTTTTAAATATTACCTAATGATCTTCTGAATTCCATTAGTATCTATCATAATGTCCCCTTCTCATCTCTAATTTTATGGATTTGTGGTCTTTTATTTTGGTTAGTTTGAGCGAGAATTTTTCAGTCCTATTTTTCTATTCCGAGAGCAAATTATGTTTCATTATTCTTTGTAGTGTTCCTTTTAGTCTCTTCTTCATTAATCTCTACCCTAGTCTTTATTTTTCCCTCTGTCTATTAATGTGGATTTGTTTTTGTAAGATAAAAGTTTATAGCTATGAGTGCTTACTTAAAAAGAACTCAGAGGCTTCAAATAAATAATTTAATGATGAAACTCAAGGCCATAGAAAAATAAGAATGAGTCAAGCTCAAAGTCTTACCAGCTTCTGTGGATTTTGCCTGCTGATACTGACTCATGGATTGCATGTTGAATAATGTTGTAATTCTAATATATATATATATATTTTCCATATATATATATATGGAAAATCTTTGTTTTTATATATGTTTGTATTGTCTTCTCTTTCCTTTACAAATGTATTCTCCTTCAGGTTAGGGTACAAATAATCATAAACTAATAAGAATCTTTTAAAAGGAGAGCCTAGACATAGGCTGAAAACCATATTGCTTAGGCATCTGGATAAGGTGGAGAAAAGAAAACCATGTGTACCTGCGTCATTTTATTACTCCTTTAAATGTTTTGTAAGATGTATTTTATTTTTAATTATGTGTTTGTGTATGGGAGGGGTGTGTGTAGATGTGAATGCAGGTCCCTATGGAGGCCAGAAGAGGGTTTCAGACATGCTGGAATTAAAGCACCTGTGAGCCACCCAATGTGGGTGCTAGGAATGTGGGTGCTGATCTTTTGCAAGAGAAATAATCACTATTAACTACTGCGCCACCTTTCCAGATTCTTCCCACCTCATTTTTAGTTAAGTAGGAATTAGATACCTTCCATGACATCATGTTTTGATGCACTATGGAATGAGCAACAGATGAGATATGGTCCATGTTCTTCCTAAACTCTTGATCTAGCCAGAGATGTGGGAATGTAAACCCGTAATTACAGATTGGTGGATAAGGTACTGAAGGAGGAAAAAAGATACTAGTCTTTCATCTGCCATTTCACCTTTCTATAGTCATAGTTACATCATTCCACCACAATCCAAAAATGTTACATTGAAAATTCCAGAAATAATCAATAGATTTCTTAAATAAATCTTTTAACAGTAGAATGTTACAATTTTTTGGTTTTATCGTTTTTTTTAGGATACCTACTCTATTTATTAAACTATATAGTGAATAGGTAGAAAAAGTAGAGTATATACAGAATTCACTACTATACTTCCTTATAGTTGTCATATAGGGTCTTAGAATGTATCTTCCCCAGGTATATAGGGACTACAACATTTAATTTGACTTCAGTTTCAAAGGGAGGCTCAACAATTGTTGTGAATTCTATTAGATTTTGTTGTTCAGAATGAGGGGCTTCATATAACAAATTTTATGTATCTCAAATGCACACTGAGGACTAATCTTGAGTTTGATGATTTTATACCAAAGTGAACAGGTCTATATAACCACCATCTGAGGCTCGTAGTTTTATGTTTTCTTCCTTTTTTTGATCTATTTTTGCTATTGAGAGAACTGACACACTTCTGCCTATCAAAACTTATGTAAAAATAGAATCAGACTAATGGTGTACTGTAAAGCCAGAAACATGTATCTGATTTTTTTCTTCCTTTCATTCTTTTAATAAAACAAGTATATGTGTATATATTTTCTTCTTTCTCCTTGTGTCTTTTACACAAAGTAATGTGTAAGACCTTTGCAAAAAGGTTTTTTTTTATTTATTAATACTTCTCAGAGATCACTCTACTTATGTAATGAACTGTTACTCTGTCTACTCACAACTAGGCAATGAATAGATCCATGAATGCCAGATTAATAAATTAATTATATAGGGCAAACCACCTTGATTGATTATTTTTTATTTATTATTAATTTATTTATTATTCTGCCAGTCTGCTATGCTCATGTTTCAATAGTTTCTTCTAGCTGTCATTGAAATAAGTAAAATAGTGTACATGTCTTCCTATTTGGATTGTGTCTTCAGCACAAATTCATAGAACTTGGATTGCTGGCTTGAAGGAGGCATGTTTTGTTTTAGTCATTAGTGCCAGGCCAGCGATACAGCTCAGTGGATAAAGGACCTTGCAGCAAGCCTAATGATACTAATTCAATCCCCAGAATCCACGGGCAAAGGAAAGAATCAAACCCCGAAAATCGTCACCTAATTTCCACATGTGGACTGTGGTACACACAAACGCGCCCACACAATTTTTGAAAACAGAAAAACAGTTGAAGGCTAAAGTTCCCTCTGTAAAAACTGTACAGTCCTTTATTTTGCATTCCTGCTAGCAGTGCCTATGGGAGTCTGTTTACCCGCAGCCCAGAGAAAACTTATTGTCTGGCTTTGAACTTTCACCGGTCTGAGCAATGATAACTAGCATGTCAATGAAATGTAATTAGCATTTGTCTCAATGTAAGTGATGTTGAATATCACTTCATACATTTAAGACCCATGTCTCTATCATTTTATAAATTTTGTATTTATTCCCTCTGCCCATGTTTCAATAGTATTATAATTTGTTTTTCTTTCTAGTATTAAATATTTTATTTGTTAAGGATACTGAACTTTTTCTGTGTTATGTTGGGAATACTATTTATTTGCAATTGGCTTTTGACTTATCTCAAGGTGGTTTGCCCTATATAATTAATTTATTAATCTGCTTTCACATCTGGACTTCTAGGTATAATTACTCCATAGGTCCAAATTAGAGGAATTTTTGCCCAGATTTCCTCCTAGTGCTAAAAAAGATTTTTTAATGTATATTTTGAATGATGATTCATTTAGAGTTTCTTTTTGTACATAAAAATAAATTGGATCTATTTTATTTTGTAAAATTATATTTTAAATTGTTATTCAGCTGTTTAGCAACATTTATTAAAAACATATTCTTTTAAAAATGTTTCTTAGATTATAAGTATATGTGTGTTCCTGTTTTTCTATCTATGCACCGCATGTACATAAAGCCCAACCCTGGTGCTGGTAACCAAATCCAGGTCCTTTGCAAAAGGTCAAACCATCTCTCCAACTCTAAAAACGCAATCTAAAAAAATCATCATCATTATCATCAACAACACCATAATTATCTTATGATAATTATCTCCAAAAAACCCAGGGCATCACCTTGTGACACACTGGATTTCTAAATCTATCTTATTCTTGAATTTTTCGTCTCATAGTGAATCAATGACTCACAGTTACCTGAAGAGACTATAGTACCAAAAGATGCCCATGAGCTCAGACTGACTCCTACAGCTTTCTCTGGTCACTGTTCTCCTACCAAGTCTTATATCACTTTTGAATTTTATTTAAAAATCAATATATCTAATTTAGGAGCAAAGTTAGTATTTTGTTGGAAATGCATTATACTTAAAATTAAATTAAGAGTAAAAGTAGGACCTTGACTGTGTTGAGATGCCTTGAACAGGAATGATAGATACAACCTTGCTTGTTCAAACCAGTTTTAGTGTCATTCAACAAAACTTGAAATTTTGTCTATATTTAGTCTATATTTAAAATTTTTTATTTTTTCCTAAATGTTTCACTTTCCTACTGCCTTTTTATTTTTATTAAATATTTTATTTAAGAGTCGTGCATATAATGTGTTTTGATCCAATCCACTGACCTCCACTGCATCCTCTCCAAATCCTTTCTTATTTCCTCCTCCTTTTCCTTCCAAATTTCATGTGCTTTCTCTCTTTTTAAAATTCAATATCTATTGAGCCTATTTAGGGCTACGTACATGTGCATGGATGGAAAGCATGAGTAGTCCAGGGGCCTACACTCATAAAGAAAAGTGACCATATCTCTGCCATCAGCTGGCAATAACTGGGCAGTTCTCCATAACCACCAGCATCTCCATCCATGCTGAGATCTTTCACTAGACTAACCTTAAGCAACCCTCATTCATGGAAGTCTATGCCATTATGAGTTTATATATGCAACTAAACTGTCATATCTAGAAAAGCTTGCTACCTACAGACACCCACTTCCTGTCTTTCTTACACTGTTTCAGCCCCTCTCTTCCTGATTCCTGAGCCTCGGGAGAAACAGGTGTAATATAGATGTCCCAGTTAGAACCAAGTTCTTCCCTGTCTCTTAGTCTGTGCATACTGACTAGTTGCAGGTATGTATATTAGTCACCATCTACTTCAAAGGGAAGTTCCTCTGATAATGGTTAAGAGATGTACAAATCTATGGGCCGAAAGATAAAAGCTTAAGGGGTAATTTAGTATTGTGTCTATATAGCAGAATAATAGTATTAGGTTCTCTCCTAAGGTCTATGACCTAATCAGTCAGTTAGGGTTTGTTTGTTTGTTTGTTTGTTTGTTTGTTTGTTTTACATCAGTTACAGATACCAGACATGAGTCTATCTTTGGGCTTTACATCCAATCAGAAAGTGATTGCTTATGCCCATAATATTTCTACCACTGTCACACCAATGGGTGTCTCTTTCCAGGGCAGTAGCTGTTACAGCTTACAGGCTTCACAGCTAGGTGAGACTGAGGTGGGCTTTCATCCCCTAGCAGCATACATGGCACCTAATGGTACTATTTAATAGCTTTAAGCTTTCCAGTAGGAATGAATCTTTGAGGTTGGTACCAGCTTGGTTTTTCCATGCACTCTAACTATGGTATGTGGTGTTACCACCAAGTTCGGGATGACAATTAAGAGCAAGGGTAATAGCCTGCAATGTTTGGGAAAGACCCACTGACCAGAAACACAAAAAGAGGTAACCCATACATGTTTCTGGGCTTTTTACTTCTTAGCCAGTGTTGTCTGGGAAAGGAAGGTATCCTCCCCATCCCCGCCCCACCCCTGTTATATAGTCACTCCACACAAGCATCTTTTACACGTTTACACGTATATATATTAGGAAATTTCTACAGTATTAGCGTTCCATAAGACATTTCCAAAGAGCTTTAATGTTAGTCATTCTTCCCCATAAACCCTCCTGTACCCTGCTCTTCCGTCACCCATTGCTGTTTTAAATAGGATATTTTTACTCATCCCATTCACTAAGGACACTTATCTACCTCCACATAATTGTTATGTTGCCATTGTGAAGTACAGTTTGAAAGTATAGTCTAATCTATTCAATAATATTCCAACTTCTTTCTTCAATTTTCACTTACTGAAAAATATATATCTCTTCCTTTACTTTTAACATCTTTCAAGTCAGCCCATTTTAGGACTAGATATATAGCTTAGTGTGGGAGCATTTACCTACCATGATGATATCCCCCCAGTTCTGCAAATTATGATTTAAAAGATGGTACTTTATTTTTTTTTTTTGACTGAATACACTGTCTTGTCTTCTGGGGAAAGCAAAGATGACAGAAGATCAAGGAAATTTGTACCAAACAATACAGTTACAAGAAAGAAGTGCAAGGAGATAGCTATAGTTATATACTACACTTACTCACACACACACACACTCACACATACATAAATACATACATACATATATACACTGACGATACCATACATAAAGATATGACAGACAAAAACACTATTGTCCTAATTTGGTCAACTCTTTTTCTAGACAAGTGCTAAAATATCACACTGTACCTGTTCAATATGTACAATTATTGCATGTTAATCAAGATATATTATTTAATTAAAACACAGATGGATAGATGTGGAAAGCCAAAGAAAATATTTGAATGGTGTTTTTGAAATAAAGGATACAATTTCACAAATTCCTTGACATCTTTAAAGTGCTTGTTTAACTCTAATTCTTGACTTTGAAAGTCTGGGTTGAGGACTATGAGGCTCTCCAAGAAGACATGGAATGGGACTTGGCTGTAAAAGTAAAGATGGCTGGTCTCGCCTGTTGAGCTTTTCCTTGTTTCCATGTTATGATTTGAGAGCTGTCTCCAGATCTCATCCTGCTGATCTATTTAGGCCTGATTTCTTGTGTTCCCTGGATTACTCAAGCAGGAATGAGAATAAGGGTAAATTCTAAACCCATGAGTAACATGTCTAATATAAGAAAATTCTAAAAGGGAAATCTTGTTCCAGCTGTCCCATGTGATTTTTCCAGCCTGGTGCTCCAAAAGCAGGAGAGAAGCATTAAGAATTAATGATGTATTCTTTAGAAACCCAAGATTTTAAAATGTGAGTCAAATCCTTTTACAAAGGCAATCAAAGTTGTCTTAAAGAGCATCTAATTGTGAATTAATTGCCCAGGATCTAATTGTGCCCACAGTCTGAGTACACATCACTGAATCCTGATGTGGAAGAATATGGCTCTGGTAACTTTGATCGCACATTTGAGACCTAAACACCTTTATGAACAGGAATAATTAATCCACTCTAGTGAACTAATAATAAGCACTGGAATATCTTCAAGGCAAGATTGAGACTGATCATGGGGGAATAACAGAAAAAGTTCTCCTTGGATAAGGCATAAAGCAGATTGTTATATATTTGAAAAAAGAGAAGTCACAAATTGCAGCAATTTATGTGCTACTCTGTAAGCACTGCCTGTTTTCTGCAGAATGGCATCTTTGTTAGGGACTATTAACTTCAGGGAGGATAACAAACAATAAATGATATTTTAATGACTGGCAAAAAAATGTATGACATTTACTATCATTTCACTGGGAACAACATACCTTGGAAAAAAGACTTCATCATATTTCAGAAGCTCTGCTGTGTTTTGAAGTCATGACATATTTTAGGAAAAGAAACACTAATATGCTTTTCCCTTTTAGTTTTTATCTCAACAAACATTTTTAAAGGTTCTGCTATGATAATAGCATGGCAGAATGCTAGTGACTAAAGGGCCGGGGAAAGAATAAAATAGAAGCCTTGGTCTCAAAGCATTTATGGTCTTGTGAAGGAAAATCTAAAATCATCTCTATTTTATATCAACTAATAGCAGTAGGCATAGAAACAATCCATTTAATGTCCACTATCACTGGCCTGTTAAACATCTGCTTTTAAAACCTTCTTAGTTGGAAAAAGAAACCCCCCATATGCACATACACAAACTTTCTTAGACCAGTAAGATGATTTGCAGCCTTGAAAGAATTTAACAATAGAGAACTGACTGATGAGATGCAATACTTTGGATCACCTGGATACGTGACAAGACTGTAGTCTCATATACCTAGAAATCAATGATTTTTGCAAAGAATTATCATAATGCAAAACCCTAAAGACATTTTCAGTTTGATCAGTGGAATCTTCAACTTTTACCACAATGGGAGGAGAACCTATTAAAACCGTCTTCATAGTTCAGAGAATTACAAGGAACAATGGAAGTATAGAATATGAGAAAAGGGTTACATCTGGTGGCTTAAGACCAGTACTGAAGGCACAGGAAACATTTAACCTGAAAGATATGATTAGTTGGAAGAACTAAATATATGAAGCTCTGAACTTCTTGAAACCTTGTGATGGGAAATGATTTTTTTTCTTGACCTATTTAAAAAAAAAATGAAGAATCGAACAAATGCTGCAACTGATCCTCAGAGGGTGTAGCTCAATAACCAAGGAAGTAAAGATGCTGCAGTGCGACCAGGGCTCTGGAAAGTTCACTCTGAAAGCACAGAAGAAAGGACTAAATAGAAGCGGGGCAACCACGTGACCTCATTTTGTCCTAGACAGTAAATGGCCTGTTGATGAGCGCATGACAGGCGTTCCACAAATACTTCCCTTGATCACAGCAAGTGCGCCACAGCCAGGAATCTGTGGAAGCTAGAAAAACAGAGAAATAACCCATTGTTTCCAAGGAACTTAACTGTAACTTGGGTCTGAGAACCAATCAAGATTCATTTCAGGAAATGGTTTGGATTTCGTTTTTTTTTTTTTTTTTTTTTTCAGGATACCAAAAGTCAGGACCATGTTTAAAGAAGGAGCAATATAGAATACTAGAAAGTTCATGAAAACTAACATTTCTCTCTCTTATCTTTGTTTCTCTTTATTTTTCTTTATTTCTTCTTTCTTTCATCCCCACATGCCCTTGATTTTTAACCATCTTTATTATAAAAATAACTTGGAAATAAGTATTAACACCACACACCAAATTCATCCAGACCCAGGGTCTATACAAGTTAATGAACTTGTTGTATACAACTAGAATTGGCACTCAGCACTGAAACTGTGAAACTTCACAAAAACATTGTATTTTCAGTATCAAATGTACTTTATGTGCTTACCCACCACAAAAGCAAAGGGCAGACTAAGAATTAGTTTTCATGTCTCTTTTCATAACTCATGCCTGTTACCTGAATTCACATTGGCTTTATTTTCTTATTTCTACTAAGACTCAAACAGTCTCTAGGAAACCAGAATATTCAGGCAAACATTGTATGTGACTACCCCCAATAAGTACTACAAATCTGTGAAGGACATAGTGTTAAGTATTTTTCTGACAGACAAGCCTCTCCGCCAATGCAATAATCCCAATCGGATCAAATCAGGCCGAATTAGAAAATGTCTAGGTTTAATGGATGCCAGCACTCCTGGGTGGCCCCAGGAAAACACGGTGGGGTGGGGAGACCGGAACGACCACCAGAGAGGGAAAAGGGGAGACCACTTGTTCATTCTCGGAGGGGTGGGGGGCGGGGCAGTTTAAATAGACTGTGGGCAGAGACCCAAAGATAGGACATGAGGTCAGTTGCACAGGTGAGGAGAGGTCAAAGAAAACAACATATTTTCAACAACAAGATTTCACCTGGGTAGCAGTTATGGAAGACATATGTCCCTCTTTTCATTTTCTTCTTGTCCCCTTCTGCTTCCTCCTCCCTTGTAGCCAGTTGCCAAGAAAAAGCTTCGAACTCTTTCCAACTATAAAACCACAAACTACATACCTAGGCTGACTACTCCATAGATGGAGTCTGTTTCTGAGCTAACATTCAAAACCTAGAGTGACAATTCAATGTAATATTTTTGCTCCCATCTCTATAAACTGGGATTATTCCTTTCACGTCTCTTTTTGTAAATACTTTGGTATTTTCATGGATACATTAATTGGACACATGTAAAAGGGTTCAGTATATTTCCATACATGCACACATCATGGGCTAATCAAACCCAGCCTCCCATTCTCCACCTGCCCTTCTCTTTCCCTATGAATCACTATTCTGTTGTCACGTCTACATTTTTCAGCTTTTATATGTGAGACAGACTATGCAGTACTTGCCTTTAAGTGTCTAGCTTGTATCACTAAACACAACGTCCTTCAGTTCAGTCTATTTGTTGCAAATAGCAAGATTTCTCTCTTTAGTCTAAAAAATAGTCCTTTACTGCATAAACCCTGTTTTCTTTGCCTACTATCATAGCTAGGGTTTCTACTGCTATGAAGAGACACCATGACCATGGCAACTCTTCTGAAGGAAAACATTTAATTGGGGCTGACTTACAGTTTCAGAGGCTTAGTCCATTATCATAGTGGTACATGGTGGCATGCAGGCAGACATGAAGCTGGAGAAGGAGCCAAGAGTTCTACATCTTGATCAATAGGCAACAGGAAGTGATTCCACTGATCAAACTGAAAATGTCTTTAGGGTTTTGCATTATGATAATTCTTTGCAAAAATCATTGATTTCTAGGTATATGAGACTACCACAGTGGCACAGTTTCTCCAACAAGGCCATACCTATCCCAACAAGGCCATACCTATCCCAACAAGGCCACACCTCCTAATAGTGCCACTTGCTATGGGCCAAGCATTCAAACACTTGAGTCTATGGGGGCCATACCTATTCAAACCACATCTATCCATCTATTCATGGGGACCTAGGCTGATACCTATTAAAAATAGTGCCACAAAAAAAATCATGTGCATTCAGATAGCTCTCTTGTATGCTGACCTGCCAAATGTTTGTGATGGTTCATCAAAAGGCAGGATAACTGGATTATGAAGCAGATCTATTTTCACTTTCTTGACCCTACTGCTCTCTCTAGTTACTATGACACTTCGCATTCCCTATGTATAGGAGTTCCTAATTTTCCATATAGTTGCCAATATTTATTACCTTTTATCATTTTTTTATAAGCTGTCCTTATCATAATGAGATGCTGTCTTGTAGTTTTGATTTGCATTCGTCTGTTTGCTAAACCTATTGAGCATTTTTCATATGCTTAAATATTTATATTCCTTCTTCTGAAATAATCTATCCCCATTATTTTCTCACTTAATTACTTGTTATTTTTGTGCTAAAGGGTTGCTGCGTTCCTTATTTTTTCTGGATTCAACTAATGTCAGATGAAGAACAGACAGATGGTTTCTTCCTTTAGGTACACTGATCTTCATTCTCGGTTTCTTTTGCTGTACAGCAGCTTTTTAGAATGGTGACATAGTTAGCTTCAGCTGTCAATTTAACACAAACCTAGAGTCACCTTGGAAGAGAGAACCGCAACTGGAGAACTTGCCAGATCAGATGGGTCTGTGATCATGTTTGGGGGAATTTTTCAAACTGCTTATTAGTGGAGAAGGGCCTACTGTAAACAGTTCCATCCCTGGGCAGGTGGCCCTGAATGCTGAAAATTATAGTGGAGCAAGCCAAAGGGAGTAGGCCAATAAGTAGCCGCTGCTTCAAGCTTGTTCCTTTAGTTCCTGCCTTGGCCTCTTTAGATGATGAACTATATAGCCTCTAAATATAAACCCCTTTCCTCCTCAAGTAGTTTTTGGTCTTGGTATTTGTCACAGCAACAGAAAGCAAACTCGGACAGTTGTAATCTTACTTGTCATCTTTTTGCTCTTGCTTCCTGTGGGGTTTCTTTTGTGGGAAGAGTTATCCAGAAAATTGTTGCCTGTATCAATGTCATAAGTGTTTCTTCTGTAGTCTGTTATGGAAGTTTTAGCTTCTTGATCTTTGTGGTTGTTTCACCTAGGTTGGATATAAAATAATCATTGTCCTCTTCAATCAGAACACCTATGATCATGCTCACAAGACCCTCTCAAGATTGGGTCTACTAATATTCCCATATAGAAAGGCAAGAGGGCTCAAGACAGATGAAGGCGTCCCTTCTTTCCCCAAGGATATAAGTAGTTAACAATTGCTGGAAGGGAGGGAGTCTTTGGCATTGCCTTAGTCACTGTTCTATTTCTGTGAAGACACACCATGACCAAGGCAACTCTTATTAGAAAAAACATTTAATTGGAGACTTACTTACACTTTCAGAGGTTCAGTCCATTATCATCACTTCGGGGGGGCATGGCAGCATGCAGGCAGGCTCTGGAGCAATAGCTAAGTGCTACCTCCTTATCCAAAGACTACCTCCCTTGAGCTTTTGAAACCTTAAAGCTCACCCGTAGAGATGTGCTTCCTCCAACAAGGCCACATCTCCTAATCCTTTTAATCCTATCAAAAAGTTCCACTTCCTGGTGACTAAGCATTCAAATATATTAACCAATGGAGCTATTCTTATTCAAACCACCACAGGTACAGTCCATTCTTCTGTAAGTAACTTTTCTTCTGTGTTGGGTAGATTTCTATCTTTGGTCTATCACATCCTTACTCTCTCCGTGAATAGAAAGACTATTCTTAAATCACACAATAGACTTATATTTAGTGCTTTGGTTCATCTTGAGTTTTTCACTTTTCCCTTTCAGGTATCTTGGACTTTGGGCATCTTTATGGTATTGCATGTTGTGTTAAGGATTTTTTTTTTCTGGTCATGTTATTTAGAGTCATCTAGGGCTCCTGCATGAAGATGTCCATATATTTCCCAAGATTGAGGAAACCTTTTATAATTATTTCATTAAGTAGATTTTCTATGCCTTTCATGTTTCACTTCCTAGTATTCCAAATGGAAGCCTTTGTTTCGTAGTTGTTTTTCTGGTGTCTTTGCCTATCTCATAATATGTCTTATATGGAGAAACTATTTGTAAAGAAACAGAATTAAGCGAGTATCAACTCCTTCAAATGAGAGTACTCCCTCCTCTTCAGTCCACTAATGTGGAAATGCATGTCGACCGATCACCTAATTTTTAACTAACGTGGATTTAGGATACACTGTAACTGAAGTCTAAGAAATTCACCACTCACATCAAAAGATATGAAAGCAAAGTCAGTGTTGCTTCCCTCAGAGTGTCAGAGAATGGCAGCCTTCTTAAGATTTCTCTGGTCTGCAAGCTGGCTTCCAGCCCTTCAAAGTGTGGGAGACCTTTTCTCTCTCTTCTTTACTGCCCAAGTACATGCCTTTGAGAAACCATATGGTTCCCTTTGCTCTCCAGTCCCATAAATACATTTTTGTGCCTTGTAAAAATCAATCTGCCAGGTTAGCTGCTACAAGTCTTCAGCAGAGAGATGTTGGACATTTAGTGAATGCCCCATGGCACACAACAAAGGTCTCTCCAGGTCTCCTACTACATCTCAGTACTCACCACAGTAACCCTGTGAAGGGTTGTATAGGAGAGGGTTAGAAAATGAAGGCAGGCTTGCTTCAGCTGGGAAACACTCAGGTCTCTTATTCCTCTGCTCATGAGAAGACGGTCACAGACGGGTCTTATTTCTCCTTACACTCTCTGTGACTATTATGGGTCATCTTTCTCCATGCCTTTGTGTACAGGCACCAGTCATGGTTGTGCTCTACCCTAGGAGTTTAGGTTTCTGTACCCTTGCTGGTAGGTTTCTCTTAGAAGTGGGCCCCTAACTTATCTGGTTCTGTCTCCATATTAGGAAATGAGGAAAAGTCTTATAAATTTTCTATATTCTAGAAGCAAAATATTATATAATGAAATTGGAAGCCAGTGTCCTTGTTCCCTGTATGTGTGTATAAACACATTTGTTTCTTGCTGTGTATGATGATGCAACTGACTTTGAAAATAAATATTAATCTCTCTATGCATTATTTCTATAAATTGAATTCTTTTCCAATGATATGTTCAGTATATATTCCCTCATCAGCATTCATAGCTTCCTCATTCTTTTGAATATTTGCACAGTATTACAACAAATGGGTAAACTATCTTTTCCTCAAGCAGTTTTTTTTTTTTGGCTTATTTGTTTGTTGTTTTTGTTTGTTTGTTTGTTTGTTTTTACTGAGGGACAGTCAGTTAAGTATGCTACAAGTAGCATAGGTATGAAAAGTTCACGAAGGTGTTCAGATTGAGGGATGACACTAAGGTTTAATTCACTAAAAGGAAAAAACTGGGTTTGAAATTTTTATCATCTTTTGAAAGCTAGCATTAAGTACAACCTAATATCTCATATTGCTCTAAGTAACAGTGATAAAATTTAAACAAAATCAATCCAATATTAAGATTTGCCTTTAACCATTATACTATTCCACCTGTGTATGCAGGTTGGTATGTGTTTATACACACATAAGGATAGAAATTATCTAAAACGTAACAAAGTTATTGTTCTGATTTGTCAGATGAACTAAAATAAGAGTCGGAGTTGAAGTCTGTTGTTGTAGGAGGCCGTGAGTTAGTTCCCAGCTGCTCAGCCCCAAAATAATCACACAGAAACTTTATTAATTAAATCACTGCTTGGTCCATTATCTCTAGCCTCTTATTGGCTAACTCTTACATCTTGATTTTACCCATTTCTATTACTCTGTGTATCGCCATGTGACTGTGACTTTCTGGGTAAAGTTCCAGCGTCTGTCTCTAGTGGGGCTACATGGCTTCTCCCTGACTTCACCTTCTTTCTCCCAGCATTCAGTTTAGTTTTCCCCACCTAGATAAGTTCTGCCTTGCTATAGACCAAAGCAGTTTCTTTACTAACCAATGGTATTCACAGCATATTGAGGGGAATCCCACATCAGTCCATCTATCTAGTCCTATCACCTATCTTCTTCTAATGGTTCCTCTGTATCATTCATCAGCATCTCTTACAGAATATTTGAAAGAAATCTGTGCTGTAGATAAGAGATTCAAGAGATCTCTGAGCTAAAAAGAAAAACCCAGCTCAGAGTTCCTTGTATTGAAATTTGGCTCAATTACTAATGAATTTAGAGAATCTGAAGACCATACGGTTTCTCTGTGACTAACCAATCAATATCAGTACAAAGGAAGACTGAGATTAAATTTCATCTAGATAACATGCTTGAGAAAGTAAAACACAATTTTTCAAAGCTCAAAAAGACCCTCAGTCTATTTGACCTGTTGTCGTGATTAATTCACTTCATGCAGAAAACACCCATTCACTCCGCAAAATTCTTCAAACATTTCCCTTCCAACCCATTGTATTCACTATCCCAATACCTACACAAACATATGGTGATTGGAAAAAAAAAAGTGAACTCTTGCATTTGGAAAGTTTATAAGAATGTGGGGGGGGGCACCAAAAATGTGTGCTACCAACTTCTAGTGCACAAAGAACTACCAGGAAATAACTTAAATAGCATTGGTGAGATGAATTTTCTAGAAATCTCATATTCTCTTTCAACAAGTATTATGTAAACAAGTATTATATTGTACTTTTATAACTGGATCCTGGGAACATAAGGGGTAATGGGACCTTTCTGACATCAAACTACATAACTGAGTGGGGAAGACATAAATGTGATTATAACCACATACTTTATTTATATAATAGTAGAATAAGCAAAAAGGTGAAAAGAAATCTTGGAGATTTGTTTCATCTTCATCCCTAATGCAGGCAGCTGGTTGAGAGGCTGCGTATGTAACCCCTGGGATGTTAGAGCATCACAGGCCAGTGTTCTATTCACCATGAGGATACAAGGTATGGAGAGAAGGTGGCTTGACCAAAGCTATGTTTGGACAGGCTGAGACTAAGAATGTTCTTGACACCCCAGGCTAGTGCCTTGTCATATACAAGTGAGACCTCTGTTAGATGTATCTAAAGACCTGGTCCCTTCTCTGACCCAGGTCTTTTCCTGGAAACAGTTGTGGCAACTGATGGTTCTACTCCTGAGGGTCAGAGGCTGGGAAAACATTTGTGAGCATGGCCCAGGTCTTTCCAGAAGCCAAAGGAAATACAAACTGTTTGAAATGAACATTTTTATTGAGGAGTCTGACAAGGTTTTGCCATTAGAGACATCCATCACTAAGTCAGAACTGCCTCGTTTGCTAGACTCCCCTTCCTGCCTTAAGAGAAATTCAAGTAAATAGCTGCTATTTTTCTGAGAAAAAATAAAATAAAAATAATAACATTCTGTTAAAGGGACCTCTTATTGTTAGACTGGTAAGAACTGCCATCATTTCCAAGAATTAGTTTAACTCCCTTATTATGCATCAAATCATGAAAGTAAGAAAACCAATATTCAACCACAACTGTCTGAATCCTCCTTTGGCTTTACTCACTAGATTACTGAAATATAGAAATAAAAAAATAATTCTACAAACTAGATAAGATTCTGAAATATGTTCACTTCAAGCCAAAGATTCCTCAAGCTCGAAGTCTATGCTCAATAGAGTAAAGAATAGATTGAGTTAAACATACTTTTTTAGGTGAACTAGTTTTAATATCAAAATTTATGCAGATACCATAAATACCAAGCAGTGGAGGAATGCTAGTAAATTGGATCAAGTTTTAGAACATGATTAAGCCCATTAACAAAATTCTAATGAGATAGCTGAGTGACTACATGAGAACTGTTCGGTGTCATGTATGTTTTTACTTCTGGTGCCATGGTTTAAAGATAAAGTGAGAAGCTTACAAGAAAATTTGACTACACGACAGGAAAGTCACTAAGACGTGAAAAGTCAATAGACAGCCTCTTAAGACCTAAATAAACACTTGAAAAAACATCCCAAGAAGGGGCTGGAAAGACCTCTCAGCAGTTGAACACTACTCCTGCAATTGACCTAACCTCTATCTCAGCCCCCAAAGCAGGTACACAGAACCATTTAGAACTCCAGCCAAAAGGGAAATGATGCCCTCTTCTGGCCTCCATGAACACTGCATTCACTTGCACAAACACACACATAATTAAAATACAAAATTCTCTCTCTCTCTCTCTCTCTCTCTCTCTCTCTCTCTCTCTCTCTCTCACACACACACACACACACACACACTATAATTAAATCTTAAATTAAATTGAAGGGTTGAAAATGAAAAAGACCTTCTGTAACCAAAAAGATTATGTAATGTATACAAAGCCCCAAATATTTAGTATTTAGTATAAATATTTATAGAAAAAGGGTTGTTATCCTTGATGGAACAATTACGAAAATTATCCAGGAGGCTTGATGTCTTTGTAAGGAGAAGCTAGATGTCCATGTAGAGATGAAAATAGAGGCAGAATGGTAACTTCCACAAGTCAAGGAGTTCCAAAGATTGCTACCAAGATGCCAGAAGCCTAGGAGAGGAGCAAAACAGCCCTTCCTCACTCCTGTTCCTACCAACACCTTTGTCTCAAACCTCTTACTGCTAAGGATGGGACAGTAAAGTTTTACACCTTATATGGCTCACTTTTTGGTACTTTGTAGTGGTGGCCCTAGCAAACTAACACATGTTCTCTAAAAGATACTAGAGGAAGGTGAAGGCCCTGCTGAGAATATCTTAGTCAGATTGACATGGCAGGGATAAGAATGGTGCAGGCAGGCTGAGTGTTTAGGGCAGACTGAGGGAGTGGCCCAGACCGTTAAAGCAAGCGAAAGCTCACTTAGAACTGGTCAGAGTACTGTCATTTGCCACCAGCACTGGTGTATTCTTCCATGGGTAGTCTCTCCATGCTCTAACTTCTCTGGGGCTACATCTCTGTGGTTTTGTTTAATACTGATATTTTAAAATAGAGAGATATCTTTTAAGTTTCTCATGTGCTTTCATTCTGTGTGGAGAAATCTAAATCTATAGAAATCAAAACTGCAGTTAAGATAAATTTGGCTGCGAGGTAACTAAAACATTTACTACATAATCCTCGCATTTGATAACTGTACGTTTTCTGGAAATTTCCAATGCATATTTTTTTCCCTTTGGGACAGGGTATCACGTAGTCCACACTGGCCTTGCACTGGCTAGGTGCCACAGATGACTTGAACTGTTGATGCCCCCGCCCTTAACTCTGGGATGGCAGGTGTGAGTCTCCACACCCACGTTACCTAAGGCTTTGTGAGCATGAGGCAAGCGCTTTACCAGCTGAGTTCAGTCTCTGTTCCCAAGGCTGTTTTGTTGTTGTTGTTGTTGTTGTTGTTTGTTGTTGTTCCTTTTCTCTGTTCTCATTCTCCAGCATCTTCTCTGCATCCTGTTCTGACTTCAGGTAAACTGAGGGCAGCAAATCTCCATGTTTTCTCCCTTTTCCTTTATAGAATGATTTTGGGATTCAAGAGTTTCTGTTTGGAAATCTTCCAACACAGCCCTGGTGCTTCCCAGTCCCCAGGACTCACTTTGCCTTTGGCCATAGTTAACTCTTTGGACTGGACATCACTTCCCTTGCTTGAACTACATCTATTTTCATTTCAAATACTCAAAAGTGACCCTCACATTTGGAATATAAAAGGGAAAGAATGTTTAAGGTGCTACCCATAGCAGAAGTCTTTAATTACAACACTCAGCACTGGCAAAGGCAGGGGGATATTTGAGTTAGAGGCTAGCCTGGTCTATATAGTGAGTTTCTGTCCAGCCAGGACCATGTACTTAGACCCCCATCAGGAAGAAAGACAAGGAAAAAGATGGGAAGGAAAAGGGAAAGGTGAGGGAAGGGAGGGGAAGGAGGAAGCCAAAGAGAAAGGAAAAGGAAGGCTTGGTTCAAATGGGCATTTCCCCCACTGCTTTGAAAAATATGCCAGGCTTTTTAGACTTGACCCCAACCTATGAATAATAATAATAATTAAGAAGAAGAAGAAACATTTTTAATATTTATATTTTTAACTTTATCTTTCTTTTCAAAATATGAGCCCAATTCAGTAGCTTTAGCTGTATTTTTCTTTCTTTCAGATTCCACACAGTCAAAACCCTCTGGCTATCCAGAAGGCTTATAAGGCAGTAGATCTACATAGACCACATTGCCACATTTTCAAAAACCCTATCATCCCAGCTGTGCTTGACATTTTGGGAAAATAATTCCTGTGATAAAGTTAGAAACAGAATTGAGTAAGATTTTAAGAACTGTGACCTAAGCTTTTTACAGTTGCTATACCTTATTAAAAATGTGAATAAATTTTTATTTTATTTCATTTTAATAGTTTTTATTTTTATTTAAGAAAGGGGAATATTTTTGAGGCTAAGACAGTGATTAAATATAGCTCCTTAGGTCTTTGGATGGATAAATAATTACCAAAACTAGAATAATGAAAGTAAATCTACCCCATACATTTTAGGTCGTCAGGGCAGCGCCCCTGACACAGGATCTCTTATCACTGCTTGGATAATTTAGCATGTATGCTTCAGGCTTGTCCTTCCAGGGTCACCATATCTAGCCACATTGCAATGACAAAATTACATATTTATTGGAAGGATTGGAAGGCCCAATTTTCCTTCCAATGCTTTCTTTACTCCCCTGACACCTTCATGGTACATTTGAAAATTCTGATCTGTCCCCACCTCAAAACACAGTCCCTTCTGCTCCTCATCTCTACATTTAAAAAATGCTTTTTTAATAAGCCATATAAGTACAAGGCATATAATTCCAACAACAAGGCAAAAATCTATTTAGGGAGAGGGCTATATCTCCCTACTTCCCCCGCCTTTTCAAAATAATGTAGTTCCCAGAAACAAGTGCTTTTCCCAGCAAAGCACTGTATTGTAAACACGCAAGCCAAATTGATTTGGGGAACAGAATCGAGACGCTGCGCACATACTCTGTCCCTTTGCTTTTGTGAGTTTTGGGGTCACTTTTTTCTTCTCTTGGAATTTCCATTTTGGTGTCAGAGAACTGCTCACTCTTTTGTCACAGCTGTACGCATTGTTTTCCATTGTGATTCTAATTTGTTGTTAGATTTTCTATTTTCCTAGGCTGAACTATGTGTCTCTTTAAATTCGTTCCCCATTTGCGCCTTTCTTTCCCTTGAAAATGGAGCTAATTTCACTTCTGTTCCGTTGAACTCCTCCATGAGGAAAGGAAAGTCCCCCCACCCTAACAGAAGGCAGGCCAGTGTTCTGTTGTCATAAACACATACAAAGGCGCAGTCAATTCCAGAAGGCAGTGGAGCATATTGGTAAAGAATATAGATTGCTCCATTCCAAATCTGGACGCTGCCACTTCCAGCAAACTGGTTTGAACACCTAATGCAAATGGTCCATCCCTCCCCATTTTTCCTCAGTTATAAAGCGGAAATGACAGTAGCAGCCATGCAAAGAGGGTGGAGAGGCTGGTAAAAGGCATTTTAGTCAAATACCTAGCATGTGGGAAGAGTTCCATTGGGCCTAAGGGTTATAGTTCTCCTGACGGTTATCACCATCTTCCCTACAGAATGGACTTCCATCCTTTGGCCATCTCTCGGGCAATATTCTAAAACACCCAGTCAGCTTATATTTCTACCTCCTAAATTTTATTCCCACAGGTCAGGAAGATAAATGTGCATTTCTTTATTAAGGGCCAAATTGAGGCCTGGCTACCCTCCCGAACTTTTCCTGGTAGCTCTTCCTCAGCAACTTTGACTGGTTGCTGACCTTGATCCACGTCAGAGATCAAAGGTCAGTTGTGCCAGAGGAATGTGATTTGATTCCCAGTTAGCTTCACACAACCCCCCCTCCCCCGCTTCACCGAGGTGGCAAATTTTATCCATCCTTGACCAGGTCAAGGTGCCCTGACATCTGTTAAACATTGTTTCTGGCTGTGTTTCTAAGAGTGTTCCCAGCAGAGATAAGCATTTGAGGAAGTGAGCTTAGTAAAGTAGGTGGCTAGCCCCAGTATGAATGGCTCCGTTTTAATCTGTGGAGAGGCTGGATAGAAAAGAACCAAGAAGGAAAGCTCTCCCACTCACCCTTAAACCATCCATTCTGATGGATCTTAGGCTTCGTGGGATGGACACTGGCTCTCCTGGACTATCAGTCTCCGTGATCCAGCGAGCTCTAGCGAGCTCCAGCCGTTGCTCACCACACATACTCCTCATGTTGCCTCTGTTCCCCTGGAGAGCTCCCACACACGCCCCACCTCAAACCTAGGGCTGTCTGCTCACCACAGCTGTCACCCATAGACAGGAGAGTGGCATCCCCGCGGCTTCCCGGGCTGCCATAACCACTGTGTAAATGTTTTTAAGCACCTCATATTTCTCCGTGTCTGCTCTCTTGGCAAACAGCGAGACATATTTCTGGCTCTGGAACTTGTGGGTTGGTCCCAGATGACCCTCCTGGACAGGTGCAATTCAGTCATTGTGGGCACCCAGAAATGTCCACTTTACTGTGCCAAACCACTAATCAGCAGTATAACAAGCAGTGGTTGGTTCCACTTCTAAACTGAGCAGACAGCTTAAAGCCCAGCAATGATCTAAATAGTTTCTTTAAGATACATTTAATTTAGATTTAACAAGACAATTAAATTTAACAAGACCATGTTAAGTCCCAGAGATTGTTTAATATGGATATGTTGAACTGCAGCGTAGGAGGCACACACTGGTATTAATTATGGCTACATTATTTTAATCACTCACATTTAAATTTCAATATTTCCTATCAAATTTTTACATTCAATATGCATACTCTAAATTTGATGGGCAACAGTATGTAGACTTTAAACCCCTTCTTAATCCAAAGGAGAAGATGACATGTTTTATTCAGATACATACAGTGTGCTAAGCCCAATTCTAAGCATGTGTCAAGTGACACAGATGACCTCACATAACACCATGAGGTGTCTTCAGTTTGATCTTTATTTTATATACAAGGAGATTAGGTCACAGAGTGGGCATATGTTCCCAAGGTCCAACAACTGGGTAATAATGGAGCCTGCTCAGCAGACTGAATCTTCAGTCCGCAGGCCTTACCATTGAGCTTGTCCCCCTATATGATTACAGATTTGCACAGGTCTAGCTTGGGATCAGGATAAGCATGAGTTAAAATCCTGGCCTACAGGCTGTATGACTGCAGGCCCCCGAGTCTGCTTACTTCTTCGTAAAATGTCATACTAATGTATGTGCACGTGTTTATGGTGCCTCTGTTAGAGATTGGTGGGTAGTAGGAACTGAAGAACTGTTTCTAGAGCATCACTGGAGGGGACACATGGAACCAAATAATGAACCAAAACAGTACAGCACAGTAGGACCTGTCTCATGTTCTGTCCCACAATGGCTACAGAGCTGGTACTGTCCAGTACAGTCAAGGACAAGCACAAGCTACCATGGGACTATAAAAATAGGACTCAAGTGAAGGCATAAGTCACAAAATAATCCCACACCAGTTTAGACTTATGATTAATAAAAAGGTTATTTATTTAAGGGGAAAACTTACAGATCACTGTCCTAGACACCAGTCTCTACATGCCCAGGAACAGAGTGTAGCAGCCAGAAGCGGGAGCCAGACGCACAAGAACTAGGGCACTTTAAACTGCATTTTAAAGCAAAAGAGAACACGCCCAAGTGGGCTAGCATCTTAAAGGCTATTGTCTGAAGGAGCAGAATGTGCTCCCACAGCACCTGAGGCAAATAAATAAATATTTAGGGTCATAAGAACATGTAACCCTCATCCATTCTAGAAGTTATTTGACCCAAGAGATACACACATCTCTATGTAGAGGTACAAGTGTAGAATATTTTAATATTTTTGTCTTGTTTTGTTATGAACTTTAGCCTTTAAACTCAGGAAGCCACCAAAGAGATGGGAGACCAGATCAAAAACTGGTATCAGAAGTTTGATCTCTGGCTCCCTGGGAACTAACTCTAAAGGGATAGAATTGAAGAGACCTTGGTGTTGATTGCCTCTAGCACTGTATTAAATTAAATTAAAATATACAGAGGTATTCAATTTGTGTGAGTTAGATGAATAAAAATATAAATTGTTTTCATGGTGCCTCCCATTATCCACAGCTGGTTTTCTCTAATTGTGGATCAACAGGCTTCAATCATTCTACCACCTACAAGCAGTGGGACCTTGAAGAAGGCATCATTTTGTATGTTTCAACGTAGCCATTGGGGAAAAAATGAATTATGGTGAAAAGTAAACAATATAATACAGCCATAATACAGTTGTTGGCACAGGGTAATCCTTATGGCAACGTTCACTGGGGGTAATAGTAAGTAGCCCAGGCTGGCTGGTGGTAGCCTCCTCCTCCCAGATACAAAGGTTCAGAAGTCTAAGTTCATATAGGAGCTGGGGAAGCTCAGGCCTGCTGATTACAAGGTTGTCACACAAGATACATCAGCAGAAGCTCTTAGAGTGGGAGAGAGTCTCACTAGGAAGGCACTAGGGAAAATGCAGTTGGTGGAGTAGGTACCAGAGTAAGGTGAACTGGAAGTGACTCCTGAGCAGATGGCTGAATGCTATTATGTTAACCCCAGTTGTTTCCCTGCCTGTGCTCTTCTAGGCTGGGACTGCAAGAAATGCAAAATTGAGAAACTGATTTCCTTTACTTGATCCCAACAAGAGAAAAGTGGGAAGCTAGAGAAAAGTGGTGACGTCACTCTGATTAGGAAACTCTACATACTGCTGCAGAGCTGGATAGTTTGAACCCAAACTACCCTCTCAGGGGTGCACTCAGAATTCAGGATGCTGAGTCTTCTAGCTACCCTCTTAGTGGTCCACTCAGAGTTCAAGATGCTGAGGTCTTTCAGCAAGTTGCTTTCAGCCAGGGAATTGAAACAGACTCAAGTGTTATATGCAGTGGGCACTAGGTCTGTTGTGTGAACTTAGCAGGTTACTTGACTTTGAACTGGACTTGTCCAGGCAGCAGTTTCCCAGGCTCAATAGTATTAAATGTTTCCTCCGTGGGGATAATGTGCGTTTATTAAAAGATGTTTAAAAATAGCTTGTCTTGTCCCATTCATTTATCAGTAGACCTGCCCCACTAGTGACAATAAAGTATGCCTCTAGATGTTCCCACATGTCCTCCAGAGGACAAAGTTGTGACCAATGACAAAATATTAATATGCAGACTTGAAAATAAGCTTTGGGCTAAACATCTTCCAGACTTTTTAGAGACATAATCAACAGTTTATAACCTGGTAATTCCTACGAGAAAAGCCCCATGCCTCTTGGTTGACTATTTTTGTTTGCTCTTCAGGAATTTGGAAATATACATTTAGCTGGTGTGGAACAAGGCGTTCACTTCTTCTCATTGGGCTATCTATGACCCATCTGTACTTTTACAAATAGTTTCCTAGCACCTACTGTAAGGTGGTATAAACTATGTCTAGGGAGGCAAGCAACAAGACAGGTGTTGGTGATTGTCCCTTCCACAGATGTGTCTGGAGCACTTATCAAATTAGGTGGAGCTCCACCTCCATGCCTAGCCACCCTGACCATATATAAGACGATGTATATGACGTACCAAAACAAGATCTGATAGCTAACAAGTAATCTCTAGCCTCATTTCTACCCCTATAACAATGCCTAGTTTCCTGTTAGGTAATACAATAAATAATGTAACATGTGATTGAGAAGCTGGCACATCATTGGCATTCCATCATGTGCTGTCCAATGTCCTAATCAGAAATCGTCAGCTAAAATGGATGTGTGTGCTGAGTGTCTCCACAAATCAACATGAAGAAATAATTTCTCCAGCTGAGAACTCTAAATTCTCCTGAGCTCTTAAGGGCCTTCTGCCCTATTTCCCCAATTGGCCGTTCTTCTCATGAGTTATATATTTTCCCCCAGCGTCAGGCAGTTAGCATCCATGAATGGCTTGATTGGGCACCTGAACCGAGTCGGCCAGTCATTGAATTTAGACTCACGCTGCAAACTGTGTTGAGAATCAAAAGAGCATGCTCCATCCCTTTACTAAGCACTTTTTTATGGAAATGTCAGCAAAGAGCATCAACATTAATTAATGTCACTTCAGAATGTGTGATGCTTCCCACTGGAGTTGGAGGGAGCTAGAGGAAGACAGCAATGGCACATGGCACCACCATGTCTGTAGGGGGAAAGGAGCTAAATTCAGAAACCAGAAGTAAATGCCTAGATGATTAACAAAACGGGGGGGAAACAAATGGAAGTATTTAAAAAGCTATTTTAAAACAAACAAACAAGGTCCTATTACTAGTCTAGCATCCTCCAGTGGATTTCCATCTCACTAATAATGAAGTCTAGCCTTTTCCTTGCTGCCTGCATGGTGACCTCCTAGGGTTACCATAACAAATCACCACCCTGAGTATACTTAAGCATTGAGAATTTACTTCTCTCACCGTGCTGGCCACTGGAGGGTAGACAAGGCATCTGGAAAGCCTCCATCCTCTTTGGAGGCTCAGGAGGAGAGGCATCTTAGCCTCCCTTGGTACCTCTTTGCCTTGTGCTGTTGTAACTCCAATCCCTGCCTCTGTCTGCATATGGGTTTCCTCCCTGTGTTCCTGTTTTCTCTAGAGAGAGAGAGAGAGAGAGAGAGAGAGAGAGAGAGATTTAAAGTCCACTATATTCTATCATGGTCCAGTGTGATTTCATCTTACATTACATCTACAAAGGATCTATTTTGAAACAAGCCATATTCACAGGTTCTAAATGGACTCCTCTTTCAACAGCTGAGCCTTAGCCATCACGGTCTCCTTCACTTTTCCGCTTTGGTTTCTTGGAACTTCCAAGTCCTTTCTGTTACTACATGGAACCCTTTTCTCCCCCACTGTAGCCCTTGGTTTGAGTGGTTCCTAGCTCCCTTCCAGGGTCAATTTAAATGTTGTCACTTAGAAGGGACCTCCCTGTATCTGTCACACAACAACCCTCCAGCTTTTATTATCTCCTCCCAGCCTCCACATCAGTTCCTTTTCTAGTACTTAACAATTTAACATTTAACAATTTAACATTTATCAAGGCTTTATCCCCTTTCTGCACTTGTGTGAATGTATGTGTATTCTCCTGGCCTCCTCACCAAAACATAAGCTGGCCAACCAGGAGTTCTACTTGTTTGATCCCTCCTAGCTTACAAAGCCATTGCTATATAATGTCCTGCCACGTAGTATTACAAAGTAAGTAATTGTTCACTAACAAAACCACTGAATATCTCTTCTATGCTGGGCCAAGTGCTATGCATGCACCTGGGGAGACATGGGCGGTATGAAATAAAAGTCGTTGGCCCCAAAGGGAGAAGGCAAGATCAGAGGGGGGTACAAATAACACCGCAATAATGCGTGTTAAGGTCAAGCGCAGAGGGACCGAAAAGTGCCCCAGAAGCTCCTCACAGCAAACAATTTATCCGTGCATGCAGTCTCAAGGGAGAAGAGAGACACAGGTGGGGATAATTTGGAAACTTGCTTTCAGAGCAAAAGGAGCGGGTACTGATGTAAAAAGCGAGAGCAAGCCTTTGTGCAAGCAGCCACGGGTAGCCTCCAGGGCGTTGGGCACATCTGTGAACTGGCTACAGTGGAGCCATGTGGAGTGGATGTCTAGGCCCAGCTGCTGCAGCAGGCAAGGCACCCAGGGGGAAGAGTCAGCATATGTCGTCTGTCCCAGAAGGGGTCCCTTGCTCTGGGTCCTCTAAAGGTGATAGATGAGTTCTGACACCCATGGGCAACCTCTGCAGAGTTCGTACAGCCAACTTTTGACTATTCCACTCCACTGGCAATTAGTGCCTCCTTCCCTTCACATCCAACCCTAGGAAGTTTGTTGTTGTTGTTGTTGTTTAAACTCCTGCAAATTAATCTGTGGGGCAAATTGCACACTTTTGTTCCAAGAGTCAGGTCGCTTAGAAGAGCAGCCATTTTCTCCTCCTTCGGGACTCCCATATGGTCTCAAGGTGCAGGTGAATGTACCAGGTAAAATGTTCACCCTCAAAATACTGGCTTCCCAGAAAATCTACAATACACAACACTGTCAAATGGACAGTAGTTGCTCATAGTGCAACAAATATACATTGTAAAATTTCTCTGCAATCTGCGGGTCCAGAGCAGATATCCTCATGGAGAAAGGGGTCCTTCAGGAAGGCAGTTACTGCTAGCCACTCATGCTGTTACTATGTTAATAATGTTTTCATACTATTTGTAGAAGTAGAAAATTTCCAAGCCTAAAAAAACTTGGAAAGAAGTAGATGTCACATGCACGCACACACACACACACACACACACACACACACACAAATGGTTATTTAGTTAGCTAAAGACTGGCAAAGGCAAGGAATGAGAGGTTGCAGAAAAGGAAGCAAGAGGAAAGAGGGGAAAGCCCCAGCTATACAGGGAGCATGTGTACATGTAGGCTCTCACTTTAATAAGGCCTTGCCACTGGATGCATAATATTGCCATCCACATCGGTTTCTACTCTATATTAATTGCTTCATCATATTATATTGACCTAATGAGGTCAGGAGATGTGGTGGCATCAGCAATCGACCACAAAGTGAGCCCCAGGCTTATGTGGCTACAGCTCGAGGAGATGATTACTGTATTGGTTTCTTATGGTGGCTGTAGCAAAATGCCACCTACCTGTCACCTGAAAATAGCAGAAATGAATTCCTTCATAGTTCTGGTGGCTGGAAATCCCAGGCCGCACAAAGCTGTGCTTTGTTGAGGACACAAGGGAGAAACCACTACTCTCCTTTTCACAGCTACTGGCTTTTGGAATTCCTTGACTTGTGGCATCAGCAGTACAATCTCTGCTTCCAAGGTCAAACTGACTACTGTGTTCAGATCTCCTCTTGTTTCTCTCTCATAAGGACTTATCAATAGATTTAAGAACTTCCTGTATAATTCATGATGATTTCTTTATCCCTGGATTCTTAAACTAATTATGTCCTCAAAGACCCCCCACACACACACACCAATTTTTTTTAAATGAAGACATGTTCCCATGTTGCAAGAACAAGAATATGAACTTACATTTTAGGGCTTATTCTTAACCCTGACTGTCCCCTGGGGCCAGGAGACACTGGGACATTTGTCAAAGGGCTCAGTGCTAACACATATAGGAGCTAGATACCAAAATTTGAGAAACAGACCTGGGAAATAATTTATCCAAGCTACTAACTTGCATTAGATAATAGAACCTGAGTCAGTGTTTTTGTTGACAGAAGTATTCAGTGGTTGTACAAAAAAAAATTAGTAATCTATGACTATTCTATACTCAGTGTTTGGACAATTTTCTCAGAAATGGAAACTGAGGAAAATATTTTACTGTTGAGATATCTGTAAGTGAGCTTGGCATGTCTTGGTGTAGTCAGAATGCCTCTGTGACCAAAACTTAGACATGAACAGGGAAGGTGTAAGATTGCAGAAGTGGACAAATAACTCTTTTTGCCTCATAATTCAGGTGGGAAGCTGTGAGTGACATTCAAAACACCATTGCAAGCTTTTAACATGTGTGTCAAGAGATGAGAGTATTGTTAACCTAATTTGCATTACTCCAACCGCTTCTGTAGGTAATGGACCATGAGAAGGCAAAAGTAAAGAAGAATCTGCCTCAAGGTTTTCCAGAGCAGATGATAGAGAGCAATGACCATGGATATGGCAATGAGAGGGAAAGATTTGAGATGGCGTTCACATCTGGATGCTACAAGACTTAGTTGATGTACTAGAAACTGGGCATGAGGAGAAAAACTGAACCAGGAACAATTGGTGGGTGGTTGTGCAATATACAAAGATCCTGGAAAATACAGAAAGAAAAGAATGTTAGTGAAAACAAGTAGAAATGAATTTAGAATAGATTGTGCAGAGCCATGTCAAGCTAGAGATGCCTGAGACCTCCAACTAGGATTGAGTATTCAAGGGAAGGTCTGAGCTCTACGTGCAATTCCAAAATCATCGGTCTGCAGGTGGTATTTAAAACTATGAAGATGGATGTGATCTCCCAGCGAGAGAACAATAAGGCATTCTTATGGGAAATAGGTTGACATCTCACTGTGTCCAGATTTTCGCCTGAGTTTTGATCAATTTTGGACTCTACCCTTTTCTATCTCACAGATAAATTCTCCTCTGCTCCTCTAGGCCCTCTGGACCCTCAGAGTCACATGAATAAAACATTGCGATACCTACAAATGACTTTGTGTAGAGAAATCAGAAAATGTCCAAGGGCAGCCAATGTGGAAAGTACTTGAACATGACTTCTACTACAATCCATCACAAGCAGAGAGCTTGAGCAGCCACTCTGGGTTTTAATGGGTATGACCCACATTTCCACTGCAAAGCATTGTGTGGTATGGGTTGTCCTTGGTAAGAATTAAGTTCACTGATTTTTCCTGGTGAGCAAGCTCATATTTACTAATCAACTGTCTCCTGCTTCCTTCAAGAAGAAAGACTTCAGAGAGAAGTCTTTTTCTGTCCCTAGATCAGTCACAATGGCAACGTGTAACAGCAGGTATGAAATATGACCAAGATATTGTTATTTAAAAAAAATCAATTCACCTGAAATCTCCCCTGACAAAAAAGTTGGTGAATCTAGGTGAGCTGAGAGCTTTTCAAGATAGCTTTTTGTGCTTTTGTGCTTGCATTCCTGGCTCCTGATATGGTGGCTGCCCTCATAGTGCAGCTGAAGTGGCTAGCAAATGATGTTAGCCCCTATCTCACACCCTGCACTGTTCTCCCTGCCCACTTCTCATCCTGCTACACAGCTTCCTTTCCAGCACTCAGACACGTGGAAGCCTTTGCCTTCATATCTGTGTGTTTCTCTGTCTGAAGCATTGCGTTTGCCTAAGTTGGCTTATTTGTTTCACTATGCAAGAGAGTAAGAAATAATCTTAGTATCAACTTTAAATGATGCCGCTGATTCTGAGATTCAGACCTGGAGAAATATATCTTCCCTTAGAAGCCTTCTTACCACCGAGTTGGGATGTCCCACTCACTTCTATCCCTTCTTTTGTTATTCCCATGGCCAGTGACCATGTCCTCAGACTAATCCTTTATCTGTTTGCTTCAGCATTGCCATTCCACTGAGGCAGAAGCCCCTTGAGGGTTAAAGCCCACATCTGCCACACTCTCCTGTATCCATAGTATTGACACAGATTCTGAAAAATAGAAGCCTCTCAGAAGTGGCTTCACGGCTAGAGACAGCAGAGGTGCTTTTAACTATACATCAGCTGTCATGCTTAAGTCTGAACCCTGACTTCCATATGGCCTCCCCCCAAACTCATTTGATGTGGTGTTTAGTCTTTTTGGAACATCACTCAGCCAGTTGCTTCTGAAGTTAGACATCAAAGCTAGGCCTGCTTGAAGATTAAGTCCTTTTTCTTCACTACCAATCTGCACTGAAATACTTTGAGAACACAGGTAAAAATTATTTTTAAAACCTTGAGCATCATCACCTAGCTGGAGATGGAGTCAATAGTGTGCCATTCATTCATTTGAGGAGTAATGCCAAGCATGTTTTCTGTTCAGTTCATCAAGCTGGGTGATAGAGATTTCTAGACTAGGAAACTCAAAAGTAATGTTCAGCTCAACAAATAAGCAACTTGCAAATGGCAAGTGCTAAGGAATTGTAGTATCTGCCAGTTTATTCTTTTGCCTCCCAAATTATCATAGTTATCCATCCCTCAGTGTCTGCCTCTCCATCTCCCCCACTACTTCTTCATGACTATGTTCCTCAGTTGAAAAGCTGTCTCTCCACCTACAGGGAAAGACATAGCCTCAGCTGACCTAAAGATAACTCCATCTCTGCCTAAGGTGACAGATCAGAAGAAGATTTTGACTCTCTTATTTTCTAGATTCTAAAACCCAGAAATGACCTCAACTGGCTTATATTTGGGGTCTTATGACTTTACTTGTTCTAATCACTGAAGCGAGAGGACTGCAATATTCAGAAAAGCCAGAGATTGACTATCTGTCTCCTTCCATGGGCACCAGTTCCATCAGAATCATACGCTGGGGACAGAAGGACAACAGTTGTTCAGAGAAGATGCACAGATAACCACCATCTGGAAATGTGACTCACCAGCTGCCACTAGATCCATACAAACATGAACACTGCCTGCCTTATTCATTGCTCTGTCCCTAGTAGTGAGGACCGTTCTTTATCTTTGTGGGGGTCTATGAAATGACACAAAAATAGTATGTCATTACCTTAAGAGAAGGTATGACTGCAGAGTAACATTTTCATAAGAGATAGCTAAATGCCAGCCATTTCAAGACTCTGCTGTGAGGGTCTGAGGGGCTGCAGAGTGGGAATATGAAAAGGAAGAGGAATACTCAAGATCCAGAGCCACAACTTCCCACGCATCTTAGATGAAATGCTCTTAGACTGAAAGGGCTCAGAAAGTATTAGTCAGCACGCCAATACAAAGCATTTTATTGTTAATAGTCACCCAGGAAATGAATGCTCAGCAGAATTGCCTAAATAGATTCCTAAAAAGGAATGACAGGGGGAAAAATGGAACTTTGTAGAATGTTCCCAATGGCAAAAATACTTAGACAACGGCAGCTCATTTTCTAAGATGATGAATTTAAGAAGCATAAATCAGTGGGTATCAGTACAAAATATTGTTTTAAAAGTCTGAACAAAACTCCTAATTAAAAATATCTTGAAGAATGACTTCAACAGTAATAGCTCAATTCTCAGACCAAGCCTGTTTGTTTAACCCTCCTGGCTAACCAAGATCAAAAATCTGAGCCGACATCTCCAGCACATGCCCCAGCTGCCTTTAGGGCTTGACTTTAGGGCTTGACATATAATTCCAGATATATGACATGGGTCTCATCAGTTTAAGATAGGTGTCACTCTCCTGGTAAAATGACAATTAGGATTGGAAGCTGTATTCCTTTTTGTTAAAGACCAGTTAATCTTTCAAATGAGGTAAGACTTAGGTAAACTGTCATGGAGACCACTCAGAAGGATGGACTTAATCAAAGATGAGAGGGCAGACTAGAGAAACAAACAGTTCCAAGAGGTCATCTCAAGTCACAAGATGGATAGTTGGCTCCACTATTCTCAACCTGTGACTTGCAATCTTATAACCAAAATGGGTTCTGTGTTCCTTCCCAGCAAGCATGTCAGAGTAGGGATAAAGTTGGGCAAGTAGCTTTGTCCTACTGAAAATGGCCTCAGACCTTGGATCCACACTTCTACTTATGTTTCATTGGCCATGAGAATAGTTAAAATGTCACAAACAACCGCAAGATGGTTAGCAGTGAAGTCTCTAGTTGAACACTTATGGTAAAGGAGAAAATGATTTCTAAGAGGAAAGAAGTGTGAGGACTAGGACTCAAAGTGATGATCTCTTCTGTGAGATGCTACCATAGTTCATAACATGTTCAGAGGCATTGTGGGAAATATAGCTGTACATAAGAAAGTGGCCTACATTCCAAAATGTGATAGACAAACAGACACATACACACACACACACACACACACACAGAGTCAGAGAGAGGGGTAGGAAGGGAGTCAAGGAGAGAGATCCCCCTGTAAAATAGGGTGACAAAGAGTAAGTATAAAACCAATGTTGAGGAAGTTTAGAGAATTGGGGGGGGTGGAGCAGGATTGTTTCCTTCTGAGTATAATTTAGAGTAAGTTATTGGAGGAGGTAAGAACTGAAATGGGTCCTGAAGATTGAATAGAACTAACAAAGACTGAAAAATGGACTTAAAGAAAGGTACCATGAGCAGGGAAAGAGAAAACCTGGGTTAATCTAGTGTGAATAATTTACATCAGGATCGTTTCCTAGCTGTGACTCTTTGAGACATCCGGTATCTCCGTATAAATGACCACATAAATGCTAATGCTATTACTCTCCCCAAATCCATTCTTTCCCACAACCTTAAGAATGAAAATCCTAGCACTATTTAGACATGTTTTGGGAGTATGATTTAAAGTTTTGATGCATGAATACATTGGTATATAAAAACAGCAAGTAACATGGCTTCCACTTTATGAATTTATTGTACTTGGATTAAGAACATTCGGAGCACCCTCTTTCAGCTATTCTGAAGCATACACTATATGCTCATGTTAACTACAGTTACCACACTAGAAGTACAGTAGATCACTGAAGCTTGTTTCTCCATCGTATGTCCTTGACTCTGTCGACTGCCCTGTCCTTTCTTTCCTTTCTCATTCTCCCCTAATAACACTCTGATTATCACTGTTCTACTCTCTACTTGTATGAGATATGCTTTATAATATTCCCATAGGTGAAAGAAATGATACAGTTTTTGTCTTTCTTATATCTTGTTTTTATCACTTAACACAATGTCAGGTTCAGCCATTCTTTTGTGTCTCATGATTTCATTTTCATGGCTGAATAGGATTCCACATATACAGGGCATATTTTTTTTTCTTGTGTCTATTCATCTGTTGTTAGGCATTTAGGTAAAATCTAAGTTTTGGCTACTGTGAATACTGGTGCAATAACCATGACAGTGTACATATTTCTTTACATTGATTTCTCCCCTTTTGAATATATAATCAGTGGGCAATTGAATAGTTCTATTTTTAATTTTTGAGGACCCTTCATAACTTTTCCCCTCAATGAGCTGTATTAAATAGAATTCCACTAATTTAATATAATGGCTTGCTTTTTTTCTGTACCTTCATCAATACTTGATTCCTTTTGTCTTTTTATGATTACCATTCTAATTGGGGCGAGGGAGTAGCTCACTGCAGACTAATTTGCAAAACCTTGAAGAGCCCTGATATTGAATGTTTTTTCATTTACCTGTGGCATTTCGCATGCCTTCCTTTGAGAGGTGTCTAACAAGAGCCCTAGCCATTGTCTATCAAGGTCTTTTACATTGCATTGAGTTCCATATATGGACTTCGAATCAGTTATATAATATACAATTATATCCACCCATTCTGTAGGCTGTCTTTTACTCTGTTATATGTCATTTCCTGTAAAAAAAATCCTTTATTTTGGCATAATCTCATTTGCTTATGTGTACATATTTCTCTATCCAAATAAAACAGTACAAAGGAGTACATACACATCTTTGCTTCAGTTGCTTGTGCTTTTGTGATCTCATCTAAAGAAAGAATCCTTCTCCAGGCCAATGTCATGATTCATTTTCCCTATCTTTTCTTCAAAGTCTATCATCATTTGGTATCTGATATTTGAGATTTAATCCACTTGAAGTTTGAATATGTAAGAGGAAGGTGTTCAGTCTCTGAGAATCCTGATGTGCAATTACCTGTCTATGCTTTCTGCAAGCTGCATGTGATCATGTGACCAAGTTTTGGCAAATGAGACAGAAGTAAAATATTACATGGAGAAACCAGGACATATTCTTTAAACATCTTTAGAGCCTTCATCTTGCTGCCCAAGATGGATTTGTATGATGTTTTGACCTCTCGCGGTCTTTTGCAGTCAGAAGAATACAAAACTAAACAGCCAGTTTTGCTGGGATTCTTTAAAATCAGAATAATGGGAGGCACCGGGATGTCTTCCTCATTCAGGGTATTGACTCAATGTAGTTTCCTCCTGGGGGGAAGACTGAGATAACTCATTTCTTGCTACTTTTCAGCCGAGACCCATCTGCAGCTTTTAGAGACGGCCCATGTTATTTGGTTCACACCCTGCTTCCTCCATCTTTAAGTAGAAATAGTGGATCAGTCTTTCTCGTGCTTCCATTTTCTCACCATCTTCCATCATCATTGTAACAATAACCTCCGTCTCCCTCTGGCACCATTAAAGACCCTACTCTAAAGTCCACTCTAGTGATCTGAGAGAACCCCTCTCTCTTAAGGTCTGTAACCGCAATGGCATTCCTGAACTTCCTTTCCATAACAGTTTCAGGCATGAGGACGAGGGCATCCTCGGGGAGTCACTATCTTTATCCATCAGGGTCCATTCTTAATGTTAGTGCGGCCCCTCTCCCTCTGCCAGAAAAGTCTTCAGATTTAACGTCTACCACCTACCTCTGCTTGGTTCAGTGCCCCCTCCTGCCTAGCACTTTATGAACAGGTCTAAGCTCCTGGAAGGTCACAGATAATTTAGGCATCAGAGCCAATATTAGGGCTTTCTTTTCAAGGAAGCTGACTCTATGGCCCTTGTCAAGAGTGAGCTCGTCACTGTAGAATTTTTGAATGATGCGTTAGTCTGTTTTGTATTTCTCAAATACCAACGCCTCACATAGGACTTGGAAAAGCAAACTGTATATATTTTGGAGGGAGGAGCCTGATTCGTAGATAGATAGATGGAAAATTAACTATGTTCCTTGGAAGCAACTCAGGGATTTATTATCTTGGGACCCTCAACTGATCCAGTGCCTTACTTGTGGTGGGAGCTTGCTAAATGCTAGCTGGATAGGGATGAAGGAGACTGAAGATCAGAGAGACAATCAGGAGTCCTCTCCACCTGGAACCAGTCTCTTTTCAGGGCATCCTATTGAACAGAGTTATTGAGCAGAGAGGCAGGGAGTTGACAGCCACTCTCTGGACTCTCTCCCAGGGCCTTTTTAAAACAGGGAAGTTAATTATGGAACCAGATTAACAGTTTCTTTTTTGATACAGTCAAAGTAAAACCAGCAGGATGCAATTTAGCTCGTCCCCACTTTCCAAATAGCAGCAAATTTTCATTCAAAACAAAGAGACACTTGAATTGCAAATTACTTAGGGAATCAGCTACCAACCCCAACGGAAGAATATTTCTGCTACTTTCAAAGCCAGGCTGTCGGCCTTTTCAGGTTTAGCTGTGTGGAGGGACCGTCACAAAGGCCTGTACACTGCTGCTTCTCAGCTTCGCCGTGGGAAGGAGGAGCGGTTCATTATGGTTTAGCAAAATGCTTCCAGTCATCTCTGACACTTAGTATCTTCCTCTGCTCACGAGAGGAGGATCATGAGAGGCATCTCATTCAAGGACATCAAGAGAAAGTGCTCACTAGGCAAGACTAAGACAGAGTGACTTTAACAAAATGTTGAGACTATAAATATGCGTGCTTGGAGGTGGGTGAAGAATGAGAGAAGCCACATACCATATTGTCGTTATACGGGAATTTAGAGAAGTACTGTTGAATTGTTAAAAACGGCCTGGGAAGTCTGTATTCTGGATTATTAATTGACACATCCCCTTTAGTTGTTGTAGTGAAGCAACGAAAGAAAAATGAGACTCAGTAACCGAATATAACCAATGGGTCAGCAGCTTGTAACTTGAAGTCTAGCACCACTTCCTTATTTGACAGACATGGATACTAAAATCAAGAGAGGGGGATAATTTAGAAAAGATTACAGAGTGACCAAATCTCCCAAAGTCTCCTATGTTGCCTGGTAGATGGTACTCTAGGGCTTTCACCTATATTCTGCCCTCTAACGGAAATAGCAAAATTTCATTTCACAAATGTACTTATAAACCCATTTTTCCTAATCAAATAAATAATGCATGCACCTGGGGGCATTAGACAATAGGGCAAGGATAAGGAAAAAAAAAAAGGTGAGCTTCAGGTGAGTTAGCCCCAAGTAGATGCTAAGGGCAGAGGTTGACCTTCACTGTGCTTTAGCCCAGCAGGTGGCAGTAGTGAGCAGAGAAAAACCACATGGAGGATGTGGCAAAAGAATCAGTCTTGCCCTGCTATGAGATCCCAGACCAGTCACCTCTCACACTCACCCTGGGTCATCACGTGAGACAGCCCGTTCACGCTTTTATGTGAAGTCTAAAATCTTCTAATGTAAAACTTTTCAGTGTTTAAACATAGATCAATTTCTGAAATTATGAGCCAAATGAAGTCCGTCAAGATTCAGGGTTGGGGCTGTGGACAGGTTCTTTGGGACCCTTACTTAGTGACTCAGAGTGAGTAAACTGGGCCCTAGAAAGGTTCGAGTGCTGTGTGTGGTTAGTCCAGTCACAAGCCAGCAGAGCGAACTGATACAGAGATGACCAGTTTAAAAAAAACAAGATGACCAGAACAAAGACAGGTTGTAAGATTAGGCCAGCAGTCCCCTGGGGAGAGAGTCAGCTGAAACCAAACGACCCCTTTTCAGATCCTTCTGAGAGAACATATACTTGCATTGAAAGTTCACACTCTGTGTGGGGGGGTGCATGTGCACATGCGTGCACACTCAGTCATATATGTGTGAGTGCGTTTGTGAACATGTGTGTATATGCATCTATGTGTGTGTATGTGTATATATGCATGCATGTGTGGGGACACGTGTATGTGCATGTATGCAATCTTTATCTTGGTGGAATGATGTAGATAACTCCTTCATTTCCTCCAAAGCAGAAAGTTTTTTTTTACTTTTTTTTTTAGTAGAAATAGAATTATATTACTTTCTTCTTCCTTTTCCCACCACCAGTCCATTCTTCCCAGCTATCCTTCCTCAAACCCCTCTCATGGTCGCTATTCTCAAAGTGATAACCCCTTTTTCTTTGATTCTTATTCTACATATTTGTGTATATGTATGCATAAATTTTTATTAATAGATTATACTGAGCCTTTTGTTGTTTGTGTGTATATGGTTTCAAGACTAACCACATATATGTATGTGTGTACATTCATATTTATAAAGAGATTCTGCTGAGTCTGTTTTCTTGTATGTGTGTGTATGATTTCAAGGATGAATACTTTGCATATTTGGTCAACCAATAACTATGCTCGTGCTTGGGAAAGGCTAATTTCCCTTCTTCCAGTAGTTTCTAGTTTCCTGTAGTTCTTTGTCTACAGGTAAAACCCCATGAAATCCCCCCTAACATGTTAGCGTGTCTATTTACATTGCCATTGTTCTGGTCTTTTTTATGCAATAATTTAATTCTTTTTTAATTTAATTTAATTAACAATTTTTATTTATATTACACACTGACCACAGTTTCCCCGTTTCTCCTCTTCCCTCCCATTCCCTCCCTGACTACCATCTACCCCCCCCATCCACTCCTCCTGTCTCCATTCAGAAAGGAGCAGGCCTCCCAAAATCATCCTGAGTGAGGTAACCCAGACCCAGAAAGACAAACATGGTGTGCACTCACTCATAAGTGGATATCAGGAGTAAAGTACACAATAACCAACCTACAATCCATAGCCCCAGAGAGGCTAGATAACAAAGAGGGCCCAAAGAGGGGTGCATGGATTTATTTCCCTGGGAAGAGGAAATATGAAGCCATTTCTAAGAGAGACTGTTTCACAGTAGACCTCCTGGTATTTTTTTTC
>NW_026067912.1:4088645-4146079 GCF_014885135.2 Alexandromys fortis | reverse complement strand
GCATAATACTCTAATGTGTATATATTCCACACTTTCTTCATCCATTCTTCCATTGAAGGGCATCTAGGTTGTTTCCAGGTTCTGGCTATTACAAATAATGCTGCTATGAACATAGTTGAACAAATGCTTTTGTCATATGATAGGGCATCTCTTGGGTATATTCCCAAGAGTGGTATTGCTGGGTCCAGGGGTAGGTTGATCCCGAATTTCCTGAGAAACCGAAACACTGACCTCCTGGTATTTTGACTCTTACAATCTTTCTTTTCACCTCCTCTTTCATGATGTTTCCTGAGCCATAGACTCAGGAGCTGTAATGTAGATGTGTCCATTGGGGCTGAGCTCCATGCAATCTGTCAGTCTCTGCATTGTGTTAAGTTTCTATTATGGTCTCCATTTACTGTAAAGAAAGTCTCCCTCGATGAGGGGTAGTGCTTACAAATATCTGTGGGTATAAAGGTATGATTTAGAATGCAGTAAGGAATTGTGCAAGTCCAGGAAAGTGGTGGTAATAAATTCTGTTGGAAGGTCCATGACCCCACTAGCCCTGGGAAACCTGGCTAGGTTTCCAGTACCAGGTCTGTTTCCCCTCTGTTAATATTAAAGCAGCAGAAATGTTTAAGATAAATGAGGACGCTGATTAGCGTATCAGCTGTCTTCATTTTACTGTAATCAGTGAATGAGTATAAAGGGCAAAACCAAGTTGATTAAGGAAAACAAAAGTCAACACAATCAAACTAGCCTGGCTTAGCAACAAAGAAGGTATGAACTGCTTACTCCTCAAAGTGCCAATCATTCGATCATAGCAGGATCCAGAGGCCTTATCAGAGGTAGGTACCTTTCACTCAAAACTGCAATATACACAGACACAGACAGACAGACAAACCGACATACACACACACACACACACACAATGCATGCACCCATGCATGCATGTACACACACGCACACACATATGCACTGATAGCTGCCAGAACTGAATCCTCTCCATATCTATCTCTGTAGAAAGAGACCTTCTCTTTCCTTCCACATTTTCAACACAAGTTTGTCGTACTGTCATTAACTTGAATCAAATCTCATCCTCTTTCTGAATCCGTGTACGTGACCAAATTGAAATGCACCAAGTGGTTGGACCAAGATGTGCCCCATGGAGTGAAGAGGCATTTAGATTGACATACAAGAGAACATGGAACATCATTTGTATTCTGCACGTTGGCAGATAAAGCAGCAGACCTGATTCCCTGGTTGGAGCAAAACCACTGCCATTGAAGTAGCTTCCTGGGAAAATGTCCAGCTTGCTTGGGAAGTTTATTTGGGGCTGGAAGCATCCAGCTGGAATGGAGAGGGCAAAATACTTAATTACTGCCTGATGCCAAAACGAGATTGCACGTTTTATATTTATTCCCCTCCTTTGTCTTTCAGCTTCGCAGAGGCAGGAAGATCATGAGTGACTGGAGAAACGTGTCCCAGTGAAAGCTGAAGTGCGAATAGTAAGTGGTTTTCTTATTGGTTGATCACACAATATGGACCCCCCTGGTGCCCAGAGGAGCTTCACTAAGCTGCCATTGTTTCCTTCCGTGCACTTCAGCAAGTATCAGCTAACTTCATTAGTCAATCAGATGCCAAGTTTATGGCTCTAGTTTCTCTGCAATGTTTGTATCTGCATGTATATAAACATGTGTGCACACTCTGAGCAATCTAGGAACTATCAGGTTATATATTAAGATGTGTTCTTGTCTGTAAATAACAGGAAATACAGGCTTACCATGGCTTAGGTAATATTTTTGTTATGGACTTGTGTAGCAGGAAGTCTTAACACAGAGCAAGTTCACAGAGTGGAGATAGCTAACCATGCCACCAAGACCTGATTCTGACAACTTCAGATGGATATCTCTCCCATGTCTCGCTTTTTGTGCACTTTTCTAGGAAGCCCCCAGCTCATGTTCATTTGCCTGAATGTGTCACATGCTTTTGTGACAGAACATGTGGGACTACCTACCATGTTTTGGACCAGCCCTTAGTGCTCCTAGGTATAGAGACGGTAAATCTGAAACACCAGGATCTTCTGGAGCAAAGTAAACCAAATGATGATCTTGTTAGAAATAACACAAAAAGGTGAACGTTCCTTTTACAGGCCAGCGGCAGTGTCTGTGGGATAGCAAGGCTATGCAAACTTCATTACTCATTCACCTAAGACCAGACTGATGAAAATAGCCATTTTCACGATCTCCACCTTGGCTCACCTCCTCCCAAGTCACGGGTGAAGTTAAGAAGTGAAGAGAAATACTTTGAATCTGGATATAAAACCCAAGTCATTATCATTATACCATAGGCAGACTGTTTCTTCAATTTGCATAATTATAAACTCCTTCTCTAAGAGTAAACATTGCAGCCAACTTTAAAAAAAAACAACTACAAAGCAGCATTAAATATGCATTGCTAATTTGACTTTCTAATTTGTCAGGGATCTTCACAAAGACATGCAGAGCTCCAGAGATCCTGGATGCTTAATAAAACATTCCACCTGTCGAAAAAGAAGTCACAGGGAAAGAAAGCTAAATATCAGGGTCGGTGTGGGACTCGGGCATTAGCTAAAGAATTTCAGTTGGTGCCTACCTGTAGGAGTTGATTCTATTAGTGTGACTCTCAAATTTATTCTTCTGTGCACTGACTCCTCTCATCAAACATAGGTGATTGTTTTGTGTGCCCTAAGAAATAACATTTCCTTAATGGGTTTCTATTTAGTTGTGTGCTGGATGTGTATTTGGGCATTAATAAGAAGTGGTTGGATTCATGCACAAAGGCTATGTTGTCTTCCAAATCACTTTTACTGATCTGTCCCAAACATCTAGGACAACTCCTGAACTGGTCCTTAAAGGCCCCAACTATAGCATAGATATGATACATGACATTATGAAATGCTCAGCTGTTCCTATATTCTTTGACTTGAATTTACAAGTTGGTGACAGTGGTAACCAGGACTTGGGATATAGATCTTTATACACATAAAAGCACTCCTGCAGTTTCGTTACAGATTATATGCGTGTGTATACGTATACACATATATATGTATATATATGATGTATGTGTATTTACTTTAGTAGCTGCCTTTTAAGTTGAACTGTACATCATATACATCTTCATATATATGTGTTTCATGTGTACACATCAGTTTTACTGTGAATTAGCATTGCACTTCAGGTATTAGCGTCAATCCTTTGTTTAAAAATATGTGTCATCTAAAGTTACATTTTAAATGACATCAAACTATTCCCCTCCAAGCAAAGCTTTCTCCGCAAATACAGTTATCCCTGCGGTGATGTCTCTTCATCTGTGAGTGGTCCCAAGACTGTGTCAAGGGAGGAGTCATCAAGAGCCAGGTTCATGACACTGTCCATGGGCTACCAGAATAGAGCCCCTCTAGATACACTTGTCAGGCTAGGGGCTCCTGTCAGAGAAAGAAATGGTAAGGGGAAAGGAGGAAGAAAAATGTGGGAGAATCATGGTCAATTATATTGTTTAAGTGAAACAAAGTGTTTCTTTTTTTAAAAAATTACTTATTTTATGTATATGGTGCTCTATCTACACATAGAGCCCTACAGGCCAGAAGAGGGCACCAGACCTCATTACAGATGGTTGTGAACCACCATGTGCTTGCTGGGAATTGAACTCAGGGCCTCTTGAAGAGCTGCCAATGTTCTTAACTGCTGAGCCATCTCTCCATCCCCTGATGAATTCTTTTTTTTTATTGATTTTTATTGAGCTCTACATTTTTCTTGCTTCCCTCCCTGCCTCTCACCTCCCCTTCAACCCTCTCCCAAGGTCCCTATGTTCCCAATTTACTCAGAAGATCTTGTCTTTTTCTATTTCCCATGTAGATTAGTATATCTCACTAAGGGCCCTCATTGTTGTCTAGGTTCTCTGTGATTGTGGTTTGTAGGCTGCTTTTCTTTGCTTTATGTTTAAAAACCACCTATAAGTGAGTATATGTGATAATTGTCTTTCTGTATCTGGGTTACCTCACTCAAAATGATGTTTTCTAGCTCCATCCATTTGCCTGAAAATTTCAAGATGTCGTTATTTTTTTCTGCTGTGTAGTACTCCATTTTGCAAATGTACCACATTTTCCTTATCCATTCTTCAGTTGAGGGGCATTTAGGTTGTTTCCAGGTTCTGGCTATGACAAACAATGCTGCTATGAACATAGTTGAGCACATGTCCTTGTGGCACAATTGAGCATCCTTTGGATATATACCCCAAAGTGGTATTACTGGGTCTTGAGGAAGGTTGTTTCCTAATTTTCCGAGACACCGCCACACTGACATGCAAAGGGCCTATACCAGTTTGCATTCCCACCAGCAATGCAGGAGTGTTCCCTTTACCCCACAACCTCTCCAGTATAAGTTGTCATCAGTGTTTCTGATCTTGGCCATTCTTACAGGTGTAAAATGGAATATCAGAGTTGTTTTGATTTGCATTTCTCTGATAACTAAGGATGTTGAACATTTCCTTAAGTGTCTTTCAGCCATTTTAGATTCCTCTGTTTAGGTCTGTACTACATTTTTTTACTGGATTATTTGTTCTTTTGATGACCAATTTGAGTTCTTTGTATATTTTGGAGATCAGACCTCTGTCTGATATGGGGTTAGTGAAGATCTTTTCCCATCCTGTAGGCTGCCGTTTTGTCTTGTTGACTGTGTCCTTTGTTTTACAGAAGCTTTTCAGTTTCAGGGGGTCCCATTTATTAATTGTTTCTCTCAGTGTCTGTGCTACTAGGGTTATATTTAGGAAGTGGTCTCCTGTGTCAGTGAGTTCAAGTGTACTTCCCACTTTCTCTTCTATAAGGTTCAGTGTGGCTGGCTTTATGTTTAGGTCTTTGGTCCATTTAGACTTGAGTTTTGTACATGATAATAGATATGGGTCTATTTTCATTCTTCTACTTGTTGATATCCAGTTATGCAAGCACCATTTGTTGAATATGCTTTCTTTTTCCCATTCGATATTTTTTGCTTCTTTGTCAAAAATCGAGTGTTCGAAGGCATGTGGATTAATATCTGGGTCTTCAATTCAGTTCCATTGGTACTCCTGTCTGTTTTTATGCCAGTACCAGGCTGTTTTTAGTACCGCAGCTTTGTAGTAGAGTTTGAAATCAGGGATTGTGATGCCTCCAGAAGTTCTTTTATTGTACAGGATGAAACAAGGTGATTTGAAACTAGGATTATACTTTAAACAAAAATGTAAGGTATATTGCAGCCCAAATCTTATCATATGAAAAGTATGCCCCATGTTCTGTGCCCCTTAACTACAGTAGTCGCTTTTAAAGTCAATAAAATATTGGAAGAGATATAAGCTGTGAAAATGAACATATAAATCATTATCAAATTTATATAAGACTTAATATGGACTAAGTTTGCCCCCCTAAAAAAATTCCTGTCTGGGGCGGTTAGATCTGTCACTGCTGCATGCTCCCTTCCTTGAACTTTTGAAGATAGAATCTCTCTTGTCTGGGTATACGCGCAGGCATAGCCTGGAAGACTTATGTCAAGACAAATTTGAGAAATATGACTAATAACCAGCCATGGCTTAGTGACTGCTACAGAGCTGGTCTTCTCCATGGGGATGGCCCTGTTCACAGGAGGTGAACAAACCAGTCCTGTATCCTTGACCCAGAATATTCATCTGAATCTCTACAGTAGCCTGGTGGGCCAGGGAGCTATAGATGAAGGCAATATGTGGAATTCCATCAGCGTGGTTGTCTCCCCATTGCTGGCAATATTCATGGCTCACAACTACAACCAGGGAGGAAGTGGCATATAACCTTAAGAATCTTTCAAGCTGATTGGAAGTCAAAACAAAGCAGGGAAGAAAGGATCCACACACAAAGAAAGCAGGCTTTGACCTTCACACACAGTCAAAGCCATACATAGCTGGAACGTGACTTTAGACCTGTGTGGCTTGCAAAATAGAAACCCCAAGTAAAATTAAAACAAAAAAATTTATATTCTGATTTCAAATGGAAAGTTAAAACCCTAAAGCAGTAAATTGTGCATGGATGAACTTCCTACCCACTGACCAAAGACACAATCACCTCAGGAAAACAAAGACTGGCCCAAGACTGTCCTAAGGAAGAGAGGCACAGGTTCTAGAGTTAAGTCTTGGCAGAGGACATCATCTTTTGTCAACAACTTACAGACAATGTGTCTCACTTGAGACTCACAGCATCATGGGAGGGAACAAAGAGTATTTTTTTTTAACTCATATTACCCTTGCATCCAGTCACGTGGCCATGTGATAGAAAGAAGACCAGCCCGCATCTCTCTGTGCCTGATGCCCACGTAAGACAGTTTCTGCTCCTCCAGGAGCACGATGAGACTGCTTGGTGGGGACCAACACAGCCAGCCCATCCTAAGAAGCATTTAGTACTCATTAACTGCCAGCCTTTGCCAAGTATTCCAGCCACTCTTCCTTTAGGGCAGAACTCAAGACCAAAGTTGTTTACTTTGTGAACCTCCTGGGGTGATACTGGAGAAGTTGCTAATGAACCAAGGCAGATAAAGAAGGCAGCCAGTTCAATTAAACCCCCAGGAAGGTCTTTTGTGACTCCCTACCTGCAGGGGAAAACACTAAATAGGAAATGTGTGTATGAAAAGAAAAATAAAGAGAAAGGGTGTCTATGCTAATTTCCCCCAAAAGTTCACAGGCAACTTAAGGATGGCAGACAGCCCAGTTGCCTTCAGAGCTATCAGGCTAGACTTTTGTGAAGAAACTTTGCTGCTGCTAATGGAAACCCCTGGTTCAGCCACCTACTAGTATTCCCGTTGTATTTAAAGGAGTTGACAGGTAGGCATCTTGTGACCACTGGGCAGAGCAGAGGTGGGTCCCTGAGAGTGTCTCCTCATGCAGAATATGATACTGTCTTGCTGAAAAGAATAAAAAAAAGGACTTTCCACAGGGCAGGGAACCAGAGAGGAGTGGGGGGGAGGGGGAGAGGAGTGGGGGGAGGGGGAGAAGAGAGGGGGGAGGGGGAGAAGAGTGGGGGGAGGGGGTGTAGTGTGGGGGTGGGGGTGGGAAATGGGAGGCTGGGAGGAGGCGGAAACTTTTTTTTTCTTATTCTCAATAAAAAAAAAAAGAGCATATGGTCAAAAGTCAAAGAGAATTAAAGTCAAGGTCTAGATCTGCCACTCTCTAACTGTGGCACTGGAGATGGCTACTGCACATCCATATTCTTCAGCTATAGGACGGAGCTGCTGGCGTACCAAACAATGAATATGAAAAGTACTGTTCTGCCGGGCGATGGTGGCGCACGCCTTTAATCCCAGCACTCCTGAGGCAGAGGCAGGCGGATCTCTGTGAGTTTGAAACCAGCCTGGTCTACAGAGCTAGTTCCAGGACTGGCTCCAAAGCCACAGAGAAACCCTGTCTCGAAAAACCAAAAAAAAAAGAAAAGAAAAGTGCTGTTCTCCTTGGTCATCGTATCTTTTTAACAGAGATGGAAGTGACCACAGAAAGCATCTCATTAAGAATCCTACTGAGACGTTCATAGCTGAGTCCCAGTCTTGCTACCTGTGTGACCTGATTTTATGGCTTCAGTGTCATAGGCATCCTGTTGCCTTGATAAACAGTTACTATAGTATCTGGGTAAATTCCATGCTTCTCCTAGCCAAGACTACATTGTTTACTCCAACGCTGAATCTATGTAATAAGCGTATATATTTTCCAAAGCTCCTTGGGTTCAGCCATCAGAGTACTCAGCATCAGACTTTAGGACAATCTGGGATCACTGACCTTAGTCCTAGAGCAAGGCTTTGCAACCTGAAGTTCTCAGAACAACAGCACTTACTAGAAAATGATAGCAAGTAAGGACCCCAAATGTATCCTCAGTTTTTCTGATTCACAGTGTACTGATCTCATCAAATCAACACAACAAAACTAAGAGAGCAGGATAGCTTTGGGGTCTGTTTTGTGGAGTGTGGTCCAGATTTTCCAGGCCACCCATGTGTTAGCAACTGCTTAGAACTGTCAGTTGGTTGTTGACTCCCCCCCCTGCCCCCCCCCCGGGATTTATCCTGGAGATTCCAGCTACAATAACAGACCCAAGGGTCTGCATCTCTGCTTTGCCCCTGACCACAGAAACTATCCAAGCCGGCTTCGTGGGCCATGTTAATTTCCAGGATGAAAGGAGCTATTGAGATTAGCAAGTCTGGCACACGGACCTATGGCCTGGCACACGGCAGATATAGTTAGAGGCTAGAATCTAAAGGAACTGGGGTAAACAAGACACCCTCATGTTCTATTGAGTGAAATTTAAATTGGCACAGTCAGGATGGAAGACTTCATAAAAGTTTTTCAGGAAAACTCACAGTATGGCCCAGCAACCAAACCAAGTATTTTACCCCCAAAGGTTTGAAATCAGAATATAAATGTTGTACCTGCCCTATCTTGATCATTCAGAACCCAAGAGCTTATCAGATGATCATATGATGAAAAAGAGTCTTTTGCATTTTATATATATATGTATACATACACTTATATTTATAAAATATATTTATATCTATATATGCATAATGCAAAAGAATTGGCTTTTAAAGGAAGTTTTGTCCTTTGTGACACATGTGGGGAACTGAAGGACACTTTGATAGGTAAAATAATCCTAGCATGAAGAAACAATAATTGCACATGCATTTGTATATTTGTGGAAGCTGCAATGATTGAACTCAAGAGAAGCAAACAGCGTAATGGCTGTTTCAGTGCTGAGGTATGAAGGAGAATGCGAATGGGATGGTGGAGGAAGACAAAGCCTTGGTTAGTTAGGAAGAAGGAGCTGTTCTGTGCTATTGACAGATGCTGCGCATCCATGTAAATACAGTAACTAAGACTTCAAAATCACTGAGAGTCCATTTTTAAATGTTCTTACCATATAAATGATAACTATTCAAGATGATTGATACAGTAATTAGTCTGATCTAATCGTTCCACGAGTGTTCATAAATCACAGCATCACTTTGTGCCCTGTTAATGTAATTTGTCTGTTTAAAAATAAAATAGTAAAACTCACAGAAGGGAAGAGCAGAGTCTCTGAATGCCAGGAATATTCTGAGCACGGAGGTAACACACCTCAGTAAACTTAGAAGACAGTGCTGGTACTTATCCTATGTTTTATCCCATGATGCTCTCTGCTGATAAAGATGAGAAAATGGGACTACCTGGAATACAGATAAAGACATAAAAACGCAGGCCAAAGCCAGATGGGAAAACCCCAGCTTCAAGAAAAAGGAAAACATTTACTAAAAAAAAAAAAAACAAACAATCAAATCAATAAAAGAAAACTTTTAGTAAGTGCTATTACTGTTGATAATGACTATCGCTTAAAGCAACACAATGCCTTTTGGCTTCAATCCTCTTCCCTCTTTTATTTTCCTCATTTGTAAGAAGATTTACAACGGGCCCACTCCATAAGGTTAGGAGGACTAAATGAGTCAATGCGTAGAAAGCACTTAGCAGAATGAACGCCTCATAATTGTTCAATGGATGTGAGATTATTATGATAATTGCTGTTAGGCTGTAGATTTGGTCTTTATAGGCAGTAAAATTTACTCATCTAAGAGTGGAAATGCAGCAAATGATTCCGTTGGATGCGTTATGTGTAATAAAATATTACATTTATATAATTAGGGCTAACATTTATGACTTTAGATACTGTATTAGTTTTCTATTACTATCTTACAAATTACAGAACTTCACAGCTAAAAGCACCAGCTATTTATCAAGTCACATTGTCTGTAGGGCAGAAGTCTAGGAAATGCACGGCTAGGTCCCTCACTTGAGTCTACAAGGCTGCAATTGAGTTCCGATCTTTTTTAGAGGGTCTTGGAAAAAATCCACTTCCCACCCAACTCAGACTGTCAACCAGGGCAGTTCCTTGGAGAAATAGCACCACAGTTCACATATCCTGTTAATTCTCAGACCTGGGACCCTCTTATCTCCTACATGTCATCAGCCTTCTCTGCCATGTGACTCCATCCATTCACTTATCCACACGTTCATTGACAATAGAAAACATCTCTTGTGCTTCCGGATCTCTCTTTCCAAAAGGAACCATTTGATACTAGTCAGGCTCATCCTGGGTCATCTGTTTGGAGTTTTAAGTAGTGTGCCAATTCCCTTCCTAGCCATTATCTACAAGAGTACTTAGTGAATGGCAAGAGTTGTGTATAAAACAGGAGCTAGGGATTCTGCGGGTCACCTTGGTGTTCTTCCTGCTACAGATTCATTTTCTCATCCTCTTTTGCTTGGATCATAGCAAGAAGGGACAGGCAGCTAATAGGGAAGTGTGTGACATTATGGCATAAATACTAGATCTAACACTAGACTTTTCCTAATATTGATTTATTAACATTCACATATATGATGAACATCATGAGATGACGGAGAACTTAATTTTCTTGGCTACTACAAGCACCTCACATCACGTTCCCACACTTAACTATATACAACAAAAATAAGCATTGTGTGGCTTTGAAAAACAAGATGGGGCAATAAATGAGAGTATAAGAGTGGCCAGTGTGTGATGTGCAGCTTGCAAAATAATGTTTTGTTTTGTGTTGTTTTGTTTTGGAGAGAGCATCTCACAAAATCACACAGGCAGTACTTGTACTGATTCTATAGCTCAGCTAAGGCCTGAGCGTATGACCCCCATCTCCCGCCCCTCCTTTTCAGTTAGCTAGGATTACAGGTGATTTATTTACCTTGGCTTCCCAAGTTGCTGAGATTACTGGTCTACACCTATTTTATAATTACACTTCATAGGTGGGACAGCCAGGACCCTTAGTCAACACGAACCAGGGCTAAAGTTGTTTAATGTGCTATGGTATTAAATAGTATCTAGTAAGAATCCCGAATGCAACTGGGCACTGGCTGTGTAACTCGGTTAGCCTTTTAAACGCCAATTTGGTCACCTGGGCAGGGCAGAGGTGTATGTTGCCTAACAGGGCTGATTTGAGAGTGCCATCTGTCTTATGAGGTTGACATGGTTGTGACCACCTGCCACTGCATGCAGCTTTGCAGTGTAAAGACACTGTGTCCTTCTCAGGACCTTGCCATGCAGTTGAAGGAACAGAGCTTCAGAACCGGGGCCAGAGCCATATTTAAACCCCAACTCTATTTCCTTTAGCAGATTAGTAAACATCTAGAGATCCCATAGCCTTAGAAAGTGGGAGCAGAAGGGATAAACGGCAGCTTAAACACGAGCCATCGTGTGTAGCAGATATCCAAGATAGAGTGGATACCTGAGCATGGGTTCCTTTTAAATCACTAGGCATTTATTTATATAACACCTGGGTGATTGTTTCCCAAACTGAAAAATCATATATTCTACGATTTCCCCATGGCTATGATTTGTTTTGTCTTTACGATGTGTATGTTGGGGGTTTGACATGATGCACATATGGAGATCAGAGGATAACCTCTGAGGTTGGTCCTCACCTTCTACCGTGTTTGCGGCAGGTGTCCTTAGCTGGCCTATGAGTTTCAGGGTAATTTTCCTGTCTCTGTATCCCATCTCACCATAGAAGTGTCTGGCCTACAATTATACAATACCATGTCTGATTTTACAGGGTTTCTGGAGATTCGAACTCATGTCTTCACATTTCATAGCAAGCACTTTACCCACTAAACCCCCTCCCAAGTGCCTTAATATTATTTAACTCAATCTGTTGTTTCCTTACCCATAAAATTACAGTTTTGATATGCCATTTTCATTTTCTATAAAATCATGCTAAGATAAATGCTTAGCCATTAAAATAAAAATGTACGACAAAGTTTCCATGTGGCCTTTGTACTGGGGATGGCTACAGTAAAGAAGCAAAAATACACCATTTAAATATAAATGTCCCTAGGAGTCCCTGATGAAATTAGTCAAGAGCTAACTGTATTTAAGATACTTTTATTTTTTTGTTGTTGGAGTTGTACCTACAAATAGAATTCATATAATTTTTAAATTAAGCTAAGAAATGGGGCTGGAAGGAAGGGGCCTAGTGGAAATGCAGTGAAAACATCCCAGCACCAGACGTCCTTCTTAGATATCCTAACTCCAGAGTCTGTGCTTTTATAACACACGGAAAAGAAAAAGTGTTGAGAAGCCACGTGACAAGGTAGGAGCGAGAAAACAAAGACAGAAAAACAGAGGAACAGTGAAAGGAGTGGGGGCTAGGAAAGCAGGGAGGAGAGGTGTGGAACCTAGGCATGCATACATGTTTATTTCATTACATCCCTCAGCTCCTGTGGACTTTATTTTCTGTATATGTGTACTAATACGTGTGTATGTGTGTGTTGTGTGTGCATGCCACAGCCAGAGGTCAGCCTCCACTGTCATCCCTCAGGTACTGTCCCCCTGCCCCAATGCTCACCCAGTAGGCTAGGCTGGCCTTCAGAAAGCCCCAGGGATTGTCCTGGCTCCGCCTACCAGGCCTGGAGCTACTAGTGCACACCACAGTCTCTTTCAGTGGCTGCTAGGTATTGAGCTCAGTTCTTCCTGTTTCCATGGCAAGTGCTTGGCACAATGAGCTATCCCCATTGCCCTCCTCTGGGCTTTAAATTGCAGTTCCTCCCTAGTAGCTTCACCTTGCCTGTTACTTCGGTGATTGACAGCTCTCCAGCTGTTCTTTTTTGTTCGGCCTTTAGAATTCCACCGCAAATCCAGGTGCCACGGATGCGCCCTGGGTCAGAATTATGAACAGTGCAGCTTGTTCATAATCAGCACCATCCGACTCCAGCATCTGAACCGTCAAGCTGGGAGCCTTAACACTGAGACCCTGCCCTGGAACTGAAACACAGAAGCACTAATTGCGTGTCGGCAGCCAAGTGAAAATGGCCTTGAACAAGAGAACGGAAGGGTTTCTTTTGACTTCCCGCTCCATGCTAAGTGGTTCTCAGGAGGTGGATCTCATACAGCCGCTTGCTTCTCCGACTAGAATTACATTTTCTATCTTTGCCATTTCCTATCCCAAGAAGCACAGCCACGCTGTCTGCTCAGTACCAAGGGAAGAGCACTTTCATTCTGTATTTTAATTAGGCCCTGACATCTGGTGTGGCCCAGGGGCACTTATTTGCACACCTGCAGGCTATTGGCTGTAAAGGAGCCCAGCCTGGGTGGAGATTATGCGCGCAGATGGAGTCTATGGTCGTTTAATTTAATAGAGCAATTGTGTGGGCCTTGTCAAATATTCTGCAATTGTGAAACGTGGGCCCCTTCTCAGCTCCAGGTACACTGGGCTGTTCCTTATGCAATGCATATTTCACCTCTCCTGCCAGACGTGGTAGAAAATGTATTCAGTTAGAACAGACATTTGGCAACCAGGCAATCTTTGCAACCTTTCACGGGAGCAAAGAGAATGATGGGACTCTGGGAAGGAGCAGAATTCATAAAGACAATGAGATTTGTCAAGTTTCTAAGTGATCATCCACCCTCCTGGGGTAAGCCAATGTGCTATTTGGAGCTCCAGGCTCCTCTAATGAGGACTAAGAGTGAAGCCAAAGGGTCAGGAGGTGGACAGAAGGCACTGTGCTTTTCCACATCTGGATCGCCACCCACGGCTGAGGCTCCAGTTGGATGGAGCTGCACTGTGTTGCTCAACCCTCTCCTGGTGCCCTAGCGCTCCCTACACATCTATGAGAAGAGTGGCTAACAGTCAGAGGAAGTAGTGTGGCCAGACACAAGGACCTTTGGCTTCCCAAGCATATCCTTTTGGATGTTCTCAAAGCTTTGCAGCCAAGCCGGGTGGCTCGCTAGCAAACACTCATCAGTGTGTTCATTGGCTGCGACAGTCAGATGCTCATGGTTGACTTATGTGTAGTCTAGTTGTCTTCTGACTGCCCAGTGGGTCTTGGCTAGCTCCCATTACCTCAGGAGACAGGGTGCTTGTAACAGAGTAACAAAAGACAAAGGAAAAGACTACAGTATTGAAGAAATGTTGGAAGGAGTGAAAATTGCCCATGGGCTAGGAAGGTCTAGGTACTAAGACATTCATTCATGGATGGTGAGAAACTGTGGGAAATCTTTAAGAGGAAAGGAAACAGGAGGGTTTGTGGGCAGGCTTGGTTTACATTTCCACCTTCACCATTTTCCAACAGTGTGAAATTTACATTAGGCTTAGGGAAATGGCTCAGTGGTTAAGAGAATTGCTGTTCTTCTAGGCGATTTAAGCGCCCGTCAGGTGGCTAACAACCGCCTGTAACTCCATCTCCAGGGACTCCAGTGGCCTCCTCTTGCCTTCTTGTGCACCTGCATTCATGCGTACATACCCACATGTATACCCATAACTCAAAATAAATCTTTTTAAAAAACAATCTACATAAGAAGAGAAATTTACGCTAAGTGGCACAATTTGTCTAAACTTTTGTTTACTCATTTTCCCATTTAAAAACTGGGAATAATTATAATGCAACTCCCAGAGATAATCACAATTAAAAGAAGCAATGAGTATAAAGCACTTAGCAAAATGTCACACATGCAATAGATGCCTCGTTAGTCACAGGGCTGCTTGTGGGAACAAAGAGAATACAGATGGCAGCGATGACAGCAGGGCTCAACATCAGAAGCTCAATATTGACTAGAAAAGAGGAAAGAGGCGGCTGCAATTGTGGGGAGGAGCAGAGGCTCAGAAGGTATGGCATTAGCTTTGGGAGAGGCAGGACACCGAGTTCGGAAAATAATAAAGAGACAAAGAAGTGCTGAAGTTGAAACATCTAGGAATAGAAAAAGAAAGGGGGTTTTCCAAGAAGACAGGGGAGTTGAGCTTCAAATGATTGTGCTCTCCCTATGAAAACACAGGTGTTTAAGGAAGTAAATGGCAAACTTACCAAATTTACCAAATATCTACTCCGAATGGGAAAGCAACTTTCTGTCGTGATTATCTTTATCAAGACGGTGATACATCTGCATCACAAGAATTCTGGGTTTGTTTGTTTGTTTGTTTGTTTGTTTGTTTGTTTGTTTGTTTGTCGAAGAAATAAACAAGAGGACCACAATCAAAAAGTAACCTGTTACTTTTGGATTTGTGAAAATGCTTTCTCTCTACCCCTAAAAATGAAGTGAAGTATTTTGATTTGGTTTTTTTGTTTCTGTTTTGCTCTCAATTGAGATAGCAGTTTGCAATCCTCTTCATGGCCACAGACGTTTAATTCCAAGAGCTTTGGGGTTCAAATACCAGAACCCACTTTAGATGATACTGTGAGCTCGGGTTTGTTGCTTTAGGTCTCTGAAACACAGTCTCTTGGTTTGTCCAAAGGTATAGAAACACCCTCGTTTCCTTTAGAGAAAGCCTCGGTAAGCACCCAACGCAGTGAATAACAACATGTGGGAAGTACTCAGGCAGGGGCAGCCCCCTTCACTGCACTGCCCAAAGCAGGCCTTCTTCAGATGGCTCAAGAGCTGGAGGGAAAAGGAACGCTTGAAGGTGGGCATATTGCCCTGGTGATCCTGAGAGCCTGGGGCTTCACCAAGATTAGAACCCTCTGGAAATTAATCAGGGGCAGGTGTGGAACTCCAGGTCCTGTTCACCAAGATCTAGGTGGATGTGTGTGTGTGTGTGTGTGTGTGTGTGTGTGTGTGTGTGTGTGTGTGTGTGTGAAATAGGGCCCTATCACCCTGAAGGCAAACTGCTGCCCGGTGAGTAAAATAAAGGCTCTTATCAGAAAGTCAGATTTACCACCCGTACAGGCTACCATTCAATGTGAGAGAGTGTCCTTGCTAACGTTCAGTGAGAGTCAAGTCAGCATGTGGGTGTCTGCTTTTATGCTTTTTAAAGTGGCCTTCGCTGGAAAAGTAAAAGTGTTATGATTCTAGTGCAGCTGCCACGCATCTTTGGCTATATAATGCCAAACTATGGGCTCCTTAGTTTGCAAAACAGAAACTTTCTGTTTCATTGATTGGGACGGGAGACACAGGCGTGGCACCTTTTACCCATGTTTTTGAACATATATAGGAAGCACCTACCCAGGCATTACTTATTTCAGGCACACCCTTTGCAATACCCAGGCTACTCTTATAAGCATTTGTAAGGAGCCAGTTACTATATGGACTTGTTGCTTTATGGCCTAAGAGTGGCAGGGTGTTCTGGCTGTGTAACTAACCTGGAAATGGGAGCCGCGTTCACTCTCTTGATATTCAGAACTTGGGAGCCCTACTCGATGGATGCGCAATGCTTTCCTTTGGATATCAGACACAGAACCACTCCTGCAGAGCCTGTTATGTCTATACAACATGATCTGTGATCGTCACTGTCCGAGATAACTTCCTGCCCCTGAGAAAACGTACCTTAGATAATCAGCCTTGGTGAAGGACAGGTTGGTTTGGGCTCATGATTTCAGAAGATTTAGTCTGTGTTCACTGGGTCCTGTTGACTTTGAGCTGGTGGTCAGATTTTACATCGTCATGGAAGTGTGTGGTAGAAGAGACTGCTCACCCCATCACCATCTGGAAAGAAAGAAAAAAAAAAGAGGAGGAGCTGGACTCTCAGTAGTGACTTCAAAGGCATGCCTTCGGTGCTCGGGCTTGCTTCTTCTAGGTCTCGTGGCCTAAATGTTCCACCACCTGACAATAATGCTGTAGGCACGCAATCAAGGCTTGAATACATTGTCCTAGTGGGGACCTTCAAGATTACAAGTGGAGCATTGGAAAAGTCCAGATTTAGAAAGGCCTTGGATGGAAGTTCATGCCTTGCTGAGTTCAATAAATTAGCATGTGGGGGAAACAGAATTCATGAAAACAAACTACATACTCGGTGAAATAAATGATTATAGATGTACCATTCGAGATGGACACAACTGTTTCCTGGATTGGAGGCCAGAATTAGTTACTGTGCTTATTTGTGTGCTCCCTTTGGGACACTGTTAAGGGACTGACACGTTATTCAGATTGCAGACTGTCACTCAGGAGTGGTTGTGAAGACATTACAATACAGATGGATCTACCAGACAGATATCCAGCAAAGCCAGCCTTATCATGCAGGGTATGGAATAGTTAATGTTGGCTGTGCCTAGAAGTCTATTCAAAGCCAGATAACAAAGCAAATTCAAAGAAAATAATTAGGGATTTAAAGGGCCCCTGAAAGGCTTCTTTTAGAGGTCTTAGAATTGTAATTTTTGTGATTCAAAAGGAAATCTAATGATTGTCTAATTATTTATTATGGATTGGGCTGCTGCTTTGATGACTATAATAGAATTGAAAGTTTGTACCCCCAGGCTACCAAATCCAGCTTAAAATCCTTAGGGATTTCCCCCAAGAAAACCAGGCACCATAGCTAACAAGAAAAATAGGTGGAAATGGTTGCATTATTCATACCTGTGAGAATCATAAATATCTGATAAGAATCAAAATAATTAGATTGTGTCACAAGATTTTCTGAAACCTAAATTATTATTCTTACTTGTAGGCTCACACATACATGTGTTTCTTTTCCCCCTGTATGCATATGTCTGTCTGTCTGTTTGCTTGCCTGCCTGCCTGCCTGCCTGTCTGTCGTCTCGTAAATCTTGATCCCAGGATATTAAGATATACTAGAAGACAAACAGGAATGATTCAGCCCCAAGGGAACCCAAATCCACTCACCTACCTGGGACCACTAAATCTGAAAGGGATGAGTCGTTTTCCCTACTGGCCACCAACCCTGCATATATTGAATAATCTTACCATAGAAAGTACACACAAGAGATGAATGCTTTTGAAGATACATTGGCCTTGACTTCTGGTGACCTCTGTTTCAGTGTTTTGATCAAGCAAGCAATTTCTCTTCCTTTGCACAGAAATAATGACAATGGATAAGCAAAATAATACATGTGTTCAGCCCCTAAAGTTAGCAACCATATCTGCTATTCTTGAAGCATACACCATGTACTAGGTTTTGTTGAGCAGGTTATGTGTGCTTTACCTCTTTAACCGTCATTGAACCCTGTAGTGTTGATATGACTATACTAGGGTTACAGATAGGAAACCTGAGGTTAGCCAAGCATGGTGGTGCACACCTTTAACTGCATCACTGTCAGAGGCAGAGGCAGGTGGATCTCTGAGATGGAGGCCAGTTTGGTCTACAGAACCTGTCTTGAAAAGCAAATGTAAACAAATAAAAGAAAGCTGAGGCTTAGAAAGGCTGGGTATCACTTATAGCAGCGACACACGAAGTGTTGTAATGCCGACTGTGATGGAGAGCCACCTGCTGTTGGTTTGTAATAGAAAGTTCGCTTCACCTCCAGTCCAACCCTAAGCAAATGATACTATCCCTGATCATTCTTACCACGATTTAGATATTTGTCTTATTGAAAATGTCACCTTATGACCCACTACACCAACTACTTAGTTTACCTAATGGTTTATTTGTTGTGTTGTGCTTTGTTTGTTAGGTTATTTTTTTTATGGTGATTCTGCCCAAGTGAGTCTTTGGCAATGTCTAGAGACATTTTGACCCACTTCTCTTGGAACTATTGGGCTGATATCTAGAGAATGAAGGCCAGGCATGCTGCTAAACATCCTGCAGTATCCAGAAGAGCCCCACTACAAGAATTACACAGCCTAAGATATTCGCAGTGCTGAAACTGAGAAACCCTGCACCCTAGTCCCACAAAGAAGATTGAATTACATTCTCTGCTAGCTGAGATGTCTGTAGAAAACAACAATGCCCATCTAATCTTTTTACCCTGTTCATGTCTACCCTCTACTTGCTCACCATATCCCTGTCTCACTGTCTCTTCTTCCTGCATCTGTTTAAAAAACTTTAAAACACCACCTTTCCTAAAAAGAGGCTCAGAAGGCCAAAGAACAGTGTTCTCAACCTGTGAATCATGACCCCCTTTGTGGGGGAGGGGGATCAAATGACTCTTTCACGGGGGTCACATATCAGATATCCTACACATCAGATATTTACATTATGACTCATTACAGTGGCACAATTACAGTTATGAAGTAGCAGCAAAAATAATTTTATGATTGGGGCTCACCACAACATGAGGAACTGTATTAGGAAGGTTGAGAGGCATTGCTAAAGAACTTCTAAGGTCCAACATAAAGCAGATAAAACTCACAATACCCAGTTCCTGCCTCAGCTGTCTCTCAACTCTGCCCAAATACTCAGTTTATCCAGTTATTTTACGGTGAATGGTAGATTGCCTCTACTCTCACCAACTTTATCCCCTAGGGAACCATGTTGCCTATACAGGCAAGGACCATCATATTTATTATGGTCTAAATTGGTCATGCCTTCTTTTAAAGCCAATATGAACATTTCCAGATTCAAGACCTCAAAGCAAAGCTTGAGTACTTTCATGTCAAATAAGAATCTGTGTCAGGCATAGTGACACCAACTTTTATTCCCAGCACTTGAGAGGCAGAGCCAGGTAGATCTTTACGAGTTTGAAGCAAGGGTGATCTACATAGCTAGTTCTAGGTCCAGGGTAGCCTGGGTTACAGAGGAAGACCCAGTCCCTCTCCCCAAAATGGGTGTGTCAGTAAAAATAAATAAATTTTCCAAAAAGCTCCCATGTGATTGGTTCTTGGAAACTCATCAAGGTTATTCAATAGGAAATTGATAATCCTTCTAACAAACGACAGTAGAGCGGTGGACAGTGATGCACCAAAAGATTGACCTTGAATCCCTTTCCACACCATAAAGAAAAGTTAAATAAACCTAAAAAGTAAAGTTTGAATTGTAACTTTTTAAAAGAGAAAAGTCTTAGTGACCTTGGCAAGCATTTCCTCAGAACAACAGAAAAGCTGAAACTAGAAAAAAATCAATAAGTTGGATTTTATAAAATCAAAAGCTTTGCACTTCAAGAGATGCTATTACAGCAAGCACAAGATCACACACCTGCAATTATAGCATTCAGGATGCCGAGGCAGATGAGTCATGGGGTTAGGGCCGGCCTAGACTGTACCCCAGGATTCGGCCTGGGGGAGAGTAGGGAAGAAGGCAGGTGCTGTTATAAAACTACAGCTACATGGTTTCAAATATTTGTATGATACATATTTAATAAGCAAACGTACTCTAGTAAAGATTTTTTTCCTTAGTGGTGCTGGCCCTGTTTTAATCATAGTCCATTCTTTAGCTTCAGGTGATGACAATACACCTCCAATGTATTAAATACAAAACATCACACAAATGGTTCCAGCAGAGTCTTTGCTTCTGTCTGAACCTCACAAATCAAGCCTCCTTTATCTGTGTTGTTCTCAACATTCTTATCTTCCAAACACCTACAGAACCGCCCACTGAGCTCTAAGCCCAAAGGTCAAATGATATCATAATCCTCCCCCAAACCTCCCAGGTCTGTCACAGCAATACCATCTGGCCTCTTACCAATCTTTGTATGTTTTTAGGTTCCTGTTACTATGATAAACACCATTGAGAAGACAATGGATTTATTTCACCTTTCAACTCTCAGGTCACACTATCACTAGGGGGACACAAGGCAGAAACCTGGAGACAGGAGCTGAAGCAGAAGCTGTGGAGATGCCACCTACTGCTTCCTCTCTCTGGCTTGCTCCGCTTCCTTTCTTTAACAGCCCAGGGCTACCTGCCCATGGGCAGTACCACCAGAAGTGGGCTTCAGCCTTCCACCCAATCAAGAAAATGTCACCCCAGACTTGCCTACAAGCAATCTGGATGGAGGCGTTTTCTCAAATCAGGATTTTTGCCATGTAACTGTAGCTTGTGTCAAGCTGACAAAAAGAGAACAAGAAGGACAAGGACCTCTGCCTAAAACATATGGAGAACTCATAATGGAAGACCAATCGTTTGAAATGTACAGATCTGAACACTTTGGCTCTCAAAAAGTATTTTACAAGTGTCAAAAATACACGCTGTGTGATACTTCAGTTTGTAAGGAAATATGAACTGAAAGTGGCAAAGCCTGGGGAAAGTTACAGCAGGTTGTTATGTCTGTGGTGCCGGGGACTCCCCTGTACTACAGTAGGGACACAGAATAGAATCACTCTCTAAAATATATAATCTGGAAGTTGTATACAAAACCATAATGGAAGACCAACCCACTATGGGCTATAGGTGTTTCTCAGCAGTAAAGTGCCTACCCAACACACACAAGGCCTGGATTCAGTTCCCATAAGCATATAGCAATCAGTTGCCCTCATAGGCATTTCTCAAAAAGGACAGCAAAGCATACATGCACATAAGGCTGTTTAGACGGATGTTCAAAGTAGCTTTACTTATAACAACCAAACATTGTAAAGTACTCAAACATATGTCAACAACTAAATAAATAAACAAGTTTTGTTACATCTATGTAATTTAAAAAAGAATGTCTGACACCTAATATGATATGGATCAGTCTCAAGAAACTAGGCTGCCCAACCAATAAAAACATACACATACACATACATACATACATACATACATACATACATACATACACACACACACATTAACTACAGAAACCAATGCAGTAGCAGTAGCTTCCTAGGAGACAGAGGTAGGGAAACGCAAGAACAAGAGCTTATGGAAAAAGAGTGAAAGGAAAGTTTGAGGTAATGAGCATGCTCACATCTTGAGTGCAGAGATGATCTTAGGAATGTCTGTGTATGTAAGGACTCATCAAATCACATGCTTTAAACATATGTGAATCATATATAATATATTCTACTTAAAAATACTTTAATAGTTGTGGAAAGAAATAAGGAAAGGGGGAGGTGTGTGAATGTGCATACATGGTTGTGTATATGTGTGTGTGGCTTTTGGTTACCTGGACACTTTCCAGGGGCTAGGGGCTGTGGTATCTCTGTCCCTGATATGCTAAGTGAAGACCAATGCCTGCTTCCAATAGTTCCAGCCCCAACCTGTCATGTTAGGAGAATATAGCTATCCAAAATCAGCCTGCCTACCCACGAAGAACTAAAAAGGCTGCAATCATTTCCACAGCTATCAAGCATCATTGATACAATGGCCTCATTTGGGGTGATCTTGGTTATTAAGTATGGACTGAATTACAACAGTTATTTCAATTCAAGACACAGCATGGAGATCACCTGAGTCTCATGTCTGAAGGCTGCATCTCAGCATGTCTTTTATTTGCATAGAACGTTGCCATGCCTCATCCTTGACTAGCAGCATCCTTTGTCTGTCTGAATGTGTGTTCTTGAAAGCTTGTTTGAGTTTTCAAGGTTTCTTTCCTAACCAAGCAACTGTGAGACACTGATCTACAAAAGAACCACAATATACTGAGACGTTTCCTAGTAAGCAAGTGTCTTCTTCCAAAGAAGTGAAGCATATGTTTAGAAGTTAGATGTTTATTTATTTTGTTGGGAGGGCCATGTACCAAAGCTCATGAAAGCAGAGGATAGCTTCATGGAGTTGGTTTTTCACTATGTGAGCCCTACGGATTGAACTCAGGTCATCAGGTTTAGTAAGGAGGCTGCTTGTTCAGTTCCTAGCTGCTCAGCTCCAAAATAATCACACAGAAACTGTACTAATTAAATCAGTGCTTGGCCCATTAGCTCTAGCTTCTTATCAGCTAACTCTTGCATCTTAATTTAACCTATTTCTAGTAATCTGTGTATCACCACGAGATCGTGGCCTACCAGCAAAGTTTCAGCATATTCATCTCTGGATGAGGTTTCATGGCTTCTCTCTGCCTCTGCCTCTGCCTCTACCTCTGCCTCCACCTCCTTTCTTCCAGCATTCAGTTTAGTTTTCCCCAGCTACATAAGTTCTGCCCTATCAACAGGCCAAGGCAGTTTCTTTACTAACCAATGTTATTCACAGCATTGAGAGGGGAATCCCACATCAACCAGGCTTTCCTCTTACCTGCTGAGCCATCTTGCTGGCCCTCAAAGATTTCATTAATATTAGTTTTCTCTGTCTATATAGGAATAATAAAAATTATCTCACTCTATAATACAATGAGTTATTTTGATAATAGAAATGGCAACAAACCTTGTGTCTATATCCCATCTAAAAGATTATTTGATAAGTGTCTCAGACACATAACCTTAGTCAAGTATCTAAACTTCTGCAATCCCAAGTTTTCTGTGAAATGGTATCCTGGTAAGGGTTTCATGAGATGTGCTCTTTTAAGAGCCCTGTGCCATAAGAAGTCATAATACAGGTGACAGAATGTGAAGCCAGACAGACAATGCTTCAATCTGGACCTTCTGCCTGGGTTTCCTCATCTTAATAAGAGAGACATCAAGAACACTATGCCCATAGGTTGGCATGTGAGTTAAAACAGCTAACACATGTAGGACACTGACAACAGTTGCTGGCACAAATGGGAATTCAATAAATCTTAGCTGTTATCTTCATTATTATTCCATTGCAGCACATATCATGCAGTAGATATTGAATCAATGGAGGACATTTTAACAAAATTAAGCTCCTTTGGTATCCAAAGTCGCTTTTGTCCTATATAGCCATCCTATTGAATTCTGGTAAGGAGCTCTACACGATCTTCAGATTCCACTGAGAATGACATCTTCTCCTGTGAGTTAGTGTGTGTTGTGCAGCAACACAAATAGAATAATAACCAATCTGATATTTTAATTATCATGCATGTCATGGATGCTGCTTTATAAATCAAACCTAATTGATTCTGAGCACTTGCTATTTCTTCAGCCCTCCTACCAGCTCAGGAGCAAGCCTGCTATTTTCTGTGTAAACAGAAAGGGTGGTTCCAGAAACGGGATTCAGAATCAACGGAGGGCTGTTGACACAAGAGCAAACTCCAGACCAGGAACTGAGACTTAGCATACTGAGTTCCAGCCATGGTTTACACCCAGATGTGGCCATGGTGTTCCTCTCTGTGATGTTTGAGCAGCTGTGCTTAGTCTGAATCTCCAGAAAAATGGCTCAAACTTTTGAATCAATTTTCTCTCCCTAATCCTGTGGAGCACTCGGTAATTTAAGTGGCAGTTACATAAACCAGCACTTTTGTTTATCTAAGTGCTTGATTTTCAAGTTTATGTTTGTTCACACTAAATCTTGCAGAGAAATGTAATTCATAAAGCAAACCACGAGAGCTGAGTGACACAGGTTGAAAACTGCAACCAAGAAAGCATTCAACCAACCCCCTTTACCATGAGCACACTGGATCCCTGCGGCTGACCCCAAAGGATTCTATGAAACTGCCAGCTGTCTTCCTATCACAAATCCAAAGCCTCTGCTTTAGAATTTCTCTTACCACTCAGTTTGCAAAGAACCTTCCTATCAATGTGTGGGTTGATAGAGACACACACGCCTACATTTTTAAATTCATTTTCTGTTTGATTTAACATAGACTATGCCCCCAGTAAAAACACCATAAGATAAAGTAAAAAAAAATGCATTTAATTCACATAACCTACTGAAGATCACAGCTTAACCACCTAGTACAGTGTACAGAGCACGCATTCTGGGAGTCACATGAGTGGTTCAGAGCCACAGCTTGCTGCTGCGGTTCAACATCGTAAGGGAGTCATGTATTAACACCACCAGTTTAGGAAAAGAACAAAATTCAAATTGTACATTTTAGTAAATGGGTATTATATTTGCACTATCCTGAAACCAGAAACCCTTCTTGATCCACTGTAAGTGAAGGACTGCCTATTAACTGGTCCTCCCTACCCTGACAGTCATTTCTCCAAGCGTTAGGATAATTTGGGGGCAGGGGATGAGAGCAGCACTTTGAGAAAGAGATTAAGATTGAAATTTTGAAGATTCTCTAATCTAGAAAGATGCGAAAGAAACTTTGGAGTGACTAACGTCTGTACAGTTGCCCTGGGGTTGGAAGACAAAAAAATAGGTTAGTTCAGCAAACTCTTCCCTTGTGGATCGAGGCAAGAACGTTCTCCCTTGTAGCTTGAAAAATGAAGATTCTTGAAGAGTTTGATAATTTCTTACTGCAGCCAACACAGATAAAAATTAGAAATCAGTTTTCAAGAGACTGCGCGAGTAAACAAAGGTAATAAAGCTGTCCACGTTTGCTGCTCATTTAGTCTTGGTTTGTCAAATCTATGGCAAGCTTGCTCCTGCTCCACCCACAGTTCTCCAGGCATATGAGCAAGGTGTAGGTGATCTGAGATTCCCACGTGACCAGCATGCCAGACAGTGACTACCAAGTCATTAATCAACACTAGCATGTGATTCAAAGGTGTCCTGCCGGTAATCAACCACCAGATTTTATACAGGATAAAGCAGGCCAGAAAGGTGGACATTTGTCCAATGTTGCACCGTTGGTTAGAAAATGATCATATTTTTACCAATCAACTCTTGATCATTACACTGAGCGTGCAAGTACATTGATGAAACTCTTTTGGAGAATTCTTCTGCCGCCACACCTGTGTATGGAGATAAGAAATTTTCGGCGCCTTCTTCTAGATCTGAAGTTGCTTCATACTGTTGGTACTCTTGCAGCCTTTTCAAAATTGTTGTTACTGGGGCTGGAGAGATGGCTCAGTGGTTAAGCGCCCTTGCTGCTCTTTCAGAGGATCGCAGCTCTGTTCCTAGTTCCCATATCAGGTAGCTCACAACTGCCTATAACTCCAGCTCGAGGAGACTCAGTGCTCTCTTCTGACCTTCGAGAGTACCCCATACACACGTGAACACATACACAGACGTGTGTGCGTGCACACACACACACAAATATGCATACACACATACCTAAAGACACATGTCATTGAAATGGACATGAAAGGTAACATCCCCTAAAAGTAAAACCAGACAAGGTTTTAGCTACTATGCCATTATCACTTTGAGGCTTACTGCATGCTCCCAGCATGCAATTTAACATTTTTGAACTTCCATTTCCTAGAGTATAAAATAAATACCTAGGGATGCTGCATTATTCAATCAGACTCTAATTTGGTAGAGCCTAGCATAGGATTTAGTACATGATGGTAGACAAAATAGTTCAGCGTAAGACTTTTCTCTCGTTCTTCCTTCCATCATACCTTTTCTGGCCTCTTCCTATGTAGAGCCACAAGTTAACTCCTCAACCGTAGGGAAGGAACATTACCTTTTTGGGATTCTATATTTTCAAAATAGGGAATCACAGTACTGAGCTCACTGTGCAAGGAGGAACACATAAAATTATAGCAGCAATAAAATACTCAGCTTACCACGTGGCTACGGGCTCCATACACAGAACCTTCCAGAATATTAGCTAATACCCCATGCTTAAATTTCTAGCCCCCGAAAATACTGTAGTAAGTATTTATGTCATGACCAGTAAATTAGGTAGAGAGCAGAAGAGTAACCGTGAGGTAGAAGTTTGAGTTCTCTCCTCTAGCGAGTGAGATGTTGTCTTAATCTGTTGCAATAAAAATAAAATATTTAAGACTAGGTAATTTACAAAGAATAGACGTTTACTTACCTCCCAGTTGTAGAAGCCCCCAGCATCTCACAGCATCTGATAAGCATCTTCTTTGCTTCCTGTGAGGTCCTCGCAGCAGAGTGAGAGGCAAGGGAGTCCCTGCGGAAGAGAGGTCACATGCTGATGGAGGGGGCAAGAGATAGCCTCATTCTATAACTGCTCTGGTGGTAACTAATCCAGTCTGGAGAGAGTGAGATTTCACTTGTTCTCACAAGGTGGCATTAGCGTACTCATGAGGGCTTTGCCCTGGTGGCCATAAAACCTTCCATGTACCCCTCCCCCCTTCTCCCAACATTGTTGTTTTGAGGAATTGAGCCTGCACTTGAGTTCTGGTAGGAACAAACCACATTTGAATATAGATTATAGTTACTGTGTTACAAATTTGCAGACTAGGAGTCTCTCATGGAACATGTCCTCAACAGCCTCTGTGACCTTTGGCAGGCCATTTCACCTCTCTGGACTTCAAACTTCCCCACCATATCCACTCCCTAGAATTATCAGATGAGAAACTTTCCAGGGAAATATAAAGGCTCTATATAGATGGAAGGAGTTGGTTCGTTTTCCTTTTGCACAGAACAAACAAACAAACTAATTAATTAAGTAAGTAAGTACATGCTCCATCCCCAGAGCCTGAGTTGGCTCCAGTGTGTCTTTATTTCTTGTATGTTCAAATTCCTCACTATGGGACAATATATTTCTTTCCTTTTACTTGAGAATTGGAAATAGGGCTGCCCTAGTTAAAGTGAAGAATGTCTGTGAACAGCTATCTTTCATTCCTACCCAGATAGCCAATTAGAGTGCTGCACACTAATCCCAGACCCCAGAGAATCTTATCTTGAGCCTTATGCAAAGGACCTTGCATTGAGAGAGCGCTAGAGTTGTTGTAGCTCATGAGTTATTTCATCTGAAATAAAAACGGGAACCGTATAAACCCCTCCTTACTGTTCCTCATCGCACAAGGGTGCCGGCACATGGTACCCATGCATACACAGACCTCTCCCCAAGTCTTTGGGAAGCTCCAGAGTGGCACATGGGAGTTAAGAGGGACCATTTTGACCAGGAGCAAAAAGTTTTCAAGACTGGATAAGAGCAGTAGATAATTGAAAGAGTCCTTTGGGCTGTCAGGTGTCTAGAAGATAGGAGGATAAATTCTCATATCTTGCTCATTATAGAAAAAGAGACATTTTTTCCTCTACAAAAGGAAGTGAAAGGACTAGACCATTATCAGTTACCATGGCAACTGAGATCTACTACATGCTTAGTTCGCCCTGTCACTGTGGAAGACGTGAGGGAGGGAAAAGTAAAACTAAGCTTTTCTGGTTTTTTTGTCAAGTATTTCAAAGTGACAGTTCATGGCCTGAGTCCAAAACACCATTATAAGAGTGAAAGGAAGAGACGAGAACATGAGAGAAGGGGATAAAGGACAACGCTCGGCTTAGGGACACTAAGGGTATTTTAGACGAACCAATTGTGGCTGATGTGGTCAGTGCCAAGCAAACTGAAGGAAAGAGAAGAAAGCAATAAATATTCATTGAGTGTCTACCACAGACTCCCAGTGCTACGCTTAACAATATGCAAGCCGTGGCCTCTCAGAGCTCTGTATCTGAAAGAGAAAAGACGTTGAGCAAGCAATGACAATCAGAGGGACCAAAGCGTATGCGGACTAGGGCAGGTAGCCAGGATGCTGTCATAGGTATAGATGTAGCTAGAGATTTCCCAAGAAATCAACATTGGCATCTGAAAATATGTAAGGGAAGCTAGAGGAAAGGCCAGGGCCTACCTGGTTAAAATACTAGAATATACAGGGGCCTGGGGTGAAGAAGTCTGGCACTGAAGTTCATGGGTGTCTGGCGTTGAAGATGAGGAAGGTTTAAATGGCAGATATCTCAGTCACAAGTTTACAGGGTCTAAAATGAGAAGATGCCCTAAATAGGGCACATTAAAGGATATAAAATGTATCTAGATGATAATGAGGAGCCATTCAAGTGTCAAAAGCAGGTTTGTGGTACTCACGCCAGCAGCCGAACGGAGGATGGTTCTGGAGCCAAACAGGAAGTAAGGGAACCCCTAGAGCTGAATGCTAATGATAGATTAGACAAGACCATGGTTGCGGGACTGGAGTGATGTGAATACTTAGTGGCTCTAGAACCAACGGCACTTACTGGGAGGAAAGAAGTGGGCTGGGTTCATGGGTCATTCAGCAAGCACTTGCCACACAAGCTCAGGGATCTGAGTTTGGTTCCCTCACAGCCATGTAAAAGTCCTAGCATGGTTGCTTGCACCTCTAATGCTAGCCTTAGGGAGGAGGAGGCAGGCAGATCCTTGAGACTTGCTGATCATCTAATCTAGATGAATCAGTGAGCCCCAGGTTCTGTGAGAGGTCCTGACTCAAAAATTTAATAGCTACAATTCAATTAAGAAAGATACCTGACAATCAACCTCTAGACTAAACACACACACACACACACACACACACACACACACAGAGCCTTCTCTGTACTGGGGGGATAATTGTACCAATAGCAGGTCTTATCTAGTAGGTGGTAATGAAGAATTATAAGCCAATTATTAATTATTAAGTCAGTTATTAAATCAAGAATTATTAAATCAAGGTGTGGAAACAGAATTTATAATCATATCATTGATATGGCAGCTGGATTACAGAAAGAAATACTATCTCCATTTGCTTCTTGCTGCTGCCTTGCCATGTATGTCGAGACAAGCCTAGGAGGCATTTCCTCGGAGCATTCTTGAGTGTCCTGTGGGAGGACACTGAGATCTGAGATGATTGAACCAATGAGTATCATGGAGCTCAAACTGCCAAGTATTTCTTCTCCAATATGGTCTAAGATAATGAATGAAAAACCTCACCCCTGCACCTTCCATGTGTTAGACCTCCAATGCTGTAAGGTAGCCTTGAACACAGTCCCTCAATATGGCTCCTTAATTCACATCTACTCCAAGAACCACCAAAATAACCCAGATTTGGGTTCATACTGCCTAGATCCATCTCTGGCATTTACCCAGCGCATGGTCTCAGAGAAATTATTCATCTCCTGGAAGTATCTATCCCAATACTGTAAAACAAATGATGTCATAGAGTTAGAATGTTTATACAAGGGGCCAAATGCAGGGCCCAACACGGAGTAGCACTCACTCGGCGGAGACCCTTGAATAACGAATCTATCACCACCACTCTGCGTGCCTTTGAACTTCCTGTCAATTCTGATGAATGTTGTCCTGCAATTCTGAGGGAAGAGTGTAAGGGCGATGGTTGAGAAGCATCAACAATACAAGAAAGGACTGGGGAAAGTCCTCCGTCTGGTTCTAATCTGGAATGTGCTTAAAAAGTCTCAGGCTGCATCACGTGGGAAGGCATCTGGATGCTTCCCTTCCTTGGCTGAGCACTTCTGCAGAAGCCAGGCCTGGGGGGGGGGCGCGGGGGGGGGGGGGGGCAGCCCCTCCGCAGGCAGAGGAGGTAGGAGAATAAGAGAGTGCTTAGTTGGTGCTGTGCGCCCAGCATTTCTTCTTTGTACGGAGCGGCTATGTGAAGGGTGGATGAAGGGTATTTGGTTTTAATTGGGAAACGCTATCAATTGTCCTAGGCTCATTTGAAAATCCATTAGTATCAGGAAGTGGACAGATTAGGCAATGAGGAAAGGAAAAGAAAAAAGCTGTCAGTGCCCTGCTTGGTAGGGAACATACAGTCTGTCTAAGCTTCACCAGAGAGGGCTGTTGCTGAATGCTAAGAAGCCACGAAAGTCAATTTTAAGAGGCCCGGGGAGGGAGGGTAGGTGTCTGGGCCAATTCACGTGAAGTCCTAAGCAAGTTTGTTGTTCTCCCAGCTTCCAAAGATGATATTGCCAAGATCCACACTACATATGTCAGGCCCTTGCAGCTGTTTCTGGCAGCCTGGTGACTGGGCCATCCAGCTGTAAACTACCCTACACCTGCTAGTCCTCCTCACTCCAGCCTTCCTAGGCAAGCTCTCAAACAGGCTGTCTACCCTTCTGTGCCACAAGGCGCAGCAGACTTGAGACAGGCAGGGGGATGAGCTGTAGAAACAGGCTGGAAGACGGGTGAGAGAGGAGAAGGAAAGAAGGGGAGACAAAAGTGAAGAAAATCCGGACGGGGAAGAGGCTCAGCCCATAAGTACATGTCATACAAGCTTGGGGGTGTGAGTTCAGTCCCCAGGACCACATCCAAAAGCTGGGCATGGTGTTGTATGTTTGTAATCCTCATACCAGGGAGCTGGAGACAAGCAGAACCCTGGAGCTTTCTAGTTGGCTGGCCAGCTTAGATGAATCAGCTGTCCATAGACGTCCGAGATGCTGTCTCATAAACCAAGGTGGGGATTTATTAAGGAAGGTACTTAAGGTTGAACTCAGACCCCCACATTCACACACATACAAGATAAACAAAAGTATATGAGCAAATGAAAGGGTAAATGGAAGGACTCTGTACTCCTTTTGTAGCATTTATATAAGAAAGCAGCAAAACAAGGTTATTAAGCAGCAGAAATAGATTCTCCCGGGGATGTATAGGTTAGAAATCAGAAATGAAAGTGTCAGTGGGATTAGTCACCCTCCAGTAGCTAAAACTGACATTCTTTTTGCTCTTCCAGCTGTGCTAGGCCAGGTGCCCTTGGCCATTGTAGCAAACATCGCTCCCATCTCTCCCCCTGTCCTCTCACGGCCATGTTCCTTCTGTTTCTGTGTCTATCAATTCTCTTTAGAAAGGCCCATTACCCTAGGTTAAAGTCCTCCTCAATCCAGCATGACTTCATTTTACCTTAATTACATTTGCTAAGCCCTTTTACCTAACAAAGCTGCATTCGCAGCTACTGAGAGTTGGGACTTGGGAAACACACGTCAGTGGGCACCAGGCTGGTTCGAAGTCTTCTGCCTGGGTAGTGGACTGGCACAGCGGGGATTAGAAAAATACTACTGAAGAATTCATGGTTGTGAGTTGAAGAAGATGATGATAGGACTTAGCCCAGTGAAAACCTGGGACCACAGTGGATTGGAATGCATGCCCTGGATCACAGTCCCAGCCTTTATCATTACGTGGGATTCAGACGCAGTGATGCCAGATCTGGTGAGGAGTTAATATTCCATTTTCTAAGTCAAATCTCTCAATCCTTTTTTCAGCTTAATCATTGAGGTTTTTGCTCCTAATACAGTATCAGCCAAAATCATCCCATATGAAAACAAGACTGAGCTATAAGCAGCCAAGTTGTCATCGCTGTATAAAATCTTAGGGTAAATCACAGGTAGGTTACTTGCTGTGTGACCTTGGACAAGTGACCTCTCTCTCTCTTTTTCTCTCCCTCCCTCCCTCTCCCTGTTCTTCTCCCTCTTCCTCTCCTCTCTCCCTCTCTCTGCTTCCTAACAGGGACTGAGTTCCATCAGAGAGCAGAGTGAGAGCATTTAGACGGATAGGGTACCAGGTTCACCCTGGAAATGCTAATGGTTTAGATTAAGAAACTAAACATACAAATTGGGGAGATGAGTGACACCATCTGGCGGCTCTGGGTGTTATTTCAGTGGACCGATTTCAAACTGCTAGAAAACACCTCACCCACACCGGAGCTGAGTAATTTCTCTGCATATATCTAACCCCTTTGTACGAGCTCCTCCCCAAATAAGACGGCCTCGCATAAGAGTGAAAAATGTATTTCCAAGCACAGAGACGTGAGTAAGACAGAGCCTGGGAAAGACCACGCTGGAGTAGGAACACAGCCTAGGTCCAGTTTCTGTGTGGAAACAAGGACAACAGCCGAGCACTCATAGTCCTTGAACTGACTCTGTGTGCAAGGCACTGTGTTAAGCTCTTGGGCTCTGCTCAGGGCTGGTTCTCACTGGACTGCTGCAGAGAGAGGCTAGAATTTACAATCAGTCCAATTCCACTGATGAGAAAACAGAAGGTAATCCTGACGTCTCTGGTAAAATCTCCCGATTCCTTTGCATCAGGGCAGCTAAATCAACTATTGTTTTCACAGTACCTGGAAGTCTGACTGTTCAAGTCCACCTGTAAATTGAGTCCAGCCTAGGAGCAGCCACTTTGCCATCTTTGGTAACGAGCTCTGGTCCTAATGTTTCTATTTTCTATGTGACCTTGTGTGAATGACATTCTCATTCTAATTCTCTCTGTCCCTCTCTTTGTGTCTCTCTATCCCTCTCTTTGTGTCTCTCTGTCTCTCTGTCTCTCTCTGTCTCTCTCTCTCCTCCCTCTTTTTGCCAAGAAATGCACCTTCAATAGCCAAGACCACAAAGACAAGTGAGAAAGACCATCATATGGACGCAAGCAGTGCCATGTCACTAAGTTCAGTCATTATTACAGTCTTCAATGCATGTTTCTAACACAACCCAAAATCCTTCCACCATCCATGCTATGCAGTTGGGACACAAGATCCCAGCCCACGTGTGCTGGATGCATCTCTAACAAACTGCAGCAAAGGACAGGGAGGTGAACGTGGATGCCTGGAGCATTACAAAAGAGCAAGGCACTCTGAAGGACCCTCCTCAGCTCTCCATGCACTGGCCCGAAACTGCAATACGCAGCCCCTCCCTTATCATATGCCAGTTTCTATTCACACTTCAGAGTAAAGAAAATCCAGCTTTAATGTTGGTTGTCATTTAGTCTTAAAAGCTCTTGATGTGAAAATGAAGGCACCTAGTGGTTTTTCACATTTATTTTTAGAAAAAGAAATCTTAATTTAAAAAAAAAAAGAGTGAAGCCTTCGCTAGAATGCAAGCATATAAAATAGAGTCAGCTGGTGTCCATTGTGTGCTTCCAAAGCATAATAATGACGAGGCCAGCAATAACCACAGCAGCTAACCCTTGCTGAGAACCTGCCCAGTGCCGAGTGCTCTTTATCTGAAGACTTTTCCATAGTGACTTAGCTTTCCAGCAACACCACAAGGAAACTGAGGCAAGGAGACATTAAGTTGGATGCTCAAGGTCATAGCATCTCTCAGTGAGATAGTTAGATACCAGCCTCTAAGCCTGTATTCTTCCTCATCCCTCTGCCCTGCCGTCTACCCCAGGCTCCAGGCCATCACAGTAAACTGTCACAGAAGAAGCAGCTGAGAGAAAAGGGTAGCCAGGGACTGAAACACCATGTGTCTGTGATTTGGAGTCACGTTTGGAAATCAATGTGATCTTGCTGTCATTGGGGTCTTACCATGCGTGAAGTGTCTGTCCCTGTTGACGGTCACACTGACTTGCCTCTGAACCTCACTCAGTCTTAGCTAGCTTTTCATGAAATACTTCACAGGGTCTTTCAAAGAGTCAGGATATCTTAAATGTTCTTCTCCGAAATTTCTGAAACTCTACCCCATTTTGTGTGTGTGTGTGGTAGAGCAAGATCAAGTCCAAGTTTTATTGGCTTTGTTAACTCATTGTTGTGAAGGAGGAGCGGATCTAGAGCATGACCCTGAGGTTGCCAGGGTGGCTTCTTCAGGGAAGGGTAGACTGGACCCAGAGCCTAACACACAAGGCTGCCAGGATGGCATCTTCAGGGAAGGGTAGACTCTGTGATGCTGCCCAGAAAGCCCTGCTTCTGGCCAGATAAACACACACCTAGCTGCAGTCTTTGGGAAAAGAAGAGAGCTGTGTCCCGAGTTCAAGAAGAAATGATAACATTCAGAGGAAGTGCATCTTCCAGGAGACTGGAGGGGACAGTAATTCTGGGCTCTGATAAAATACAATTTCAAATAAAACCTGAAAGGTATTAAACCTCTACAGAGGTGAACTAGAGCCATTTCTCAACCTTGGTGTGTACAGTTTGGACTGGATATCTCTGCTCTGGGACTGTCCTATGCATCACGGAGTGGACAGGAATATTCCCAGCCTCCGCTCACATGTCAGTAACACACACACACACACACACACACACCACATACACACACACCATTAGTGAACAATCAAAAATACATTCAAATAAACCCCAGCCGAGACCACACAACACAATTATATCAGAGGTATTATTCTGTTCTCTAATTAGCTTAGATATTTCATGTGTTTTAAACAGAAGTTTAACTCAGTTTTGTTTTGGCGCTGCTGAAGCTATCCCTTGGTGGGCTGCCTGATGCGTAGATAAAGGCCCAGGTCACAGTCCTTGGCTGTCCTCCTACTCTGCCCTGGCTCCCTGCCCTCAAGTTAGTTGCTGCAAAGTTTAGCTTAATCATCCTGCAGATTGACTTCTTCCCACCTGCTGTTGTGCCCAGCTCCTTCTCTCTTCCCACAGCTGTGAAGCTGGAGAAAAATGAAAATAAAATGTCAAATGTTTTAGGTAAGAAGCTTAGCTCGCCCAGACAGCCTTTCTCTTACTAGGTCATCATTATTTTTCTTTAAACACCAAGATTGTCTTTCTCCCATCAACTCTCTCCAGTAATATCTATTTAACTGCTTAAGGCACAGATTCTGTGCCTGGCCGTTGGAGCCAAAAGTCCATAATCACATCACAGGCTGTCTATGTCCTGGTTCACCTGTCTGTCCACTGTTTTCATGATTGCAGGTGTGTCTCTGATGCTCTCAGCTTATTTTTCTGTTTGGTTGGTTTTTTGGGTTTTTGTTAATTTTAACTTTTTCTTTGACAATTTTATAGACATATATAATATGTTTTAATTACTGTCTCTCTCTCCCACCCCGATTAATTCCAGGTCCTCCCTAAAGTTCCCTTTCTAAGGTTCCTGCCCTGATTTTTTGTTGTTATTGTTGTTGTTGTTGTTCTGTGAACTATTGGATTAAACTAGAGCCATCTATATGACCTAGAGGTTGAAACTATTCCATAGAGAGAAATATGTGCACCAATGGGTGCTCAGTTGATGACAGTGATGCCACCCTATCCAGGAACCCATCATTAGCCAGACGTTCAGCATGAAAATATAAGGCCCCTTGACCTGACCTTCGCTTTGGACTCGACCTGCCTGAGACAAGAAAAGAATGAAGAAAGGACAGATACACAGACACACAGAAAACCTGGGATTGGGTAGACCATACATTCTGATGGATACACCATCAACAACCTGGAAATTCAGTACATTTATTTTCTACAGCTAGATGGAGGAGACAGGTTCATTGTCTGTAGATGAACGGAGGAAGTAGGTTAAACTTATCCCGGTAGGCAGTCTTTGTAGAAGATCAGTCTTGGGCTGTAAACATCTGGGAGAAAGAATTTGTGGTCAGCACTTTATGCACACACAAATGGTCAACATCCACACACAGAGCAGGGGACAGCTTGCCAATTCCCTGAGATGTACCCAGGGAAGACTTCACCAATTTTCATGTGTCTGAACATTGGCATGGCCATGTTCATGGCAAAGAATACACACACCCACGGCCTTCTTTTTTCCCCAGTCCTCAGTGAACCTCTCCCTGGGCCATTGCTGGCTGTTGACAAACCCAGCCTAGTGCAGGTCCCATGCAGACAACCACAGCTGCTGTGAGATCATGAAAGTAATGACTGCCATGCCCAGAAGATGGCATTTTGCAGAACTTCTTCCTATCTTCTGGCTCTTCCATTCTTTCTGCCTCCTTTTTTCTGAAGTCCCCCAAGACTGAGAAGAGTCATATATAAGTGTCTTATGTAGGGCTAAGCAGTCACTGTCTTGTATTCAGCACCTTGAACATCTAAGAGTCTCTACATTCATTCCATTCGTTGCAGAAAGGGACTTTTCTACCTAACACTTGGAGTATCTGCTTTAGTTCTAGTGTTTAAAAATTGGGGCAAATAAAAGTGCCAGCCTTATAGAGGCATGGCCGTAATTTATTTAAACACTTTGCATTAAGCGTTCAGCAAAGCCCAACACAGAAAGAGAGAACTCAGCACCTACCATACCTCTCTCTCATCACCACCATTATCATGCTGATCATCACATCACTCCATTCCTTCCTGTTTCAGCGAGATGTATCTGCCAGTAATAATTTCAGGCCCCCAAGAGATTGCTTTGAGAAATCTGTCAACATGTAGATTGCTTTTAGTCAATCAGAAGCCATCATTATACCTTTCAGTCACTCACAGGACACTAGTCAAAGTATCTACAGGGTGTCCAGAATGTCCACAATGAGCCCAGCTGGAAACAAAAGCCATCAAGTCCCAGGAGACCCTCACTGACACCCCAAACCAGCGTTCACTCTTTTGTTACCCCAAGCCAGGGCCTGGGCCACTCTATCCCAATTTCTACATCCAAAAAGTCATTGCCACTGTCCTTTATTGCAATGATGCTTGATTTTGGGATGACAAGGGATTGAAAGATAGGCTAACTATTGTTTATTATTGTTGTTACTAATTTTCTTGCTAATATTTACTTCTCAACAAGTGAAATGTAAAGTCCCACCATGGAATGGCTGAACGTCAACACATGAGGTAGCTATCATCATTTTATCACCAACAAGCCATTGCTCATATTTCCAGTGCAAGGAACCCAGCCCTGTGAGACTTACAAAGCGCACAACTCTTAAGTGTCTCTCAAGTCCTATTTCTTTTGTTCAAGTGACCAGTTATGAGAGGTCTGGGTAAAGGGGTGAGCACCCTGAGTGTACAGTGTAACACTGTGCCGACATCTTCAGTCTAAAAGTGCAGAGACTTAGATAATAAATCCCAGCTCTGCACATTACTAGCATGAGAGAAGGATTGCTATGCCATATATCTCAAGAGATTTTCCTTCCCATTGGTACAAATGGTCCCCAGTCTAGCTAGCCCTCTTGGTACCTAAAGTGGATTTCATTTGATACCATTAACCTTAATAAACCCAGAGTCAGAGAACACATCAGCTCCTTGTGATTATATATCAGTCCATCGTAGATTGAAAATGACAACCTAAGCAAGTATCTAATTGTTGAAAACTCCATGTTCATAGTTGTACTTCTTCTGCATATGCTTATTATGATGGTTCAGTATAAAAGTAATGGTTGTGAGCCTAGCTTTTAATGGCTGAGCCAGAGGGGAGTGGAGAAAAATGTATAGTGCAATAAAAACAATAAAAAAGGAGAGGAGAAAAAATATGTTTGCTAAGTTCTTAGCCCAAAGCTTAGCAAATGTTTAATAAATAGTTTGAAAATAATAGTTATTTAGATGATGATAATAATGGTCTATAGAAAACAGTTTATAATTTTCATTGCTCCCCCTCTCTGCCTCTACCCCAACTTGGCCATATCCAGCCCTCATGTTCCCATCCACCACCCTTCCCTTCTATTCCTCTTCCCAATTTACCCAGGAGATTTTAACTATTTCCCTTTCCTGGTACCCTCCTTACCCATCCCTTCTATTCGTCTTCCCAGTTTACCCAGGAGGTCTTAACTATTTCCCTTTCCTGGAACCCTCCATGTATGTGCCCTTAGGGTCCTTGTTTTTATCTAACTTCTCTAGGGTTGTGGATTGTAGCCTGGCTGCCTTTTATTTCATGTCCAATGTCTACTTATGAGTGAGTAAATACCATGTTTATCTTTCTGGGTCTGGGTTACCTCACTCATGATTTTTTTTTTTTAGTTTCATCCATTTGCCTACAAATTTCAATATTTCTTTGTATTTAACCATCAAGTAATACTCCATTGTGTAAATGTACATTTTCTTTATCCATTCTTTATTTAAGGGACATCTAGGTTGTTTTCAGATTCTGGCTATTACAAGTAATGCTGCATGAACATAGTTGAGCAAATGTTTTGTGGTATGACTGTGCATCCTTTTTTTTTTATATTCCAAGGAGTGGTAATCCTGGGTTTTGAGGTAGATTGATTCCCAGTTTTCTGAGAAACATGCCATACATGTTTACACTCCCACCAGCAGTGGAGGAATGCTCCCCTTACTCCACATCCTCTCCAGTATAAACTGTCATCAGTATTTTTTATCTTAGGGATCCATTATGGGATTAGGGAGAAACCTGGTACTAGGGAAATTCCCTGGAATCCACACAAATAACCTTAGCTAAGACTCCTAGCAATAATGAAGAGAGTGCCTGAACAGGCTTTCCATATTATCAGATTAGTGACTACCCTAATTGCCATCATAGAACCTACATCCAGTAACTGATGGAAGCAGATACAGTAATTCACAGCCAAGTACTGGGCTGAGCTCTTAGAGCTTAGTTGAAAAGAGGGAATCTCACATCAGGTCAAGATCATGATTGAGAAAACCACAGAGACTGCTGATCTGAGCTATTGGTAGCTCAGAGACTCTGGACTGACAGCTAAGGATCCTGTATGGGGCCAAACTAAGTCTTCTGAATGTGGTTGACAGTTATGTGGCTTGATATGTTGTGGGGGATACTGACAGTGGGACCAGAACATAGACTGGGTGTATGAACTGGCTTTTTGGAGCCCATTCCCTGTGGTAGGATATCTTGCTCAGCCTTGACACAGGGGGAAAGACTTGGTCCTGTCTCAACTGTATGCCAGACTTTGTTGACTTTCCAAGGGAGACCTTACCTCCTCTGAGAAAACAATGAGGGGTGAGATGGGGGTAGTAAGTGGGGGAGGACTAAAAAATGAGGAAGGGGAAACTGGGGCTACTATGTAAATATTTTTTAAAAAATTAAAGAAAGAAAAAAGCTTATAAAAAGATCTCTGAGCTGTCAATGTACTGACCAGACAGATCTGAGACACCAGAACTGTCTCTCAGTTTTCAGGACAATGTACCAAGGTTAAATGTAGCTAAGAGCACTCCGTGTGTGTGTGTGTGTGTGTGTGTGTGTGTGTGTGTGTGTGTGTACACCTGTACTTGAGTATGGAAGTTGTATGGCGGTAAGAGGTCAATACTTGGTGTCTTATTCTTCAGTCACTCTTTTTTGAGGCAGAGTCTTTCACTCCACTTGGATCATACTGATTTAGCTGAGCTGGTTAATCAATGAGCTCCAGGGATTTGTCCAAATGATGGGATTGCAAGCTGACTTTTATGTGAGTGCTGAGAATCTGAACTCAGGTTCTCATGCTTACATGTCAGTTTTACAGACTTAACCAGCCAGCCCCAATATCATCTGCTTCAAATTGCTTGTAACAATAATAAGAGGCTCGAATGAACTATAGGAATAGAAAAAAAAACTTTAGAAGTATAAAACATAAAATAAGTTTAACTAATCAATGATTCCTCATTCTTTGTAGGCTGCTGTGGTTGACTGTATTTGTTCCTGATGATAGAGTAGCTTACAAACAAGATCTTCTAGCATATTCCTATATAAAGATAGACCTCTATGAATGATAACATAACTGAGATAACTGAAGATAGCTGAGAACAGCGTCAGTATTCTTCCTTTGGACCTCTATGGAGGCGAAACATATTGTGCTGGCTAATGGCATTAGTACAATAAGGCATTGGGGTATTCTGTATAGCCATTCTGTTTGCTAAGTTTGCAGAAGTGTTTCTTCAGAGCTATTTGTCTTTTCTTCCTTGCTCTTCAGGGTAAAAGAGTGTTTGGAGGCTGACAGCTGGTGATGGGCTCACGTGGGAACAGTTCATAAAGCATGACTGCTTCCAGGACAGCTGTTTGCACAAGCCTCAGAGAGGGCTCAGTCCACTGTTGGTAGCAGCAGAGACTCTCTGCAGAATCAACACGTCACTTCCTAAAGATCCTGTCTGATTTTGAATAGCTCCCTAAATGGGAAAATGGGAGAGGAGCAAGGAAGACAGAAGCCATTTCTACTCCATGAGGTTATCATATCCCATGGAGATGAGAATGTAAACAGAGACTGCTCGTTCATTTCCCAGCTTCCCAGACCCGACTAATCACACAGAAGCTATATTGATTATTAACACTGCTTGACCAATAGCTTAGGTATATGTCTACCTAATTCTTATATCTTAAATTAACCATTTCTATTAATCTGTGTACCGCCATGAAGTTGTGGCTTAACAGGCAAGGTTCTGTTCTGGTATCTTTCTCCTTCAGCAGCTACATGGCATCTCCTTAACTTTGCCTACTCTCTATATATATGTTCAGATTTTCTAACTGGTTTTACTCTGCTAAGTAATAGACCAAAACATCTTTACTCATCAACCAATAAAAACATCACATATACAGAAGGAAATCCCACATCATTTTCCCTTTTCTTTCAAAAAAAGGTAGGTTTTAACTTTAACATAGTAAAATTACATATACAAAACAGTTGGCAAATTAAAAAAATACCCTATCATATATCCTATCTGTGTGAGTCTAAAGTTTTATATCTAATTTATCTTTTATAATAATGAAGAAAAACTATAACTATAACTATCTGTCTTCGACTCTTCAAAGACTTCAGAAGGATGTATTATTACCTAAGTAAATAGAAAGTGTATTGTAAGCAACTTCCAAAACTCTAGACTTCACAGAGACACCACACTACCTGGATAATCACCCAAAGTTCTTCAGTCTATAACGCATGGCAGGCTTTTCCATGAAGCCAGAAATTTGAGACACTATTTTACCTATTTTGACTGACTGTCAGTCACTTTGTTCTGTGTCCTGCCAAATGTCTGGCAGACTATTTCATGAAGCAGGAATCCTGAAGGATCATGCCATCTTTTGGAAAGTTCTGGTTCTGCATGTCCAGTTCATATGGCACACAATCAAGTAGTCCAGGTGAGAGCAGTTTCTTGCCCAAATGACTAGCCTTGTCACATTAAAGGCAAATTCTATAATGAGTTTTCTTCAATGCCCATCAACATCTCTGAAGTAATTGGTGCTGCTAGAAATAGACATGTCTCACTATTTAGAAAAGTCTAAGATCTTAAAATATTTTAAATGCTATATTCTGTAGGTCTGTGAGGTGTTGAAGATTATCTAAGTGAAATATATCTCTATATATCTAAAAATCCTAACATAACTACAAGTTTGACTATTATAAATGACTATTTATTGATCTGTAATTTTAATTATATGTTACATTTTAAATGAGTTGCACAAACACAATACCTTAAACAAGAGCAGAAATACTTACACGCAGTGTAACAAATCAATCTTAAATTTGTATCAGTAGACCAATATTTATACCAATGCAAAGTATTCATCTTTATATCATATTTATATCGTCTTTATATCATATTTCCCCATACCTTTTTAAGAAAGAGATTGACTGTGACCATTTAACCATTTATAATCAATCCTCTTTAAATGAAAACAAACATTTATAAACAATCATTATGAGAATTGGGTGTTGTTTTCTCCAAACTGCTTCCTGCTGCTTGCTATGTGAAGTATTTTTAAGGTTCAAGGAGACCTTTCAGGAAGTCTTGTTTTATCAAACCACATTAGCCTGGAAGGAACCTACAGGCCCTCGTACTCTGTGGAAACAAAATCAGAACCTCTTTTCCAGAGTAACATATACTTAGACTCAAATTTTTACATCCAGATACCTTTATGTTAGTTTAGCTTAGCAGCCCCCAGAATCAAATGTCTCTGCAGTCAAAAAATTCAAAGAAAACACAATAATAAGCATAATCCAGAGTTTTTATGTATTTTCCATCTTTACATGGCTTTTTTTTTGCTCTACTACTTTTTAATATTTATTTTACTATCTTTACTTCTTTAATCTATGACTGTCTATTCTCTTGTGGATAGTACATTTTCCAAAGGATTGACAGCAGGATGGGGATGGTGTCATCAAAGGTCCAAAAACCTTGGTACTGCCAAGTGTTCTTACAGGGATAAATAAATTGGGAAGACATAAATACTACATAAACTCCTCATACTCAAAAGCCTCCCAGACTTTGCAATAATTAGCCTTAAGTAAGCTGAGGACAGGCAGTTCCAAAATAATACCGCCTAATTCAACACTGGTTTAAGGTTGAGGGCACTGGCCATTTCTAGGCCAATTAAAAAAGAGAAGAAATTAGTTAGTGATGGCATTATTTAGTGTTCTAAAGAGACCAGATAACTCTTCAGACACTTGAAGAGAACCTCAGTTGGAAAACTGTAAACCCTCCATGTGGCAGAACCAAGGTCAGTAAATGGTGGTTACAACATGACTCCATAGTTGGCAAACTGTCCACACTGAAATGAAATGCTTTGCCAAGTAACAACTTCCCCATCTAAGGTAAAGAAGCACAGAATGCTTTGCAGTCTGTGAAAGTTTGTGGTTCTCCTTCAAGTTCAGTCAAGTTACAATGTGTATAAAAATAAGCTTTGACAGCTGGCTCTAAAAACTAAACAATCAATTTTGGTCTAAATTCCCTTCAAAAATCTTTTAAGTTGACAAACATAATGTGTGAATGATTTTATTTTTACAACCTTGGACAGTTAAGGTTTGAGAGCCACCGGGGACAATGCTGTCAAAAATGGGTGTCTAAAAACACAGAGTTCACTTTCAGTTGGCTTAAAGTTTAAAAGTGGAGGGACTCTGGCTATTTATGTCTTTCATCTGTGCATTCCTGAGGCATATGTTTTGGGAGCAGATGGAATGGCAGGAGGAACCACCAATATTACTTAAACAGATGTACATCTCTATGTGTCTCAGTGCACATCATATACAATTGAAGTTATCAATATTAAAAAAAAACCTGATGCCTATCACATATATAGGAAGAAGGAAGGAGTAAAATCTGAACCTTTTCATCTTTGCTAAACTTTTAAAGACTATACCTCTATTATACATAATTGGATTGAATAACTTAATTGGGGACAAAATAGAAAACAGAAAATATTTACTTACATAATAGAAAGTATTTACTTACATATTTTATTTACTGTTGCAGAATTTATTACGTTAATATAATCTGATTTGATCTAATCTACCCCCACTCATATTTTTATGTATTTTAGATTGACACCATCACAATACAGACAGGAATTTTACATCATTATTAAAAATTTCCCTGAAGCCTAGACCCTTTGCAGTCCCCATGCTGGTACCATTAGATATTGTAAGCCATGGATCTACCTTCCATCACTAGAGAGTTGCCTTTCTTGAAATGCATATAAATGGATTCAAAATAATATTTGAAATGGTTTCACATTGTTGATTTCTCAGTAGTTCTTATTTCTTATTCTTTGAAACAAGGCCACATATTTTATGGCTTCAGTGGCTCTCTGAAACTTCAGAAGAGAAACCATAATTTCATCACTCTGGCATCCTTTATGCCTCCAAGCCAATACCAGGTGCATGATACCACCAAGGTCTACTACCAATTCAGGAAGGACCTTTGTCCCTTTGAATCATATTAACAGCTTTTGTATGCAGTTGCCTTTTAGGAGCAAACATCTTGAACATTTTTCTGCCTTTCTCAAGCTGGAAACTTGAGTTAGGTGGGGCCTTGCTGTAAAGGCTCTCCTCCCATTGTTCTGGTATAGAGAAAAAAAGTCTACTTAATGGAACTAATGCCTGTTAACAATTATAGCCTTTCAACTCATGCCTTGGCTGTAATATAAAACATCCTGCTTCTCCTTTTCTTAAGCTGTACCATTTGTGTTTCTTTCTGCCTCACTTGCCCTTTTTCATTGTGGGTATGCATAAGAATTATGAGAAAAAAACATTCAACCAAAGAAATTAGTTCACTACCTTTTAATTTAGTCTCAAGAAAATCTTAGGACACTCAGACTGCCAAAATATGACATGAATGGCCTCTAGACTCATGGCCAATAGAGACTCCATTATCCTCTGAAACCTCCTGAGCTACACCTCCATGGTTTCTGTCATTCTCAACACTACCATCATTCAGGCAGCTGTGAGACAGACTGATAAATCTCTGCTTGGAGTAGTGGTCCAATGTTCCCAAATCTTCTACATGGCCCTCAAAAAACAACACTGTCAATTTTTTCCCAGCAACAGTTCCACACTTCTCAGTACCAACCTCTCTATTAACTCCTTTTCCTTGCTTTCATAAAACACCATAAACAAAGGGGCTTGGGAAGAGTTTATTTTGGCTAGCAGAGGTAGAGTCAATGGCAGATGTGGGCATAAATATGAAGCAGAGAGAATGAACTCCAAGTGAAGTGAGGAGCCCATCCTCCAGTCCCATACTTTTTTCCAGTGGGACTCAAGGATCTGAAGTTTCCTGATATGCCCAAGCAGAGCAATCAAGAGCCTATAAAGGATGTGTCTCATTTAAACCACCACACCCCATTGATATTATGGCACCTTTGATTTAAAAAAAAAAGGTAACTAGCCAATGAAGACCCACTTTGTGTTACTTGATGTATCCCATTGATCTATCTGTGCTTAATGCAATAATTTCCTGTCTTGCTTTATACTTATAGTAACTATTGTAATCAGAGTCTGTAAGTTGTCAAGCATCTTCCTTTCCAAAATGGTGTTGACTGGATCATGTTCATTGAAGGTCACATACTTTTTAACTGTAATTTGACAGCAAATTACAAAAAGTTTAGTTAAAGCTTTCACTGGATACCACTGAATCTCTAGTACAATCATCAAGATAGTTTAGGACTTAATTTAATCCATTAATTAAGTTAATTTAATCCATTAATTTAAGTGTTTTCAGTTCTTTAATCAATGTTTTATGATGAGTGAGAGAACTTAAATTTTTTAAATCACATTTGTCTTTTGGTATTTTTATTATGTTGCTCCTGGATATATAAATTCAATGTTAATTTTCATTGAGCTATTACTAATACACAAACATTGGTTTTTGTAGATTGACCTTATATTCTCCAATTGTATCTCTTATTAGTTTGGCTTCATTTTAGGATTTTCAATATATATTTTCTTAGTATGTGCAAATCAAGACAATTTTACATTTTCTTTTTAAAATATATATTACCTTTAATAATGTGTCTTCCTTTCTGGCAACACCTAATTCCTCTAATGCAAGTTTCAACAAAAGTTCTGGGGGAAGATATCCTTGTCTTAATCATGATCTTGGGGAACATTCAGCCTTTCATAACCAAGTCTGCTATTGGCTGAAATCCAGTGTCCTAAGGCAGCCTTATGATGTGAGAAAGATTTCATCTAGGGCTGACTAGATGGCTCAAAAAGTAAAATGACTGTCATGGAATCTTGACAACCAGAGTTCAATCCCTAGAACCCACAGGAGAGAACCAACTCCACAAACCTATCCACTAACCTTCATACACATGCCCTGCTATATAATTTACACACACACACAATACTAATAATTTTTTAAGATCCCATCCATCACCAGTTTATAGGTTTTTCTTCATGAATTAAAGTTGAATTTTGTCAAAAGCTTTTTCCATCTATTAAAATATTACTGGATTTTTACCTTTATTTTATTAATATGGAGAGCTAAATTGAGTTTTGTATGTTAAATCCTATTTTGATTTTCTGGAATAGCTCCTAGTGGCCACAATCTATTACCTTTTCTGTATTTTGCTATCTTTGATTTGATAGTATTTTGTTAGGAATTCTTGACCTGTGTCCATGAGGGATATTGGTACACAGTTTCCTTTTGATGTATTTGTAATAATGGGTTTATCAAACAATTTGAGGAAGGTTCCCATCTCTAATATTTCCTAAAGAAATATGTATATGACTCATCTCACGTCACCTATGTGTTGCATAGTACCCACAGTAAGGCTATCTGTGCCTATTCTTCTTAAGAAGATTGTATTGTGATTTATATATACATTTGTGTTTGTGTAGGGGTGGATATATACATGATGTACATGGCCACAGAGACCAGAAGAGGGTGAGGAATCTGCTGAAGCTGAGTTGCACGTGATTGTGAGCCACCCAGTGTGAGTATTGGGGGCAAACGGGTTCTCTAGAAAACCAACAAAAGATCTTAACCACTCAGACATCTCTCTAGCCCAAGATTTTTTAAATTAGATTATGTTCCTCGAATAAGATTACTTATATTTTTTGTTTTGGTTTCTTTCAGGGTCAATTTTTACCATTTAATATTTTTTAAAGAATTATGCCCATTGTTAGTTGCCAAATTTATTGCTGTGAAATTCATATCATTTTTTCTCTTGGTTTTCTGAGACAGAGTTTCTCTCTATGGTCCTGGCTATCCTAGAACTTGCTCTGTACACCAGGCTGGCCTCAAATTCAAAGAGATCCTCCTGCCTCTGCCTCCCAAGTGCTGGGATTGAAGGCGTGCACCACCACCACCCAGCTCAAAACATTCTTTTATCACCTTTTCATTATAGAATGCTTGGTAATAACAGTATTTCATTTCCTGTATCTTCTCGTATTTTACAAAGCACATTAATCTTTTCAAAAAACAATTTTGGGGTTGAGCAATTTCATATTTATAATTAACTATCAATATTTCTGCATTTGGCTTTATTTTCTTCCTTTTATTAAAACAAATTTACTTTGGTATTTTCTAGTTCTTATATTAGAAACTTAAATCCTTGACTTTTTATTAGCATGTATTCATTATACAAAATGGTGAGGTTTCATCTTCATATTTTCTTGTATATGTGTATCATCTGCTTTGGACCAATTCACCCCCTTTACCTATTTCTGTCTCCCTCTCTCCTCTTGATTATCCTCTTCCTCTTCCCAGAAAGTCCCACGTCTGCTTTCAAGTGTTATTTTTGTTGCTGTTAAATCTGGTTTCTACATATTAAAGACAATACCATTTTTTGTTTATCTGGACCTGGTATCTACCTACTGTGACCATATAAAGTTATATCTATTTTCCAAATGGCATCATTTCTTCCTTCTTAATGACTAAACAGTATTCTATTATATTTATCACATTTTTCTTTGCCACCCGTGTGTTGATAGACACTTAGATTTCATATCTTGTTTATTTAGAAAAGTGCTTTATAAATGAGTATATGCAGGTATCTCTGTGTATACTTGTTTAGATTCCCTCAGGTGTTCACCTAAGAGTAATTTTAATAATTCAGTTCTGGTTACAGATTTTTGGTGTGAACATCCACACCAATTTCTATAATATCTTCACTAAGCTACTTTCCACCAAAAATGTTGAAGAGTCCCTATTTTCCTGCTTCCCCACTGGAGTTTCTTGCTTGATTTCTTGATGATAGCCTTCTAATTGGGATGAGGTAGATCTTAGCATAAATTTGATTTACATTTCCCTGGTGGATGAGTGTTGAACATTTTTTTCTCTTTCTTTTTCTCTTTCCTATTTGCATCTCTTTTTATTCATTTATTTATTTATTTATTTATTTATTTATTTATTTATTTATTAAAGATGTCTGCCTCCTCCCCGCCACTGCCTCCCATTGCTCTTTGGGCTGATGAAGGAGGGGGACTTGATGGGGGGGGTGTTGAACATTTTTATAGACTTATTGGCCATTTAGATTTAATTTGGGGGGGATCATTCAGATTATTTGCCTACTTCAAGCTTAAGCATATACAACAGCTATATTCTCTGTGCCTAGTACACATCGCTAAAGGCTCCATCTGATCGAAGAAAGAACATTCAGATGCCAAACAATTAATTTCCATCCAGCTGAGTTGTCTTGGACTTATGACTTCATCTTTATTTGTCTCATATTCCTCATCTATAGAATGAGAGGAGAGAGATTTCCTCATTCAGTTTCATAAGAAAGTGAGCTAACCGATCAGAGAATGGTGACATTTAGAGCACATACTTGAGACTTGGGGACACAGGCCTGGTCCTTCAGTCTGTGGTGCTTAGGCTCTGCACACACCCTGCCTTCTCTTAGCTGTGTTCTCCACAGCTACAAAATGAGGACAAGGGAATCCATGATGGACTCTGTTAGCACTGAATGGTTTACACAAATTACCAGGCACAGTGCTAGGGTTGGGCCTTCAAATTATGTTCAAAACTGTATTAATTAAAATGCCACTTGGCCTATTAGCTTAGGCTTCTTATTAACTAATGTTTGCATCTTAAATTAACCCATTTCTATTATTTTATATTTTACCATGAGGCTTGTGGTTTACCAATAAGGTTCCAGAGCATCTGTCTCCTTTGCTGTCTACATGACGTCTCTCTAACTCTGCCAACTTTCTCCTCTATCTCTGCTTGGAATTCTTGTTTTGCTCTATTCTACCCTGATATAGGCCCAAAGTAGTTTCTTTATTAACCAATGTAAATAAAACATATTCAGAGCATACAGAGGGAATTCCACATCACCTTCCCTTTTCTGTTTAAATAAAAAGAAAGGTTTTAGCTTTAACATAGCAAGATAACAAACAATGAAACAGTTATCAAGCAAGCATTATAGTTACAATATTTAGTCCTTTTACATTTGGCAAATTAAGGACAATATCATTTATCCTATTTTGTGAATCAAAAGTTTTATATCTAATATTTATCTTTTATAATTATATCTATCTTTCTTCAACTCCATCTAAGATTCCAGAAGGATATAATATTACCTAAGTAAACAGGAAGTGCCTTGTAAACAACTTCCAAAACTCTCTATTTGACAGAGACATCTTGCTGCCTGGACAGTCACTTAAAGTTCTTCTGTAACATTGGGGCATCCATCTTCATCCTACAGGCCCATAGTATCTGGCAGACATTCCCATGAAGACAGTTCTGCCTATATTAGCAGATTGTCAGTCACTTTCTTCTATGTCATGCAGAATGTCTTGCAGACTCTTTCATAAAGCAGAAACCCTAAAAGACTGTCTTACCTTTTGTAGGCAACTTCAGCAATCATTTTCCTGTGGGTCTTGCCTGTCCAGTTTATAGAGCATACCATCAAGTAGTTCAGACAAGAGCAGTTTCTTGCACAAATGGCTAACAAACTGCATAAGGAGCCTCTTTGATACCCATCATCTTCTTAAAGTAGATTGGTCCTGCCAGGAGCAGATGAGTCTCATTTTCATGAGAAGTCCTAAGTTCTCAAAACATTTTAAGTGCCATATTCTGTTAGTTTTTGAATGCTTTGATCAATATCTATCCATCTGAAATAGATCTTTGTACATCTAGAAAACCTAACTGACTACAAGCTTGACTATTATAGATGAACTACATAAACACAATACCTTAATCAAGAGTGGAAATATACATATAAAAAAGTTGACCTTAAATCTGCATCAATAAACTAAGATCCACTGCTTGGAATTCCTGCCTTGTTCTATTCTGTCCTGCTGTAGGCCCAAAGCAGCCTTTTTATTAATGACTGGTAATGAAATATATTCAAAGCATATAGAGGGGAATCCCATATCAAATCTAGAGTCTTCAGAGACCTGACGAGAACTTAATTCAGTATCTACATGTTATAGATATACAAAGAGAGGCCAGGATAGATTTAACTCTGCCCCTACACCCCAGAGAAGCATTTGACAAACAAACAGCAGAGATATGACCAGGACTGGAGGCTTGTGCCTGCCACATCTACAGCCCATGTCATTAGTTCTACTCCCAATCCAAGACTCTGTCTATTTTCATTGTCCTGAGCTGGGACCCTGGCCTTCCATCCCCACCACTTTGTCGGACCTAAGAGGTAGTGGTAGCTCATTCCAAGACTTTGTTACTTAAGGAGACATGAGACTAGCTCATTCCAAGAGGCTGAAGCTGCCAGCATTAGGGCTGAGTTGATGAAGTTGGAAGAACAGATCCCACACACAACTTTCACTTGCGATACCAATTACAAGTTAGTGGGTTTCCCAAAACTGCCCTCTCGGTTTTTACAGTTTATTAGGAGTCTCAAAACTCACAGGAAGCTGTGATACTCTGACAGTAGGCTTTATTCCATGGACAGGGTACTCATTAAAACCAGCCTGGAGACAAGCCAAAGAGAAAAGAGTCCACAAACGCTCTACAGCGCAGTTCCCAGTGCTTCTACTATGGAGTCACCGAATTTCTTTCACAGCACCTAAATATAACAACACATATTAGAACATTGTCAACCACTTCAGGCTTTATCCTAAGATTCTACTGGGGCTCCATCACATAAATAAAACATAGGTGAATTCCCACCCACCTGTTCTCAGAATCCAACTCTTCTTGGAGGATGAGCTGATACCTCCTGACCCAGCACTGAAAGTCCCAATCCTAAATCACTTTGTTAGACTCTCTGGAATGAGCCACACCTCCAGGCACACAAAGCACTCTCAAGCATGAAATTCTCAGGGCTAAGAGATTCCTTCCCAAAACTATGGACAAAGGCTAGACTTCTTGGGACAAGGGTAAATTCTTTGCTATGTAAAGCCCAGTACAAATACGATCCCTGGAAGACCCTGACTTCAGCAAAGCATATGCAGAATGCCTGCACTTAGCAGTTAGATAGGCCTGTGTAAACTCTACCACTTATACCTGTGAGACCTCATTTCATGAGGGGTGGGTCTCAGTTTTCCTCTTTAAAAAAAAATTGGAGCTAGAAATGCCTAGCCCAGCATTATTTTTAAAGTACAGAATTTGTGCCTTAAATGTCCTATGCTAATGTCCAGCAGGAATCCTAGGAATGGCAACTCATTTTAATGACTCTTTCTAGTTCTGTTCCTTCTCACCCTTCTTTTTTCTTTTCTCTGCTTCTTTTCCAATGTTCTGTCTTCCCTTGAAATAGGAGGAAGCCACTTGACTTGTTGGGAAGAAGGAGATTTGGAGTTCAGAGGAACCAAATTTACACAGTGCTCTTAGGATAGCCCACCCAAGGGATGGCATCTGACAGTGTCTGCTTAACACAGCAAGCTGTCCGTCCAAGGCTGAAAGGAACACGACTCACACTTCGTAATGACTTAGCTCTTCTCCAGGACTGGTGTAAATTGAAGACGAAAATGTGTTTTCTAAAAATACACAGGCATCTGCTGATGTCTGTACTTGTCTCACCTTTGGCTATACAATGGCCTTGCCTGGACTTCTCTTCTGGGTCCACATAACCAAGGTCAGATGCCAGAAATCTTCTCTAAAGAAAGGGCCCAAGGGTCTCCCTGGTTTGAGTAAGCAGTAGGCTTACTACACAGGGATCATCTGGAGCACACTAGAATATTGCTGCCCACATGAAGCATAAGGTCTTAGTAAGACCACGGAACTGACATCACACTGATCTGGGCTTCCCCATCTCGGGGTGACCCTCCTGATGTTCCCTGGAATGGTCCAGGGATTTGAAGGAATAAATAGAATCATACCCTATGATGGGCACAAGTCTTTCATGAAATCTCTCTCCAAAATACATTGTACTTCCATTCTCCTTTCCTGGATACAAATAAATCCTAAGTTTTCTAGAACTATAGTCACTTTAAAAAGAAAAGAAAAGAAGAGAAGAGAAAAGAAAAGAAAAAGTAAAGTTTGTGGTTCGAAGCCTCAATTTCCAGGCGGTTAAAATTCTGCATCACAGTTTTTACCATTTGCTTCCCTTCTTCCCTTCACAGAAATGTGACGTTCAGAGTGACCAGTTACTCTGGGACCTGTACATTCTCCACCTGGGATTCCTCTAATGGATCTGTAATGCAGAACAGGCAAATGCAGCTGAGTAGGAGGACTTCTGCTGCAGGGGCTAGGTAGAGAGTGCGCTTCTCCAAGACATTCACAGCAGAGTGACCTCTGAAGGCTAACTTCAGTACACTAAGGCAAACATTTGTTTTCTACATGGTCAAGCCATTTTTATACTTTCCTTCTCCTGTTTAGCTTCAAATTATACTTCTGTAAATAATCCTTTATGGGTCTCACGGTCATTCATTTTCCTTCTCTTCTAGATCAGACATCATCTTTTTCAATTGTTAAACTCTCTAATCATCGAGTCAGATGAATAGGTGTTCTCACTTAACTCATTACTTTAATGGGTACTTATTTCCACCTACATGTAAGGGATTTACCTAAATATTCTAAAAAAAATCCTTGCCTTTATTTAATTTGTATTTTAGTAGTGGAAAGTAAGCTATAAGCAAACAAGAAAATAGTAAAACAGTTTATTGGACAATGATAGATGTTTTTATTCTTTTCTATTTAATTTGCATAATTCTTATTGCCAGCAATTGCGATATCATTGCTTTCTTTCTAATCTTTATACTTTTTATTTTTTAATTATTTTATTTATCTAGATTATAATATAATTACATCACTTCACTTTCCTCCCTCCTTGTTTGCTTTTAAATGCATGGCTTCCTTACTCATTAATTGTTGTTGCATACATATACATATAAACATACATACATATACACATATACGTTCCAAATATAACCTGTTCAGTCTGTATAATATTACTTATATGCTTTAAGACTGACGATTTGATATTGGATAACCAGTTGGTGTGCTCTTCCCTGGGAAAGACTATTTCCCCTGCTGTCAACATTTCTTAGTTGCCTGTAGCTCTTTGTGTAGGGTTGACACCTCAGGAGCTCTTCCCCACCCCTGTCCACCTTGATGTGTCTATTGTCCTTGTGCAGCACCTGCTTAGGCAGCCACCTTGTCATCATGTCGCTCTGCTGTGCTGACTTCCTTTGCAGAACTGGAAATAGTCTGATAACACATATGTCCTTTTGTCTTCCCGTCAAAACACAGGCTCCATGAGGACACGGGCTTCATCCACATGTCTCATACTACGTCATTAGTTTCCACACCAGTGCTTTAGCCTCAGTGTACACTTGATGAGCATTTATGAGAGGCATGAACAACTCCTACACGCAAGCAGCCAAAATTTCCCTGCTCTTTCTCTCTTGAGAATGAACACATGGATAGTTTCTTACCTTTGCACTTTTTCATTTGTGGATTGGAAACATTGATAGTGGCCACTCTTCTAACTCAAAAAAAAATCTTTCTTTTTGCCATATCTTGAGTTCAGCTACTCACAGGCGAGAGCAGGAATGCCAAGATTCCAGGCACAGCAGCAGAGCCTGCTCCTCCTGAAGCTGAAATCAATGCACCCAGTTATACTTTAATTAGCGGTGCTCCTTCTCTGCCTCCATCCGCTGATCCTGCTGTCAGGTGTCTCACATTTCCAAGCTTGCTTCCATCCCTAGGTGACTTAGCTTGCCATGCATAGCTAGAAAAGGCATGGAAAGGGCATGGAGCCAATTAGAGTGAAATGGAATGTAGTCTTTGGAGGCCCTTGTCGGAATAAAGAATATTGGATGTTCCCAAAGATGACAGATGCTTCTTTATTTGGGCTGATCTCAGGGGTTAAAGGTCATTTGTAAATAAGATTTGCTCCATTTGGTAAGGCAAGCCCTGTTCCCTATGTCTTTCTTCTTTTTTTTTAATCCCCAAGTCTTTCCCTGCGCATTGGCATGCCTACTTGCTAACAGAAAGGCGCTTGCTCTAGAATGAACCTTTCACGTCCTTGGAGCTTTCCGAGGTAGTAACCAACAGTTAGATGGCTTTGGAAGGGTACTGATGGCCAACTTACACTGTACTGGGCCATCACAGTAGCCAGGAAAAAGAGGAACAAGCTGGTGAGTGGATTGATAGGTGAAACCCTAGCAGTTATATCTCTTGGGTAAGCTGAGAAAAGGTAAAAATGGGGTCAACTTTCTTTCAAGCCTTTAGGTTGTTGATCAAAGCTTTTGTATAGGTGATAGTCCATGGGATACAATCTTCAAAGGAAGTAAAACCGCATTCTGAGTATTAACAACAGCACTATTTCAATTTAGTGCAGATTCATAGACTCTTAGAATTTGTGAACCGTTCAACGTGTGTGTGTGTTCTAAGGCATTTGGTTAACAACCACTTGGATGAGGTCCCTCACTGAATGTGTGGAGCGGCAATTGCTCCAGTGTGTTAGAATGTTATTCCACAGCAACCCCTTGACGAAGAGTCAGTGTTAGCACTATTCTCATGGAAAGATCTTGCCTGAGGTCTTGATTGGTTAAGAAAGACTCTGTCAATGTGTGGGAGTGCTGGGATCCGCAATGAGATAAGATATATTGAATTGTAAGAAAACAAATGAAAATAAGGTTCTGAAGAAGATGTTTTATAAAGATGGCTTAATGAAAGTTAAGAGGAGCATCTCCGAGAACTCAAGAGCAAAGTTATCAATAGTCTATGTAAGGAGCTGGAGTCAGAAAATGCACAGGCATCAGAAGTCTTTGCAAGCATATAGCTGGTCTCTAGCCTCCTTCGGTTTTCACTGCAAGGCTGTCCTATGAACTCCCTCATGGTTAGAAGGTAGCCTTAATGAGGACAATCCACAGTGGCACCGGTTCTTCACTTCTTCCATCTGGTTCTGATATTTACTTCTCCTCATTCACTCAGTCAGAGGGGACTTTAAAGATAACAAATGTTAACCCAAACCAACAGGGGTCTGAAAGTTTGACTGTATAAGTTCCAGTAGGAATCCTTGGTTATATTTTATCATTTCTGAACAATCTCCAGAACTATGCCTCTCTGCTTATGCTCTGACACTTAAGACAATAAACCTGGGCATAACAGAAAACACATGTGTATGCTTTATCCTAAGCGTGACCACATTGGAGACCTAACAGAGCCCATTTTACAGCCCAAATTTTTATTTTACCATTTAATAAGAACCAACATCGTGGAGACTAGAGAGCTGGAAAGTCCTCTTCCAGGGAACCCAGGTTTGGTTCCCAGCACCCAAGCCAGGCAACTCACAAGTCTGTGTAACTCCAGGTCTAGGTGTTGTAGGAGCTGCAGGTTGCATTCCGCCACCCGGCTAGCTTTACCCAAAATAACAACACACAAACTGTATTCTTTTAAACACTGCTTGGCCCATTAGTTCCAGCCTCTTATTGGCTAGCTCTTACATATTGATCTAACCCATTTCTAATATTCTGTGTAGCACCACTAGGTGCGCTTACCGGGAAAGATTCAGCATGTCTGACCTGGCAGCTTGTTCATCGCGTCTGGCCCAGAGAGGGGAAGCATAGCGTCTGTCTGAGGCGTCTTACCTCACTTCCTCTTCCTCCCAGAATTCTGTTCTGTTTACTCCACCCACCTATGTTCTAACCTATGAGGGCCAAGCAGTTTCTTTATTATAATTAACCAATGACCTTCCTCCATCATCTAGGGACTCCAACACTCTCTTCTGACAGCTGAGGACAGCTACACACATATGGCAAATACAAAGATATACATTTTTCATAAAAATAAAAATAAGGGATGTCTTGTAATAAAAATCATTATTAGGATTATTCAAAAAATTTTCACCTTCTATAAGGAGAAGAACATCCCTACTCATGATTCTCTGTACGTTCTAAAGCAGTTTCTGATTAATGTAGACCTCTGTGTGGTTTCTTTGGGACTTAATGACTGCGAGAACCAGGCAGGACAGAAACCTCCGGTCAACATTCTAAAGTAGACAACTCCATGGTTTAAACAGAGCAACCTATAATTACAGGCTCAGCTCATAAAACCCAAGTTGCCAACTTTTCACATTTAAAGTGTTTATTTTATATGAATGAGTATTTGGCCTACATGTATGTTTGTGTACCATGTGCATGCCTGGTGCCTATGGAAGCCAGAAAAGAGTTCAGGATAGCTTGGAACCAGAGTTATAGCCTATCATGAGATACCAGGTGGGTGCTAGAAATGCAAGCCCATGTAAAAGCAGCAAGAGCTTTTCAACTGTTGAGCAGCCCAGCCACTTTGTCTCTCTTTTGAGACAGGATCTCACTAGGTAGCCCTAGTTAACCTGGAACCTGCAGAGATCAGCTTGTATTTGCCTCCCAGGTACTGAGATTAAAGATATGCACCGCCATACCTCGCCCTAGTTGGCTTGGGGGATTTTGTTTTGTGTTGTTTGCAAATACTGTCTGTGCACGCACACTTCTGAGCAACCCTTTTTACAACTGCAACCTTCTCACTGTAACCAGCTCTGATGCCAGTTCTCAGCTGAGTGAACTGGCACCAAGCCAGCATAATTGACAATCATAAGAAAGGGCAATGGGCTGAGTCATAGAATAGAATTGGTTTTCATTACATGGCTTTGGGAGTGGATATGCATTCCCTATGCTTCTCTGCCAAAGCTACATAGTTGACCAGAAAAGGAAAACCAACACCTCTGAAAAAAAAATGAAGACGAGATGTGGTATAGCATCCAGGAAGGACTTCTCTGCTAGAGCAGAGCGTGCTTCAGGAAGAGAGGACCACACACTCAGGACAAAGCCGCAAACAGGGAAGAAGCCAGCAAAGCATCTCTGAGGCTAGGAATTATAAAGAGCATTTTATTTCACAAACAAGTTTCAAGATTGCTTTGGCCGAAGCCTGATTGCTGAGGCTTTCACATATATTGGCTCATAAGAGAAGTTTTTAAGGGAGCTAACTTTAATTTGAATTCAGTACAGTAGACCCCGGAGTGAAGAAGAATGCTTAAGAAGCTTGTTAGATTTTTTTCTAGGAAAGATAGCCAGTGTTTTCATTTTAAACTTCATTGCATTCCGAAGGATTTTTAAAAGTCTTTTTAAGAAGACATTTAAAATTATGATACATCCTTACCATTCAATATTTGATTTTTTTGATCCTTAATATTTCAGAGGCTTATTTTTCCCTTCACTCATGTTCATGATTAATGTTGGGATTTTGTGGCATGCAAAGAGTTTTGATATGCTTAATAGCAATTTTCAGCCTCATACCAATGGGAAATAAAAGCTTACATTACAAGAATAGATTTGCCAGCAGAAAATGAATGGGTTAGGAATTGCAGCTGGAGTTTTTCGAGAGTAGCCATTAGATCCTCAGCACTTTGGGAAGAGTTGTATTGAAGAGTCTTTTCTCAAGGAGAAATGCTGTTCCTTGACTGCCTTTTGTTGATACTGCAACCTAGCATTTAAAAGGGAAGGGGTCAGTCATCACAATAGCTCTCTTGCTTTTTCTAAGGGCAGCAGAATTGTAGAATTTGGAGTTGAGGAAACACGGATTTCAATCCTAAATGACCCTTTGTGATTTGATCTTTGAGAAATCACTTGACCCTTCTAAGACTGGGTCTCCTCATTGTAAAGTTTTGATAATGATGATGATGATGATGATGATGATGATGATGATGATGATGATGATGGTGATGATGATGGTGATGATGGTGATGATGATGGTGATGATGATGATGATGATTACACTATACTCAGCAGCACTGAGTCTTAAAGTTTACCTTCTTAATAGAGCCTGGCAGACAGGATGAATAAAAATAAATGCTAGTCATAGGTTTGTGGTTTTATTTACCTTGTTACAAATGTGAGGACATTTTTCTATACGGTGGCTCTTTATTTATGTGTCTGTTATAAATAAAGGAAGGAAGATTTTAGAAAGGAAGTTGACATGAATGGGCCTCAGACTGGCTTTTTTTTTTCTTTAATATAATTTTTTATTAAAAAAAAAGATTTCCACCTCCTCCCCGCCTCCCATTTCCCTCCCCGTC
>NW_026067912.1:4043578-4088602 GCF_014885135.2 Alexandromys fortis | reverse complement strand
CCCCACTCCTCTCCCCCTCCCTCTCCAGTCTGAGGGGCAGTCAGGGTTCCCTGCCCTGTGGAAAGTCCAAAGTCCTCCCCGCTCCATCTTGGTCTAGGAAGGTGGACATCCAAACTGGCTAGGCTCCCACAAAGCCAGAACATGAAGTAGGATCAAAACCCAGTGGCATTGTCCTTGGCTTCTCAGCAGCCCTCATTATCCGTCATATTCAGAGAGTCCGGTTTTATCCTACTTTAAGCTCCTACTCTAAGACTCAGACTGGCTTTTTAAGAACAGTTGGGCAAAGGTAGCCACAGTGAGTTCCTGAAGGAAAGAGAAAAAGCCTTTGGGCCCAAAGAAGAGGTTTCTTTGGAGAGATGGTTACTGCATATAGCATAATAGGAGTCCTAAAGGGAAAGAACCTTTAGTTTTCTCCACTTCTCAGAATGGTGGGACAGTTATTGTCACCATAAAGGGTATCACAGGTCCTGAATGGAGACATCCTTCTGTTCCTGAGAAATAAAGGGAATCCCTGGATCTAATAGGCTTGGGAGGAGGGGAAAGGGGTTTTATACCACATGACCTAGGCTATATTCCAAGAAGGTGCTAGATCGAAGTAAAGTTATAATTCTAGGTCATCTTGGGCCTGAGTGTGGAACAGCAGGCCGGGTTTGCAGCTACAATGAAGATATTGCAAACCTGGGCCACTTACCAACTCTTTATCCAGAAAGGGAGTGTCTGTCCAGGGGTGGGGCCAGATTTTAGGGAGAGAGAGTTGGAGGATCTATGCACTAAACGTATCTGTGTGGAACATTCCCTACTATCCTTGCCCAATGTTAGAAAACCCCTATTTTCATTTGATAACTTTGCCATCCTGGTTCAGTTCAGCAAGCCCGGGATGGTAGCACGTGCCTGTAAGGCTAGCACTTAGGGAAGTAAAAACAGGAAGATCATGAGTTTAAAGCCAAGCCAAGCCAAGCTATATCAAAAGTCTCAGCTCAGCTTATGGACAGTATCTTCAAATTTAAATATGGTTAACTGGGCAGCTAGTCTGCTATTCTTCATGTACCACTCAGCCTCAGAGCCAAGGAGAAGCACATAAGTAAGAATAATGCCTTGGTCATCATCCTATGCCCAGCTTATATCCTTCTTGGCAGATGTTTTCATCTTGGTTGAGTCCCTGGATTGTATCCTGCAAAGGCAAGACCATGACTAGTAAAAGTTAGTAGGGGAATGTTCTTCTGGACCAGTATTTTTCCCCTTGCTTGCTTTCTCCTTTACCTCAGCCAAGCTTTATGTGGCCCTCCCAAAGTAATATTCCACCAAACACAGGGCAAAGCCAGCCTGTTCTTCCATTCTATACCCAGCATCCCGCCTTTCCCATTGTGTCCTAACATCAAAGGCAAATCCTGCAGTGCCACAGCACAGAAAGATGTTTTCAAGGTCAGGTTCTCAAGCCTCTTGGGTGTAGATTCCAGCCTAGTTCTGCCCTTGGAGTGAGGAATCTGAGGGGAGATGCTCGACTTCTTCAAGCCCTGTTTTCTTCATCTGTACAGGGGAAAAAGGTTGTTTTTAGCACCAAGGATTCTTCTGAGGATGAAATAAGCTAATACTCACAAATACCTTATCTTCATTTATTATGTCTGATAACATCTCATCAGGGTTATTGCTGTAAAGCAGGTGTTCTGAAAAAAATTTATTTTTGGGACAACCTCATATCCAACGAAGACTTGAGCTTCCAAAAGGAGAAATCAGTTGTTTGGTATCAAGACTCTTTCCTACAGAGGGGAAAGGAGTCATTATACTATATAAAAGACTTGGGTACTCACATGTTCACTGGAGACACTCAGGCCTTAGCCTCCATCCAACCAGTCAGTTTTTTAACATGCATTCTTACATTTGATTTCTAAAAATTGGTTTATCACATGTCACTCTTCCTTCCTTCTCTAAACCATAAATATTGTCCTAAATTTACTATTAATTTTCATACACATTTATTTAAGTATAAACTCTAAAAGGATATTTTACATGAAAAATAGTTTTGTTTGAAACATTCATTATATATATATATGGTACTTATAACAAAAACTTAATAACCTGATAAATATTTACTTTTCTTCTACATTGAATATCGAGTTTATTCAAGGTAGCAATTGTACTTATAACAAAAACTTAATAACCTGATAAATATTTACTTTTCTTCTACATTGAATATAGAGTTTATTCAAGGTAGCAATGTATCTAACTCAAAAAGTATAGGCCCCAACTTCTCTTGAAAAGAGGGGTAGCCAATAAGATTAAAGATTGTAGGTCATGAGACCTCTCCTTAAATTTTCAGAGGGACCATGCTGCCAGGTATACATTTACCTGTCCTCCTTTCTTTCTTTTCCCTGCTTGGAAGAAACATGACTGATGCTCCCAGATCCCTTTGATTCTTAATATCAAACAGTAATGCCGAGGAAAATGGGACAGAGAAATCCATCATGACTTAGAACCTCAGAGTGTGCCTTAGATTATCGACCTCTCAACGTGTTGTTTGTCATAAGTAAATACCTGGTTTACAGCGGTTATGAAGCTAAACCTAATGCTAAATGAAACAGGATCATATTTTATACATCACATTCCTAGTTGAATACTTAATCCAATACTGTACTTGTGCTTGTTTGCTGAGGCAAGTGTAGTATTTAAAGTAACACTTCAGGGGTTAGACTGGCTGATCGGTAGCTCTCTTCTGCCACTAACAACTCTAAGAGAGAGCTACATATAATTATACCTCCCTATACCTTATTTTGTTCATGTGTAATAGTGCCCCTATCATGGTTGTCATGAAAATTATTAGTTTATATCCCCAATGTTTAGTATTGTGCATAAAGGAAAGTGATAACTCTTAGTGAAAGTTGCTAGTTTTTTCTATTTTCTATGGTCTAATTCTATCTTCATATAGTATTCCATTCTATTTATATGGTCCCATTTATTTTTCTTTATAATCTTATATAGACATTTCCATTTTTAATTTTCCTAAATGATGATGAAGTTAGTATTTCCAGATTTTTTTTTTGTATGCATTTGTACAGTTTTCTCCAGGGTACCCATCTAGAAGTAGAAACACTGGATCCATGGACAAATGTACTTTCAACTTACCCTCATAAAGTTAAATTGCTTTCAAATGTATAATAGCAATTTGCAAATGAAAATGCCTGTTGTACCTCGTCTTTGGCAAATCTGAAATTCACTAGGCTTTAATTTGTTTGCCAGTCTGGTAGTGTGACATTTGCAACTTCATTGTTTTAATTTGATGATTACTAATGAAGCTAGGAGTAACTTGGTATGAAGCCGCATGGGTTTCCCCTTCTGCTTCTATCATTCATTTTCCTCCTGGGTTATTGATCATTTCCTTTACTGAATTTGGATACATATTGATGTGACCAGCATCCTTACCTAGACCTTCGTTCATCTTTCCATCTTCTTCAGGAGACACACATTTTAATGTGCTTCAGGTTCATCACTCTTTTGTCAAATTATTGATGTCTTTGTTTCTAGAGTTTCTTCCATGCCTCAGAATTACAAAACCACTCTCCTGTGTTTCAATTCACCCTTTTACCTTCAGGAAGGTCTTTAATATACCTTGAATTTACTCTCTATGTTTGATAAGAGGTGAAAAGTGTTCACTTGTTATTACTTATTATTACTGTTATTACTGTTGTTACATTGGTTGTCAAAGGGCCCAACATTTGTTAGTCCATATCTCTGTACTGACTTAAAAAGCCATTATCTGTCAAGTGTCTAGTACCATGCATACATTGGATTATTATCCTATCCCATGGCATGTATCATTTGTCTATCTGCCATCCTGATGCTGGTACTCGCTGTCAAAGTCCCTTGAAGATCTTTAAAACATGATTTACACCTTTGATTGATTGGTATTGTGCATTATAAATTATCGTTAGGACATCCACTCCTAGTTGGACAGTTCTTGTAGCTCTATGGAGGACGTGTCTAAGACCCACTGCTACACAGAAGATAATAAGAATAGATTTGACTCAAAATAGCATTTTACCTCTCTTATCAACACATCCTTTGATGTCTCATCCTCCAAACCCATCGTACTTTCTGCTACTATCAGGAGGTCTCATACTCCATCCCTCTTGCTGCCCTCAGAAACTGCTGCACAGCTGGGTGATGGTGTCGCACGCCTTTAATCCCAGCACCGGAAGGCAGAGGCAGGTGGATCTCTGTGAGTTCGAGACCAGCCTGGTCTACAGAGCTAGTGCCAGGACAGGCTCCAAAGCCACAGAGAAACCCTGTCTCGAAAAACCAAAAAAGAAAGAAAGAAAGAAAGAAAGAAAGAAAGAAAGAAAGAAAGAAAGAAAGAAACTGCTGCACATGATTCTGTGCTTAGCAGTAATCCACCTCGCATCGGTGGGCAGCAAAGCCATTTCCCTTACTAATGGTCTACAGACAGAAGCGTTGCCTAGATACAATATTTACAGCCTCAGCAACTGGAAAGGACCTGTGAGAGAAACCATTCTATATGAGACGTGAGATGCCAGGAAATCCCCACCAACTCTAAAAGGAATTAAAAACGTGGAAATACATTTCTCCTCAACAGTTCACCCTTTCATGAAAGGATGAAGTGAAATTACTGGAGGTGAGGTTAGGCAGTTGAATATACAAATTTATTTACTTTTATTTCAATTTCCTATATCTAAAAAAAATAAGCTGAGAGGTTGCTGATTTTGTGCCATGGATCAGTAAAGTTTTCATAACACACGAAAACTGGTTAACTGGATACCAAGTCCCCTGGGAATCAAGAAATGCCATTGGGTCAGTGTCCCCTTCCTTAGCCAGAATGTAGTAAGAGTAGATTTCTGATGCCCAGGATCTCTGGCCAACAGTTGGAACTGCAATGAAATGGGAATATTAAAGCATTGGAGACTGAGTCTTTGAGGGGATATAGTTCCTGGAGGTCTAGGCATCATACCTAAGCCTCCATCGCACAGTCTAGCCTAGGCACATCTACTGTCTTCCTGTAGCTGCTGGTTTCAGGTAGACTCATGGTTATTTGCTTTCTCTGTCTCCTAGAGTCTTGCCATGCAGGTCAGAGGAATAGTTAAGTGGTAAAGTCTTCTCTACTTCCCTGACATTTTATTATGTTTTCTTCTCTTGTTGCTAGGTTTATGATGTCATCATAGGAGATTCTTACTCATGTTCTCTTCTACAATTGTATAGACCCTCTTCTAGGGCCTCACAGGTTTTATAGGTTTAAAGTAGAACCTCATGTGAAGGAACTCTGATTTACCTTTGTAATGTAAAAGATTATTTGTTAAAAAAAATCTCTTGGGGTGATCACAGACTGTAAGGTAAACATACATGTAATTCTGGCTCAAAATAAGTGGAAGAAGCAAGGGCCCCAGTGTGTAGGCTGACTAAGGGAACTGATTTGCTTCTATTGTTCATTGTCTTTATGGTGTGTAACAAACCATCCAAACTCTCTTCATTTTTATTATTATTGCAAGATTATATGCACCTATATGTACATAATATTATCTATGATGTGTTATCATTAATCTTATTCTAGAAGAAAGGGAAATTAGAGTCATCTGCACAATATGGACAACTTCAGACTTACCCACATTCATACTTTCTAAGCCACAATCTCATCGTATATGATAATTCAATACAAGGGCAAATTCATTTCTAAAGCCCTTTTTACTGATATAGTCTATTTCAGTTCCAGTATATACAAATATTAAGCCATTTCTAAGAAAAGAGAAGCTAAAGGCTTACAGATAAACAGAGAAGGCATATGAGAAAGGAAAGCTAAGGAACAGCAAAAGCTCGTGAACTGTGAGCAGTGAGGTTCTACTGAGGAAGGGCTGGCTGAGACACAAGGGGCCATCCTACCGCTAGTACTTTAGCTGGAGTCCTGAACAAGAATCAAGGGTTTGTAATCCTGAGCAATGGGGACAGGTCACAAACACTTCCCCAATAATTGCTCTATCTCAAAACTCCAATCACTCTTATTTGCTGTGATCCCGGGGGTCAGAAGGAATAAGATCAGAGTAACTTTGGTAAAAGCTTTCTAATAGGTGTCAGCGATGGAGAAAACTAGTTTTAAGTTTGTTGTGTAAAGGGAGTCAATACTAAAAACTTCTAGGGAGCAGGTCCTTGGTGAAATTGTACTGAAATGGATTTCACGTGGTTTATTGATGTCAGTTACTATAATCTCTGAGCTGTTTCATTCCAAACATCTCTTGTTATCCTCCCAAAATGTAGTCCCAAAAAAAGTCAAAGTCTCGAGGTCCTTAATCTCAGGTAATTCTAAACAGGAATACTGGAGAATTGCGTTCCCCTTTTAGGAAGAATCAGTATCACACAGACATAACTGACCTCAAAGGACCACTTGGGGAAGAGCGGTGAAAAGTAAGGATCCTTTTCGGAGAGTTTCAAAGTCATCACACAAACCCAGTGCTGCTTAGCGCTGATCACTGTGCCTAGGAAGATGTAAAAGGATGATTGATCTCAGGGGGCTCTGGGGTAGAGTGTGACTGTTCCCAGGGGGCACTGAGGTAGCTGAGTGTGACTAACATGTAGACGCTCTCAGTTCAGAAGAGCACATACTCAAGTAAACAAGACTAAGAGCTAAGTTGGGATAAGAATAGAGTACAATAAGTCATATTAAGGATCAATCAAACTTTCCAGGAGAATAAACAAGGATGAGCGTTGGGAGTGGATTGAAGGTGCAGAGTGCTGGTGTTGATGCTGAGGAAAAGATGTACACAAAAGAAGAAAAAAAAGAAAAGTAGAGTACTAGGTAGTACCCTGTCTGAGGGTAGAAGAAGGAACTAGGTACCAGAAAGAGTATAAAAGGGCCTCCCAGGATCTCATGACTGATGAGTTGAATGAATAAACCAGACAGCTTGATTTGGCTTACCTTGGCACTAAGGATCTCCATGAGGACCAGAAGGAGCTCTAATCCCATGTCCTAATAAAGTTCAATTTCACTTCTCCTATGGCTTCTGGCATTCCTAGGAGATCGGGTTTCCTTGTCAGTCTGTGGCTGTACTAGACAGCATTTGCTGTGTTTCTCTCACCTGACTTTCTACGTGATCCTCCTTGTATATTTTCCCTTGCATGGTCCCACACCTGGGGATGGCTCTTCCCAATCAAACGATATCGTTTGAGGTCAACAAGCCTATGCTGTAAGGTTTTATAAACAATTATAAAGTCACATGGAAGGACATTATATCTTATTAGCATATCATGCATTTTAAGGGAGCATTTCACTTTTCTGGCAATAGTCACCAATAGCTATCACGTTAATTATGATTCCAGATGTCTTTACTAGAGAACTCTCCTCCCCTTTATCCTTTTCTTATCCTGTCCCTCTCTTCCATTCTCCCTTTAACTTCCTCCCCAGTGTATGGTCACAGTGCATTTCTTCACTCTGGACACAGCAATTCAAAATCAGTGTTTCTCACTTCACTTCACAGGTCCAGTCCTGTGTTCTTTGTACTGAAACAGGCATCTAGTTCATTTGTCCTTGGTAAGGCTCTTCCCAGATTTCCTGCCCCGAACTGCCCCCACCTCCGACTTTCCTGGGTATATTTATCAATGTGTACCTTGTTCCACGTGTTTGTCTGAGCATGGTGCATTGAGCCAGTCACTCTGGCCTCCTTTCTTTTAATTGCTTATAGCCCTATGAACTTTGAACACCTATTTCCACCCTTCAGCTAAGCACTGATTCATTCCACTTCTGCGAGCCATTTATTCACCTTTAATTAGACACAACTTAACTATTTTGCCATTAAAACAAACCAAAAGAACCTATAAAGCAACTTGTAAGTGAAACTCCATTTCTGCCTGCAGGGATATTGAAAATGAAATTATGCAGCTCATTTTACCTGTCCTATACAAAGGAAAGATTGGCTGCATTGTCTTTAAATTTCCCTTGATCTTTTATCTTTCATCAGAAAGATAACTGGGAAATCAAGGTTAGACTAGGGAGGGAAATGGGAAGCAGGCAGCCACAGTTCTCAACAGACAGCAGACACATGAATGTAGGAGACAGCGTTCCTTCAGGTTTGCTGTGTGGTAAGATCCCTGCACTGCCTAACTGGGTAAGTTTCTCATCTCTGTCCCCAGATCTCCTTACTCAGAAAACTCTTAGGTAGGATGGAACGTAGAGCTTCTGAGTTGCCTGTTTTGGCACTTTCTGGATTCATGCTTGCCTCCAGACACCCAGCTCTGATTCAGAGAATTACCAGTTCTACCTGTTGAGGAATCGTGCATGTCTTCCATCTTTTAACAGGTTGTGACCCTCACTATTAGCCATTTGTTCAATTTCCCCACTGATTTCCTACCCAGTTACTTTGCATGTGAATACAGCCTATCTCTCCTCCAACCATTTCATTGGCTAAAGAGCCATGCCTTCTGTCTGCAGCATCCTCTCACGGGATAGCCAATTCTTTCAGAAAATCCATAATGGCCTTGAAGAAATGTCTAATATTTGGAGCATATATGAATTTTCTGTTGTCTGGTTACTAGTAGACTTCCCCAGGTCAGTGTCTTTAAGGGCTAATCTCTTGACTTCAGATTTGGAGGACAGCACTCGGATATCATGGTGGCAGAGTCAAAAGAGAAATTCTAGAATATCTATTGACGGAGTCACTAGAGACAGATGTGTTCGTGTCCTGCTGTCCTGTTCCACACTGCTCCAGCGGGTCTCACTGAAATCAGTTTCTAAAATCCCATCTTCTTCCAGTGCAGTCGGGATAAGGCCACAAGGCTGGGTCTGGCTATGGAAAATAGACTATGAGCAAGGTGCTGTACTTAACTGCTGGGTCCCTGGCCTGGCTACATTTAAAGCCACATGTTGAAATGATAAGGAAGCGGGAACTTGGATCCCTGAGTCACTGGATGGAGAATAAGCACCTCTACTTGAAAAGTCTTCGCAGGTTGTTCTAAGCCAATAAAATTCGCTTCTCCTACCTTGACTCATATGACAAGCAGCATGAGCAAAGAATGTTCAAGAAAGAGAAACAACAGGAAGTCTAGGCGCTCACACACAGTAGCATCTGGAGGCAAAGAGCCAGAAGGAAAGAGGTAGGCAAAGGCAGCAAGTAGCAGCATAGATGACAGTGGAATTTAAAAAAAACCTAGATCTTAAGCAATCATAATTATCAAGCTATAAGAAGAAAACGGCCATGGGCTGACTTCCACATTAGAACAATAATTCTGGAACTATATAAAGGCTGGTTACAAACGGAGTGAGAAAGTATGCAAGGGATAGTTTGAAGCCAATGGGTATGTAAAATATTTAGGAGGCAAATATGTATAGAACTTAAAAACAGACTGATTTATATGGCTGCCAAATCATCAAATATAGACCCTATAATAGAGATGGGGGTTACTAGTTTCCAAGTGAACTTCAGAGACAATCTGACTTTTGGGAACATTCATGATGCAATACCCAGAACGCAAGACAGAAGGCAGTGGCATACTTTGGTCCAACTGATGAGGGTGTTGATAATCCCAGGTGGGAGGCCAACTTGCTGGGTAGCAGGGACATCATGAGTTCTAATGAACTTCAGAGGTGGGGTATAGTGCAATAGATTGGACTTCTTGTCTGTTTAAAAATGATTTTCTCTTGAAAAGCTGATGGCGTAAATTTTTATCAAAAATAAAAATTATTAACTCAAAAACTAGTGATGGCTAAGCACAGCCTGCTGGTGATGTTTGGAGTTTTGGAGGTCCCCCTTTATTATCTTCTCTAGGCTTGTATCCTTTGGTTAATTTCATCTAAGGACTCGACTCTTTTTCACTGTCCCTTCATCTTACCCCAAATGCCCTCTTCTCTCCAACCAAAGACAGCTCTGCCTTCTTCACTCTGCATTCTGGCATCCTAATTATCTGACATGCTTTGTGTATTTATTTATTTATTATGTATACAATATTCTGTCTGTATGCCTGAAGGCCAGAAGAGGGCGCCAGACCTCTTTACAGATGGTTGTGACCCACCATGTGGTTGCTGGGAATTGAACTCAGGACCTTTGGAAGAGCAGGCAATGCTCTTAACCACTGAGCCATCTCTCCAGGCCCCCTGACATGCTTTGTGATCTGTGGTTAAGACACATTTGCAGCTCATGCTCTTCTCCCTGGGAAGATTTCTAGTGCTGGGGAGATGGCTCAGTAGCTGAAGTGCTTGCCTTGCAAGCATGAGGACCCGAGTTCAGTTCCTGGAACCCCCATTAAAAAATAGACAGACATTTTTAATACAAACTGTAATTCCAGAGTTGAGTGGCAGAGACAGGAGGATCCCTGGGCTCCACCTAAGGTGTCTACTTACCCTGGCATTATTAGGGATTATTAGGTCTTTGACAATTACTCTCCCAAGAAATCATTATTGACCAGGTGGGTCTCAGAAGCATAAAACTAACTAGGATGTCTCTCCAGTGCTGATTTCTGTCTTCTAGCATACACTTCTTAAAATTCAATTTCTGAGTATGAAGTAAATAATAAATAATAAATTAATGATGTGATATAGTCTAGGTTTAAAATACTTGAATATAAATGTGTGAAGGGGAACATTTTGGCTTCCAATAAACACAGCTTTTCCTAAAAAGGAGACTAGAAAAAAATAAATAAATAAAAGGTTCCAGAGAACAATCATTCTGCCTTCCCCTGCTGACTTCTGTCTGTTCACCTGTAAAATAAACAAAGGCTACATAGGAAGAATGTAATGTCTATCAAAATAAGTGGGAAAAAAAGCAAAATGAATAAGATTGCTTTCTTGCCAGTCCTCTGACCTACTTGAATGTTTACATAATGAAAAGAACCCAGGCTAGCTGAATTTTAATTTCAAGGCTAATGAAAACCTACTGTTGCAGTTGCTTTGACCTTTCTGTGGGAGTGGAAATCCCCAGAAGGTGGTAGGTGCTTCCTCTCTCTTGGGAGGCAAGCTTCCATGTGAGAAGAGCCAAGGCCTCACCGGACATCATGATGCTTCTGAACCCGGTTCAGGAGGACATCAGAGACTCAGAAGGTAGCTAGCTGGTCCTGTCATAGACTGATAGTTTTTAAGTTTTTATTTTAATAGATTCTGTTCCTGTTCTTGCCTATTTAAGACATAATAAACATACCAAACTACTTAATTTCTGTTATCACTGTGTTTATATAGAGTCAACATCAACATTGAAGCCTCAAAATCAGTTGACTTAGAGTCTATCACATTTGATTAAACAAATGGTATTTGGGCAAGCTGGAAAATTGAAAAATTATTCTAGAACAATTATAGTTTGGGATAACTGATAAAATCATTGATTTGAAGCTATACCTGCATGTTCATTTCAGATTCTTTCATTTAAGGTGGATACTGTTTACTAAGTAGGTGTTGAATAGAAACGTTTGTTTTTATTTTCTTCTGAGATTTACACACTTAGCAATCAGGGCAGAATGTTGTGAAAATTTATGTTTCCTGATGTCCAACTTTCTTGTATTCTAATTCAAATACAATCTATTAAGCAACATAAGGGGTGTGTGTGTGTGTGTGTGTGTGTGTGTAGAGGTTGGGAGTGTGTGCATGGGCACACATGTACATAAACACACATATATATGGAGGCCAGTGGTCAGCCTAGAATGTTGTTCCTCAAGATAGCCATCCATCCTTTTACTGTTTTGTTGTATTTTATTTTTGAGACAGAGTTTCTCGCTGGAACCTGGGACTTGCTGCTTAGGTTAAGGCTGGATGATCAGCAAGCCCTGAGGATCCTACTGTATCTGTCTCCCTGCTGCTGAGACTGATTACAAGTGTGCCTCACATAGCTTTTGATGTAGGTCCTGGAAGTTGAACCCAGGTTCTCATGATCACACAGAAAACCCTTCATAGACTGAGCTATCTCTCTGGTCCAAGAAATTGAGTTGAAATGTAATTTTATACCTCTTCTTTCCTCCTCATGATCCTGGACAGCTTCTATGTTGCAATATGAAAAAGAATGTCAATCTCTGGCCTTTCTTATTCCCCCTTTTCTTGGGTTACGTCCCATTCTTTCCAGTATGACTGCTGCTTCTCTGAATCCTTACCTGACCCCTACGCTTCTCTCCCACATCCCTCCCTAGCTGCCTTTCATTGACTCTCTGACCTCACATAAGCCCCATCTCCTAAGAAATAAGGTCACTCCCTTGCTGAGTGTGATGTCACTGCTCAGCTTTCCTCTGCGAGCTCTTTTACCCTGGCGCTTGCTTCTATAAACATGTGCCTAAAATGTCTCCACCACACTAAGGTAACTTCAGGAGAAGTTTGTACATGTGGACTTAATCACCCTCTTAGAACAAAGATCCAATAGGCATATGTTGAGTCCATAAATAACTAGTTGGCTACCTAATTGAGAGAATGGAAGTTGCTAAAGCCTAAACAAAAGGAAATGAAAATGAAAGGAATTGAAACCAATAAGAAATGTGAGTCGGACAAAATGAGGGAGTTAAGATCTGAGAAATGGGATTCCTAACTAATATAATGGCCCACCTCATCAGAATCCCCCCCCCCATTATCTAGAAGACATTCTGCACAGATCAAAATAACTCTGGTACTTCAAGGCAGGGTGACTTTGTGTGCAAACTGATAACTCTAATAAACTTGATCCTTGAGTTTACTGGTAATGGGAGGCACCATTTCCAGAGGTGGAGATGGTGACTTTACAGCAAGGAGGACCTTGGGCCATCAGGAGTGCCCTTCCCCTGCCATTCTGAGCAGTCATAAACCTCACCTCAGATAAAATGTGACACGGTCCTTGCTTCCTGTTCCACTGTCGGGAAGAAGGACATTACTGAGAGGAACAACAGGCTGGGAGGTGACAGAGTTGCCTGCCAGCCCTCAGCCTCAGCCCTCAGCTCACCCTCACGCTTGCAGTCCACCTCCTACACCTCATCATTCTTCTCCCTAAAACTCTTCAGGACTCCCCGGTTCTCTTCCTCACAGCATAAAAACTTAACAAGCCTTCTGACCCAGTCTTGTCTTTCCAGTCCCAGCCTCTCTCATTGTTGGTGGCCAAGCTTCATGATCTCTGAAGAAAAGGCTTATAGATTTCTGCTTCTTGATCCAGCCATCTTCCTGCAGCAACATTCCCCCTAACCTGCCTAGTGTTTCTCTTTACATGCTTGCTAGATAATGCTTTAAATAATGTTGCTTTCCAGAGACCTCCTCTGATTCTGTAAATCTGTGTGTGTCCATGTGTGTCTGTGTTCATGAGAAACACACTTTTATGAACCACTGAGATATGTTGCCTCTAAATAGTTTAGAATGAACTTTTTAATAATAAGAATATTGTTATGTAAGTGATACACTTACTGAAAAATAACAGAAGTAAGATGATTAACATTATTAAGTCACGACACTACTTAATCTGCAATTTGTTCTCAAATTTTATCCACTTTGTAATAATAGTTATATTTTCTTAAGGCATGGGAGCAATTATTTATTTCTTTTGCATTCATTTTACTTTTGATTTTTGTTGTTGATCAGACAGGGGCTTGCCATGTATCCCAGGCCGACTTTGAACTCTAGATTCTCCTCATGTCTCAGTCTCTTCAGTGCTACAGCATCAGCCACCATGCCCTGCTCTTTATGACTCCCACTCTCAGTCCAGAATGCCATCCAGAATCATATTCTATTTAACTTTCTCGCATGCAATTCTAAGCTTTTCTTTGATTTGTGACACTTGAAAAATATAGGTTGGTGATTTTGTGAACTAACCTCTAACTTGAGAGGTTTTTTTTTTAAATAATGTTTCTAACTCATAAGTGATGTCATGTTTTCTATATATCATATCAGAAAGGTACAAGATGTCAAGATTTCCCAATGTTATTATTCTTTAAAATTAAGAAAATATCCAATTCCTTATCAAACTTTCCTTCATTAATTTGCCGTCCCTTTCATATCTGCTCCCTACCACTACTGCTACCAAACCCCACAACGCTGAGGTTTAAATCCAAGACCTTCATGTATACAAGGAAAATAACCTCCAAATGAATAACATCTTCAACCCTCATCCTTTTACTTTTAAGGAAGATTACTGTACTTCTTTCTTTACATAGTTTTAGGAATTGAATCTAGGGTCTTACAGGTGCCAAGTAAGCCTCTACCACTGAGCTTCATTCTTCATTGAATTGAATCCCTGCTTTCAACTTCTGCTCTGTGGCTGACCTTTAGTAAGTTGTCCAGGCTTTCCTACTTTCTAGCCCAGGTAGCCCTTGATATTGTGGTCCTCCCCCTTCATTCTCTTGAGTAGCCAGGTTTATGGCCCTGTACCACCAGGCCCAGCCTGTTGTTAGAAAGAAAATCAGAGCATAATTATGACAAAGAGATGTTTAAAATTACCCCACAAAAAAAAAATACCTGCATCACCTACATCAGTCCAATCTCTTCATTTAAAAAGATCTTACCGCCCAAAAGAGAGAGGTCTCCGGTGTGTGCAGCATTAGCCAAGGCAAAATTTCTCATTTGCATTTTCAACTCTGCTCATGAATGATCTTTTCATTCCCTTGGCCTTTGCAATAAAAAGGTGCCCGTGAGACGAGTATATCTTCGCATAATGAGAAAAAAAGACACACTATTCTTTCTGACTTACAAAATGTCATAATATTGCTTATGGTCCCATTATGATGGGCATCTGTAATTGCATTTACTTTTTTATGCTTGCTTCAATGGTTTATGTAGTCTCTGAAGAGCTCTCTGCAGCCCTGGGGTCTGTGAATTGAAAAATCGTTCAGATTGATTAAAGCATGAAGAGAATGACGATGAGGGTCGGGTCATGTGAACATCAGGAAAGTAAAATATTACCATTGAAACTACAAATGGAACTTTTTTTTTCCATAAATGATCAGATTTACAATGGAAGCCTGGGTTGTTCATTGTAAGATTAATAACAACTGACATTAACTCATGTATTTATTCAAAAGAAAATAATCTTATGAGCCCAGTAAGTGAAAAAGACCATTATACACAAATTCTAACTTCACAAAGTGCGTCTTTGAGAGATTTACTTCTAGGACTTCAAACAAAATTGGTCAAGAGGAACCTTGAGAGTTTAGTTGTGTGTTCCTTTAAAGAGCCTGGCAGCTAGAAGATTCAGAGTACAGCACCATCCTCCACAATTGCTGGTTACCTTTGCATCATGGTGACCAAAATACCCAACAGAAACAACCTCAGCAATGAAGCCTCCTCTTTGCTCATGGTTTTGGGAAATCCAGTACATAGTTCCTTTGCTCCATGACCTATTGCCATGACCAAGACAGCTTGAAGGAATCGTTTAATTTGGGGCTCCAGTTCCAAAGCAGTAGAGTCTGTGTTCTTCAGGGCAGGGAGCATGATAGTAGGCAAGCAGGCATGACACATGCCGAAGCTGTGCCCGAGAGCTTACAGCCCTCTCCACAAACAGGAAGAGGGGAGAGATACATTATGTAACCTACTAGGCTTCCATTGGAGTTGCTGTATAGTTGAGAATGACATTGAGATGCTGACCCTTCTGCCTCCATCTCCTGAGTGCTGAGATTACAAATGTGCACCTCTACACCTGGCTTTTGTGTGATAGAACCCAGTGGCTCACGCTTGCTAGGCAGACCCTCTGCCAACTGAGTCCCACCTCCAGTCCCATCCATTTTCTGATGCCCTGCTCTGAAGTGTTACAAGGTTAAAAGTTTTATATTCAAAGAAATCCCAAAGACTAAAGAGCTCTTGGGAATGGAATACCTGTGACATGAGAACCGAAGGAGGGAGCTCTGAAGGGAAAAGGAGTGGATCAGAAGAGTGTGGGTACAAAGAGCATGCAGGAGGGGACCCAGCTGCAACAAGCAAGGTGATGTATATGGATGAAGAAAATGTTATCATAAAACCTATTACACAGTCTGCTACTTTTCTTAAAAACTCAGTTAAAAGTAAAATGTAAACATCTCTCAATTTGTTCTAAAATATGTCAACATAGTTTTATGTGCTGCCCAATTTTTTCTTCTCAAATTTCTTCCAAAGTTAATAATATTGACTATTCTTCCAGAGGACCCATGTTCAACTCCTAGCACCTCTGTAGTGTCTAACAACTATCTATAAATCCAGTTCCAGGAAATCCAATGCCTTATTCTGGCCTCTACAGGCACTGGACATGTAAGTGGTACACAGATAGACATGATGGCAAAAAAAAAAAAAACTCATACACATAAAAATTTTTTAAACACTTAATTACATGAGAAAGCGATGGTAAGAATATCTTTCTTCAGTTTTTAAAAGCTAACTCATTTTGTAAAGGTTTATTTTTATTTTATGTGTATGTGCACATGCCTGTATGTATGTAGGTAGGTAGGTAGGTGTGTGTGTGTGTGTGTGTGTGTGTGTGTATGCTTGCAAGCATACCTAGTGCCCACAGAGCCTAAAGGAGGGTATCAGATCCCCTAGAACTGGATTTGCATGTAATTATGAGTCACCTGATACGAGTGTTGGGAAATGAACCCAGGTTCTCTGCCAGAGCAGCAAGTGCTCTTAACCACAGACCACCGCTCTCGCCCATCTTCCTTCTTTTTATGTGGGGAAGTAAAAGATGAACAAGGTGAATGGAGAAATTTTACCATTAAGAATGAACAAGAGCTCAAATGTAGCCCTTTAGCATCCCATCCTTGCAGACCAAGCTTTGGCTTTTCTACGACTGCATCGACCAGGTTGTCCACACCTGCCACACCACCATTATTACCTGCTTTCACAATCCTGATGCTTGTTTAGTTGTAGATTGTTTTTCTTGTTGTTTAATACATCTGACCCAAAAACAGATGCATTGTAAGGACTGTTCCCATTTTTCTAGACAAATAAAGACATATTTCATAGACAAATGAAGAGATGCCATGCTGTGTTTTCCTCCTTACCATAGTGACTTCTTGTGTCACTCACCTCTCCTGATGACACCTTCCTGTGTGTTTTTAGACCATTGTACCTGTTCCTGGAAATGACTCTTTCCTTGGACTTTTCTTGGCTACGGTGGAAATGGAGAACCCAAAATGGCTTCCCCGAATCCCCTTCAGAAAGCACACCTCTGCTTTCTCCAGAGATGAACCAGCAGAGCTACAACCCAACAGAGCAGCGAGTGGTATACCCCAACAATGGACTGTGTCACCAGGACTGGAAGAAGGTCTCCAGGAAGTACCCAGGAAACAGCATCTGTACAACCAAGTATACCCTACTCACCTTCCTGCCCCAGAATCTCTTTGAGCAGTTTCATAGGTATGCAACAAGGTCCCCCAACTATACACATCTTAGCCTAGGATTTGCCACTGAGACAAACTCAGGGAAGCTTTTCTCTAAGCAGCATCCTTTAATATCCACATGCATATATGGAACAAGCTTCTCTCATTGATCAAGTGATGGGTAGTGATGCCATGTGTTGGGTAGTAAGCATACATGCAGGAAAAGTGAAATAGTGGACTCATTGTACCATCTATTGAATGTGACATACTAACTTTTAAATTATTAAATTGATTTTTAAAAGGAATACTTGCAAAAAGAAGAATATGGTGCTTTACAGTGAGAATTTGACCTACTTAATAATGTCAGCAAAGATTTCCTTGAGGAAATAGTAATTCAGATATGACTAGATGAAAAGATAGGTTTCTGGGTAGATAACTCACAGGGGCATTGGGGGCTAAGGTGTTCACTGAGCCAAGTTTGTGGACCAGAGTTCAGATCCCCAACACCCATCTAAGGGTTAGTCAAGGGGGAGGCTGCCTACCTATAATCCCAGTTCCTGGGAGAGGGAGACTGGGGAGCCCCAGAGCAAAGCTGACTAGTTTAGTGAAATCAGCGAGCTCTTGTTTCAAGTAAGAGACCCTACCTCGTTATGTATGTACTGAGGAAGACTTCAAATGTCAACATCTAGCATGCACACATGTCTATGCTCTTGCACAAACATATGCACCCATACATATGTGAACACATTACATATAACACATGCATTTTTAAAGGAATAGAAATAAACAAATGGGTGAAAGGAACCAGGAGAATGTTTCTACTGACATAGTCACATGAGCAAAGGCACTGTGGCAGAGGAAATGAGAGTCACTTAAAAATTTTGAATGTATAATCCATTCGTTTCAAACAATGAACAAAAGCATTAATTATAAATCAAATATATGCTTAAAATCACAAAATCTATTGATGTTTATGATGTTCATCAGCTGTCATGCTTCAGAACACTTTAGTGTACACAAAACCAACTTTTATGTCACATAACATTTATAAGAGTCCTTTAAAGTGGACAGTATGATATTATGCTATCTTTGCACAAGAGAGAACAAACACAGGCAGGTCCGTGAATTAATAAATCACAGAGACAAGGTAAAGGTGATGACCACCAAGATTGATGGCCTGAGTTCAATCCCTGTGACCTAGAAGAAGAGAATCCACTCCTTCAAGTTGTCCTCTGAGCTCCATATGCACACTATGGCAAAGGGCACATGCATGCTTGTGCACACACACACAGAGAGAGAGAGAGAGAGAGAGAGAGAGAGAGAGAGAGAGAGAATAAATGAGTGTAATTTTTAGAAATCTATAGAATTTGCCTTCAACGCATTTACTACATTGTTTGACTTGACTGAAAGGCGTATTTGTTTGGGTTAAAGCCACTAACTAGGAAGAGATTGGAAGAGGAGTATTGTTTCACCTCCTGGGTCTCCGCTCACAGCTTGCTTGTCCCTCCAGGTGGGCCAACCTCTACTTCCTGTTTCTGGTGATTCTGAACTGGATGCCCTCCATGGAAGTCTTCCACCGGGAAATCACCATGTTACCATTGGCCATTGTCCTGTTCATCATCATGGTCAAAGATGGCATAGAGGACTTCAAGAGATACTGCTTTGATAGAGAGATGAACAGCGCCAGCATTCAGATATACGAAAGGTAAGGGGGCCCTCCCACTGTTGTCCCTCTTGTAAACGGGCTAAATAAAGCATATTTAAGGGACTCATCTTTATTTGAGTATGGCTTTTAACTTTAGTTTGTATGTGCGTGTGTTTGCCACAACACACAAATAAAGTTCGAAGGTCAACTTGTATGAGTTGGTTCTCCCTTCTAGTGTTTGGGGTCTGGGTGTTGAACTTAAGTCATCAGACTTGATGGCAAGCACCTTTGTCTACTCAACTAACCTCATATGTTCTTTTAAAAATAATAATATTTTTAAAGTACTACTTTTATTTTTGCTATTATAATTTCATCATTTTCCCCTTCCTTTATCTCCCTCCAAGCCCCCTTGATCTTTTTAAAATTCATTGCTTTTTCTCATTAATTATTGTTCTGTGTGTATAGATATGTGTATGGACATATTCCTAAACGTGATCTGCTCGGTCTGTCTAGTGTTACTTTATGTATGTTTTCGAGTCTCACGATTTGGTATTAGAAAGTCAGTTGGCGAGCTCTTCCCTGGAAAGACCATCATTGCCACTCTCAACATTCCTTCCCTGCCTGTAGTTTTTTGTACAGCGCTGAGGCCTTGCAGACTTTCTCCAGGGCATTTCAGCATTGTCTGTTGTTGTTCTTGTTCCGCTCAACTTTGAACAATCATGTTGGTGAAACTTCGTGGGTGTAGTTTCGGACACAGTAGGAGACACAGCTTCACAGCAAGCTCCCTGATCCTGTGGCTCTTACAATCTTTTCACCCCCTTTCTCCCAGGTTCCCTGAGCCTTAGGTGAAGGAATGTTTTGTGGAGGTATCACTCGGGACTGGGCATTCTGATTGGTTCTGGTTTTGCGTAGTGCTCTCCTGCTGTTAAAAAGAGAAGATTCCTTGGTGATGGATCAGGACTACACTTGGATGTGTATAAAAAGACAAATGTTTAGAGTATAGTTAGGGATTATGCGGCTTTAGTGAAGTGGCAGCTGTAGGATCTCTTCCAAGATCCATGACTTCACGAGCATTGGGTAGTTGTCTACGTTTCCAGTGATGGGCATGATTTCCATGTTCTTGATGGGACTTAGTCCAATGAGAGAGCTATTAGTTATTAGCAAGATATGCATGGCACTATTACATGGTAAGGGTTATTTGTGCCGTACTGGTCATTGTTGTGGTTCATGGGTATTACAGTTAGGTAAGCCTGTTGGTTGCTTCTTATTCAGGAGCTTGAATGGCACCTTCTGGTATCAAGAAACCTAGTCCTCAGGGAGGGCCTTGCAGGTCAACTCCAGCTCAAGGATCTTGGGCCCTTTGTCTAAAGTACATGATGTTTTCACCAATAGGGATTTACCTTCCACCTTTGGAAGTAGCCTGTCATGTTCAGAGTCTCTGACCAACAACTCAAAGGAGGACTTGCAATGACTCATGCTGGGGGTTTTGTTAGATGCATCTTCTTTGGCTCTTGGAGAGAGCATTGTCAGCCCAGATAAGAAAATTTCATTCGAACTATATTAGTATATTTATACAGAGACTTACGTGTGTGGTAAGGGTTTTCTTATGTAGATAGTGAGAAGTTCCTTAGGACTTTTTCAGACATTAAGTTTTCTTAATTCAGTGATCCTCAGCTGGGTGTCATTTTGACACACACCTCCTCATGAGTACGTGGTGAAAGGTTGGGATAGTTGGTAGACAGGATACGACCAGCATCTAGCAGATGGAGGCTGGGGGTATCAGGATATGTCTTAAATACACAGGACAGGATACACACACACACACACACATTAGTCAAGAATAGCAGGGCTGATGTTGAAAACCTTAGTATAGCTCATGGAAACCTTCCCAGACATTGTATTGTTAAGACTGGGCTAGAAGCCCAAGGATTAGCCTCCAAGATGATTAGATCATCACAGGAGACTAATTTCCTAACAAGTTCTTTTGATGTTGTCCGGTGATGTTACAAAATTTAAAAAGAAAAAAAAAAAAAAAAAAAAAAAACAGCTAAGCCGTTTTTAAAGCTGCAGAGTGCCGTGGCTAAAAATCCATTTTGTTACTTAACCTGGTAGGTTTTAGGACCCAGAACTAGTGCACCTGTGTAGGAAAGGAAGCCACCTGTGGATGACTCCTACATTCCAACAGGTGGAGTCTCAGCCTGGCAGAAGGAAGTACCTTCTGGACACACACCCGTTCCCGACCAGCTCCTTCCTGATCAGAGTTCTCCCACACTCATTTCAGCCCGGCTTGCTGTCTTCCTTTCTTTCAGTTTTTTAAACTGTTTTTTAACTGGTAGGTTTGAAATGAGAGACATTTTATTTTCAGCACATTAGGCAAGGAGTAAAAGATGCTCAGTAAATTATGAGAGAAGAAGAAGTAGGCTTGAACAGAGATGAGGAAAGAAGGGAGGAAAAGGAGGAAAAAGAAAGAAGATAAGAAGAGGGTCGTGGTCTCCAACCTACCTTTCGAAGGATGGCCCTACAAAGAAAACCCCAACCGCCACTATCGCGGGAACCAAGTCAAGACCAGCAAGTACACAGTGTTGACCTTCATACCCAAGAACCTTTTCGAGCAACTGCACCGCTTTGCCAATCTCTATTTTGTGGGCATCGTCATTCTGAATTTCATCCCCGTGGTCAATGCGTTCCAGCCAGCGGTGAGCATGATTCCAATCTGTGTCATCCTCGCTGTCACCGCCATCAAGGATGCCTGGGAAGACTTCCGGAGATACAAATCTGATAAAGTCGTCAATAACCGAGAGTCCCTGATCTATAGCAGGTAAAACTAAGAGCTCTGGGCAAATCTTGCTGGTGCAGCCTAACTTCCCCTGGCTGCACCCCCTGCTAGCACAGGGGATGGTGGCAGGGGTTCTCATGATTTACCTCAGTGAACTGTTTAGTGCCCAGAGTAAGGACTATAGTACGAACCACAAGCAAAGGGGGCTAAGGAAGGCTTTTCGAGTTAGGAAGTTTTCATTTAATAATATTTTCTTTGAAGATGTTTCTAAAAATTCTCTCCCCTAATTACTTGGGTGTTGCTGTGAGCATGTTTGGTTTGACCCAGAGGAGAAATGCGTCAGTGTTTCAGGGAGTGATGGAGCTTTGTCTTAGAAGGGACCCTGAGGACATAGCCCGGAAGCGCTGTCTCCAGTCCTAACCAGTTGGTGGCCTTAGGCAGGTAATGCAAATGCTCACAGTGACATGTTGTAATTCCTAAAACAAGAGCAATTCTTGCTGTGTTCATGAGACTGATACAAAATGACCCTAGCGAGTACTTAGTGTTAATATCAAACAAGTACATAGCAGCTACAATCCCTTTTAGAAAGCAAAGTTCCCATCTGCTGAGCTATTGACTGTCCCAGGCTCGGTTCTGACAGTCCCATAAAACTTAGCCTGCCTCCTTTGGTCAGATTTGACCACACTGTTTATTGTTGCTTTGTCTATACAGATACATTCCAAAGTTTCGTTCGGCAGATGGCCAAACTGGGCTGTTAGGGACCTGCTTTTATTTGGTAAGGGGGAAAGGAACAGAATTAAAAGCGGGTCTCTATGTGGTGACTACCTGTGCTTCTGTCTACAAAAGAGCTAGGGGAGTTAAGCTCAGGCTTCAGGAAAGAAAATAACAGGATACTTGTTGAATGAGCCAGCAGTGAGCCATGAATGCTTGCAATGCTTAGACATGTAAGGCTTAGTTTCTTATTAAACAGGGAAAGTCACTCTATCAGTCTCTCTGTCACTCTGTCTCTCCCTTTCTCCCTCTTTCCCTCTTTCTTTCTCTCTCTCTTCCTCTTCATTTCTCTCTCCCTTTCCCCTCTCTCCTTCTTTCATCCCTTTCTCTCTCTCCCTCTTCCTCTCTCTCCCCTTTCTCCACCTCGCCCCCTTTCTTTCCCTCTCTCCCTCCCTTTCTCCTCCTCATCCCCCTCTCTCGTTCCTCAGATCACTCTGGGGCTGTCTTACTCCATGTTTGTTTGTTTGTTTGTTTGTTTTAGAATGGAGTTGGATATTTATTTAATGATTATGGAAGGGAAGGAAAAAGGGGAGAAGGGAAAAGAGGCTGCCTCTCAGAGAGAGAGGGAACAAAGAGCCTCCATGTTTTTTAACAGCATCGGCAGAGGTTTTTCTGTTGCCCTGGTCCCTGGCAGAAGTGAAAGGTAATTACTTTGAAGCTTCTGGAACTGGGTTATGGAAGGCTTAGGAGCGAAGTTCTCCACCAGGGGAAGCCTACAGGGAAACTGTGACATACAAAGAACCCCCAAGTGGAACACCATGCTCCCCACTCAGGAACACTGAGTTTTTGCCCATCTTTGCTGGCAGGGCCACAGTTATATGTCTAGAAAAAGTGATCTGAGGGATTTTTTTTTTCCTTTTCCAGCTAGATCTAATTGCCTTGACTGTTGTGAGCACAGTGGTCAGCTATAACTGAGATGTAGACAGGCTGTCAAAATGAGAGGAAGGAATAGCTGCCTGGGTGGAAAGCCTTTCCTTACAGGGAAAGCATCCATTTTCAATGACCTCAACCCACCCATCTAGCATTTTGTCACCACCTTTCTTCTTTGTTGTTCCAGCACGGTGGAACAAAGGCAAGCAGGAAGCTGGTCCCCTACAGAGGAATGGGAGTCCTGTTCTTCCCGCTCTGCCAGAATATCCCAGAGTAATGAGCCTCTTCTTGGCACTAATCCCAATGTTAATCAGAGGGCATACTCACCTGTGCCGAGAGCCAGAACGACCTATTGTTCTGCTCTCAAAATAACCTGGTGAAAACAAGGTAATAGCCAACCAGAATAGGTAAGAGAATGATTATCTATTAAATATATCTAATAGCTAAGGTATGATTGCACATAATCTGCACATAAAATGCACATATATGATTGCCTGTAATCTCAGCCCTGGCGAGGCTAAGGCAGGAGAATCAGGAGTTCAAGGCCACCTTGCCTACGTAGTTCAAGGCTAACCTGAGCTACACGAGAATGTGTTCAAAGTTTAAAAAACGAAGAAGAAGAAGAAGAAAAGAATTTAGAAAAGGTATTTGGTTGACCACTCACTGGCAGGCAAAACAAAAGGAGGATTCAGTGTTTCTGAAGGGGTGTTCTTAAGATATCCTGCCCCAAAATAGCTGCGGGTCCTCACAGCCCATGGCTCGTGGTTGACAAAGCAAAGGCACACAGAAAAAAATTTTAAAAAATTAAAAATTAATTAATTAATTAATTTTAAAAAACCTGTGCACTTTGAATAAATTAATTAAACTTCAGGTTTCTCATAAGCACTTTTAGTACCTAAGTGTGGAAACGTTTACTCTTGTCAATGACAGCAAGATAACTGACTATGGGGCCCAGACAGGCAATCGTGTTGGGATGGAACAGGGATTGTGGGCCCTCCAAGGGTCAAGCCCAGAGGGTTCATTTCACCGCAGAGCTGACTGTGCAGATAACAACATGCTTTCTTCCAAGTAGAAATACAGCCCAGTGCTGAGTGGACCAAATTACCTGAGTTCCTTAGGAAAACTAAAGTTATTACATCTTTGTTATTTAAAATTTGGTTATCTTTTTACAATTTCATGCATATGTATAATATATATTATGTTACTTTGACTACACATAAGTATATATACATATTAATTTAATTATATTCCCCCCCATCATCCTTTCTTATTCCCCTCCTCCTCCTATTGACTGCCTTCTTTCCAACCACCCCCACTTCTAGTTTTATGCCTTTTTTTTTGTTTTGGGAGGGTGGTCATCCCGCTGTGTTTAATTAGAATTGCATATGCAAACACGGGTGAGGCTTATTTATTTGAGAAAGGGTAACATACTGGAGGCTACAATCTTGGCTATCAAATCCCCATTTCTCCAACAATCTTTACCTACCCATTGCACCTTCGCAAGGGTTGCTAATGACATAATTGATGCAAATTCTTCAGATTTAGTTTGACCTGAGGTTCTGCTCTGCCTGGGAACTTTGCTTTATAATGTCTAAGGAATCAGAAGTCTATGCAAAAGAATAATTGTGTTTTCCCAAGGTCACCCCTCAATGAAGGGTTAACTTTGGACAGAAGGGGCTATGACCTTGAGAAGACAGCAGCAGGCTTGGGGAGTCCACTGCTTGCCCTCTAGGCTCAGGTCTTCAGCCAACTATGAGTAGGCTGGGAAAACCACTTAAATTTCTTTATTCCCATTTCTGCTTTCACAAGGCTAGTAGATCCTGTGAGGTCTACTATTGGGAAAACAAACCAACAAAAAAAACAAACACAAGCCTACAGCCAAGTGATTCAGGATATAGTGCCTACATGCTGTTGCTCTTGGGTCTAATAACACGTGGTAACATAATTAATGAGTCAGGCACAACCCTCGGCAAGCATCATGTCTAGTACTGTGTTGACTCAGTGTTTTCTCCTGCCAGGCAGCAACCTCAATCACAGAGATTTACACAATAAGGAATTACGATGTCTTAAACTGCTACAGGTGACTTGCGGTGAGCGAGTACCTAGTACTCAGTCAGCTTCTAGATTTTTTCTTGTGTTTGTCATCTGAACCCTCAGACAGTTAGTTGTGCCCCATGGTAAGGAAAGAGCTGCAGCAGGGCCTGTACTCAGAAGTGCATCTAATATCTCACATAGGTACAAAGAAAGGTATTTCCGGTGGCCTTCATAGGTCAAAAGAAGTAACTTACTCCTAACCACCTCACATCTCGGTGGCCCCCATTGGATCACATGCCCACCCTGACCTAATCCCTGGCGGCAGGAATTAGGATGATGAAAACCAATTATGCCTAAGGTAAGGTCCTATTCCACAGAACCCAGCCACGTTTTCTAAGAAAAAATAAAACCCAAATCAAATAACTTCGAAGAAAGAGAAACGGACATTGCAGAGACCACCTCCATGTCCTCATCTCTGTCACATAAAACTCCATTTCTTGGTCCGTTGCTTTTCACCTGTTAGTGGGAACATGCCAACCTTGGGACACCCTGCCCTAGATGGCCCTGAAGTTTGTCTTACTCTGAAGCATACAGGTTCTGTGAAAAACCATGGCAGCAGAAGCCAGAAATGCTGCCTGTGTGTTAATGATTATCTGAACACATGGAGACTAAGAGGCCTATCCTGTTGCCAGGGATCAACGCCACAGGATAAGATAGCAGACAAAGAACTCAAGAGTTGAGAAAGTGACAGTGTTCTCTGAGGGACACCCAGAAGTATGTGTCTGACTCTTCCCTCCGATTTCTCTCATCTGAGAAACTGGCCCCTTTTCTATTCCTTTCTCTTTCTTGCAATTAAGCACAAAGGCCCGTAGAATTCTGCTCGCTATCTAATCCCATGCATCATCCAGTCTAGACTCGTTTCTACTGTGAGGAGATGGCTTTGGCGAACAGCGGAAGCCTTGTTAACAGAATTAGAATCTTGTTAGAGCATTTTCTTTTAATATAGCAAGGGTGCTTATGGTCGAGAGGTGACCCATTAATCAGATTTATGGAATGACTTGGAGGGGAGATTAGCTTCGGAATTGTGTTAGCTTAGCTTCTCCCAGGGCTCTGTTTAATGAATCCAGAAACCATACCCAGCAAGAGTCTTGTATTTTTTCCAGCTAGCTTAGGGAAATTGTATTGGTATTCAGAAAACACGCGGCACAGGAGAAGGAATGTGAGCCGAGGGAATTGGAGTGGGATTCGTCCCCAGATTGAAATGAAACAAAGTCCACCCTGAGTTACAACAGTCAGTCACCAGGTTATTCACCTGTTCGGCCAAGTGTGTGCATGCATGCGTACATGTGTGCGCTTGCATGTGCATGTGTGTTGTGCATGCGTGCATGAGTGTGTGTGTGCGTGTGTGTAGCATATGTCTAAGTATGCACATGCATGCATATGTGTATGGAGGCCAGAGGTTGACAGCAGGTGTCTTCCTCTATTGCTCTTCAATATTTTTTTAGACAGGGACTCTCACTGGAACCCAGCATTTAACTGACTTGACAGGCTGTCCGTCAATCTCTGGGAATATGCTTATAGCTGCCCACCCCGTGCATGAGTTTCAAGCATGTACACCCACACTTGTCTTTCTACATTGATGTTGAGAATCTAAACGCGGGTACTACTGCTTGTATGGCAGATATTTCCAAACTAAGCCACTTCTCCAGCTCCTGTTCAGCATATATTGATTGATGCATGGATACCATCATGGCAGCATGTCTTCAAAGGACTCTCCATCCAGGGTACGTGAGATGATTACAAACAGTTATAACGCCCCATGTACTTTGGTGCCCTGTATACAAGGGGGCAGGAGACATGGTACTATAGAGAATGTAGGGATTCATGTACCTGCATGAAGTATCACGACCAATGGAAGCCTTTCTCAGAGAGGTGACCCTTCAGGGGGCATGCTGAGAAATGCTCGGCCAGGCCGAGGGAGCGCCATTCATTTCGGAGGCTGGTCATATGTCAACTGAAGGGTATGTGTTTTAGTTTTCAAAAGATCAGGAAATGCCTAAAAACTGAGAAGAAAGGAGAGAATACTGAACTTGTTTTCCTTACTCTTGTGTGTACATGTTCAATACATAGGCATGTTAGTAAGAACACGTGCTCATGCAGGTTTATATGTGAACACTTACTTTTCACCGGTCAAGGTTGGGTGTGTTCCTTGATTGTCCCGCCCCCTTTATTTTTTGAGCCAGTGTCTCGCGCTTAATCTCGAGCTCACCAATCGGTTAGGCTGGCTGAGCAGTGAGCTCCCATGATCGGCTCTGCTGACAACAGATTACCTGAACTGAGGTCCTCAGGCTTGCATAGGAAGTGTTTTACAGGCTGAGCTTTCATTGTATAAATGGACTATTCCCCTCAGTTTGACTTTTTAGTGGGACATGAAGAATCTTCCTTCTGGGAATCAGGTGACTGCTTCAATGACAAGATAATTCCATGTGTGGAAGAGGAAAGCCAGCCACTGGTGCTGGCAGCCTGATAAGGTCTTCGGCCTGGCTTTGATGGCTGTCTGTCCTGCCTGCATCCACAGCGGACAGCCTAGGGATAGTACTAAGTTGACACTGATTGTATTGCTAAGTATCTAATGATGCAAACAGAGCCATTTCAGTAATCATGCCCAACTGGTCTCCCCTTTAAATGATGACCATAACTCTGCCTAAAGTCTATTCCATGAGAAAACGGGCAGATGACATGCAAGAGGGCTTGGAAATAGCATTGCTATGGAGACAGACTGTAGAACACATGACCACAGGATGGACAGGAAAAGAAGAAAAACAGTCTTACAAAGACCTGATGGATACATCCATCAAATTCTCCACATCAAATCTGTACTTGGTCAGAACTGCCCACCCTGGCTCTATGTAGTTACTGTATCACATGAGCCCTTGTTTCAATGTCTGAACATCTCCACACTGAGTATCATCAGGTTTGGGTAAGACCACAAGTGTCCTCACCTAGCCCAGGACTTAAGACTCTTGGTCTAGCACGCCTTGTAAAATGGCCTGAGCATGAGAACGTCAGGTGGGTGAAGTCCTCAAAGGCAATGCTGTGGTCCACATTTTGCCATTATTCTCCTGAGAGGTGAATAACCAAAAGGAGGGACTGGGGTGAACAGAACAGAATTCAGGCTTTTTTTCAGAGCTATCCCAACATCAAAATACCATCATAAGCCTCCCTTCAGCCATAAACAGCTTCCTGGGGTTGCTTCTGTACTAAGTAAGCTAGCACAAATTACTATGTACTGCTAAATGCTTGGTATTATGACTGGCATTCAGCAGTACTTCCATAATAATAGCTAAAATACTGCTGAGGAGGCCTGTAGAACCTTGCCAGCAAGGGATCACCATGAACTTGACCTAAGAAACGTACAAAAGAAAGGCAAATGACGAGATGGAAAACACATGAGAGAAAAGGGAAGAAAACGGTCTGTGGAACTTGCTTCAAGCTACAACAGACAGAAAATCATGCACCAGGAGAGAATCTGAACAATGCAGACAGTAGAGAGGTGTTCAGGGTCATCTGAAGTGTGACTACAAAAATTGCCACAGCCTGAAGGTCACAGACCAACAGAACAATGGTGTTCATGGCCAGGTATTTATTTCGCGTTTGACAAACCCAGTGCCTATCTTGCAAGTGTCTCCCATCTGCACGCTCATCCTTCTACCCTGCCATGTGTTCACAGAAGACTATAAACATAAACCACTTGGGCCAATCCAGCTTGTCGTTTCAGAAGAGACCATGTTAGGTCCCAAAGGACAGGGGAGTCATAAAGCCAAGAGTTCAGGGGTCCCTGAAGTTCTGCACGCTTCTCATCAGAAATGATTTGTGTATCAGCAAGGATGGATTCATAGCCTCTGCCTTGTCATTACTGAGCTCAGGACTCTAGAAGGTGACAATCATGTTCTCATTTAGCCTTAGCTAGGCTTCTGTCCCTTTCAGCTTCATCTACCATGTGCCTCATTCCCAAACAAAGCATCCATTCCCTGTTAAGCTATGGTGGTCCTCACTGCAACTCGCAAGTCCTGTTAGACATCCCTATGTGATTTTACCTGAATTAGGTAACCCCTCCGAGGCCCTATTTTTCTCATCTAAAAAGAGAAGGAAAATGGTAATAATAAAAGTTGTCTCCTAATTAGGCAGATAAATGGTCACATATGTCTGGTGCTATGATCTTTATGGGCACTCCATACATGGCAGCTAATACTATGAGATCAGATTTTTTTCCTCAAGGGTCAAAGCATAATAATAAATTTATTTTATTATTCTTTCTGTGGCTTGTTATACTCTATTCTTTTGCAGTTCTGTTCTTCAACCTTGATGTTTCCCTTCTTCTGTGTCGTTATTTTTTTCTATGACAGTGTATATATGTATATACCCCTGCAAAATCTTTCAAGAAATATAAAAATCACAATATGGTTGAATTCTATTTTTTAAGAGAATGATTACAATAAATACAAGTAAAAATGTTTCCCATTTCCTTACATGATTAAACACTGTACATATTACAGGGAAAAACAAATTATTCCTACAAACCCACATATAGCTAAACATTTCTTTTTTACTGCTTTTATTGAGCTATATATTTTTTCCACTCCCCTCACTTCCTCCCCCCTCCCTTTCTATCCTCCCATGATCCCCATGCTCCCAATTTACTCAGGAGATCTTATCTTTTTCTACTTACCATGTAGTTTAGATCCATGTATGTCTCTCTTAGGGTCCTCATTGTTGTCTAGTTTTTCTGGGATTGTGAATTGTGGGCTGGTTTTTCTTTGCTTTATGTCTGAAAGCCACTTATGAGTGAGTACATATGATATTTGTCTTTCTGGGTCACTCAATATGATGTTTTCTAGATCCATCCATTTGCCTGTAAATTTCAAGATGTCATTATTTTTTCCACTGTGTAGTACTCCATTGTGCAAATGCACCACATCTTCTTTATCTATTCTTCGGTCAAGGGACATTTAGGTTGCTTCCAGGTTCTGGCTGTGACAAATAATGCTGCTATGAACATAGTTGAGCACATTCTTGTGGTATGATTGAGCATCTTTTGGGTATATACCCAAAAGTGGAATTGCTGGGTCTTGAGTTAGATTGTTTCCTAATTTTCTGAGAAATCGCCATATTGATTTCTAAAGTGGCTGTACCAGTTTGCACTCCCACAAGCAATGCAGGAGTGTTCCCTTTATCCCATATCCTCTCCAGCATAAGTTGTCATCAGTGTTTTTGATCTTGGCCATTCTTACAGGTGTAAGATGGAATCTCAGAGTTGTTTTGATTGCATTTATCTGATGGCTAAGAATTTTGAGTATTTCCCTAAGTGTCTTTCAGCCATTTTTGATTCATTTGTTGAGAGTTCTCTGTTTAGGTCCATACCACATTTTTTTATTGGACTATTTGTTCTTTTGGTGACCAATTTCTTGAGTTCTTTGTATATTTCGTCTTATGTGGGGTTAGTAAAGATTTTTTTCCTGTTCTATAGGCTAATGTTTTGTCTTGTTGACCATGTCTTTTGCTTTACAGAAGCTTCTCAGTTTCAGGAGGTCCCACTTACTAATTATTTCTCTCAGTGTCTGTGCTACTGGGGTTATATTTAGGCAGTGGTCTCATGTGCCAAAGCATTCAAGGCTATTTCCCACTTTCTCTTCTATGAGGTTCAGTGTGGTCAGTTTTATGTTGACGTCTTTTATCTATTTGGACATGAGTTTTGTGCATCGCGATAGATATGGATATACTGTGTGCTCTCTGACACCCCCAGGCTGGTTATTCACAACCCAGTGACCATGGCCTTGCAGGAAGAAAGGCTCCAGTGACTCCCTGTCCTGTGAGGCATGATGTGCCTGTGGGCATCACCTCTTAATGCTAGTCTAAGTTATTCTTTCTGAATGTGGCAGCTACATAGTTGGTGAGGGTACCACCCTCACAGAGGGTACCATCACCAAGCCTGGAGTTTTAACACCTACTATATCCATATCTATTTTCATTCTTCTACATGTTGATATCCAGTTATGCCAGAACCATTTGTTGAATATGCTTTCTTTTTTCCATTTTATATTTTTTTTTACTTCTTTGTCAAAAATCAGGTGTTTGTAGGTATGTGGATTGGTTGATATTTGGGTCTTCAATTCAGTTTCATTGGTTTTCCTATCTGTTTTTATGCCAATACCAGGCTGTTTTCTGCACTGTAGCTCTGTAGTAGAGTTTTAAGTTGGGATTGTGATGCCTCTAGAAGTTCCTTTATTGTGCAGGATTGCTTTGGCTAATCTAGGCTTTTTGTCTTCCCATATGAAGTTGAGTATTGTTCTTTTAAGGACTGTGAAGAATTTTGCTGGGATTTTGAGATCATATTTTTATTAGAAGTCCTCAGTGAGGAGTCTGTCATGACTAATTGTCAAAATGACTTCAAAAAGCTTCTCCTTTATGAACTTTTCAAGACGAATCTATAGAACATCATATTTAATAAACACTTAACTCACCCAATTCTAGGCAAATAAATGTAGACTTTCCCCTCTCTCAGCAAGGTCATCACATAGAGAAAATAAAAGGGGCATGAAACAATAAGGCAACAGGAGCTTGGTGTGCAAGCACGCATGCCAATAAGCCACGGAGCACTGATGTTCACAGCCTGGGGGTGAAAAGAGAGAGGTAGGATTTGGACCTGCTGAGGATAGATAAAGTTCATGCACAGTGAGCTGTGTGCTCTCTGACACCCCCAGACTGGTTATTCATAGCCCAGTGACCATGGCCTTGCAGGAAGAAAGGCTCCGGTGACTCCCTGTCCTGTGAGGCGTGGTGTGCCTGTGGCCATCACCTCTTAATGATAGTCTAAGTTATTATTTCTGAATGTGGCAGCTACATAGTTGGTGAGGTTAGAGATGGGTACCATCACCAAGCCTGGAGTTTTAAAACTTAGTGTACACATAGGACCCTGGTATAACCACGCTTCCAGAGCCTGTGGATGAGAACAGGGTGATGCTAACACAAATGTTCCACTGTTGGTGATTCTCAGCCCCCACCTGTTGATTTAGAATTTGGGTCCTTTTATGCCAATCCCCAGTGGCCCTGGTTGGATCTAGGCATCTCGAGTGTGGTGAATGTCACTTATGTCCCACACTGTCCCTGGACCTAGAATTGTCAGACATGGATGTTAGGAACCAAACCTGGGTTTCCTGTGAGAACAGTATGAAGTCAATCATTGAGCCATGTCTCCAAACCCCAAACACATTCTTTTTTATTTTAAATTTTGTACTCATTTTACATACCAATCACAGTTCCCCCTCCCTTCCCTCTGCCCTCTCCCCACCTCTCCTGCCCCCAATCTATCCACTTCTCAGAAAGGGTAAGGCCTTTCTTACCCTTTGGGGAGTCAACAAAGCCTGGCACTTGAAGCTGAGGAAGGACCAAGCCCTTCCTGCCTGCATCAAGGCTGAGCAAGGCATCCCTCCATTGGGAATGGGCTCCAAAAAACCAGCTTATGCACTAGGTGTAGTTCCTAGTCCCACTGCCAGGGCCACCTCAAACAGACAAGCTACACAACTGCCGCTCATAGGCAGAAGGTCTAATTCGGTCTTTTGTAAGCACCCCAGGTGTCGGTCTGGAGTTCATGGGTTCTCAAGAGTTCAGGTCAGCTGTTTCTGTGGGTTTCCCTGTCATGATCTTGACCACACACACACATACACACACACACACACATACACTTATATAATTCTTCCTCTCTCTCTCTTCGGTTGGACACCCAGAGCTCTGCCTGGTGCTTGGCTGTGGATCTCTGCATCTGCTTCCAACAGTTACTAGATGAAGACTCTATGATGACAGTTAGGGTAGTCACCAATCTGATTACAGGGGAAAGCCAGTTCAGAAACCCTCTCCATTATTGCTAGGAGTCTTAGTTTGGCTCATCCTTTTGGATTCCTGGGAATTTCCCTAGCACCAGATTTCTCCCTAAACCCATAATGGCCCATCTATCAAGATATCTCTCATTGCTCTCCCACTCCATCCCTCTTCCATCTCAACCATGCCATTCCCTCATGTTCTCAGCCCCCAACCCTCCCTCTATTGCCTTTCCATCCTCAGTTTACCCAAGAGATCTCATCTATTTCCCTTTCCCAGGGAGACCCATGCGTCCATTTTAGGTTCCTCCTTTTTACCTAGCTCCTCTGGATGCTGTGGATCGTAGTTTAGTTACCCCTTGTTTTACATCTAGTATCCACTTATGAGTGAATATATACAGTTCTTGTAATTTTGGGTCTGGGTTACCTCACTCAGGTTGATTTTTTTTCTATTTCCATCCATTTACCTGCAAATTTCAAGATGCCATTTTTTTATAGTTGAGTAATACTCCATTGTGTAAATTTACCACATTTTATTTATCCATTCTTTGAGTGAGGGACATCTAGGTTGTTTCCAGGCTCTGGCTGTTACAAATAATGTTGCTATGAATATTGTTGAGCAAGTGTTCTTGTGATACGATTGAGCATCCTTTGAGTATATGCCCAAGAATGGTAATGCTGGGTCTTGAGGTAGATTGATTCCCATTTTTCTGGGAAATTGCCATATGGATTTCCAAAATGGCTGTACAAATTTGCACTTCCGCCAGCAGTAGATGAATGCTCCTTTACTCCACATCCTCTCCAACATAGACTGTACTCAGTGTTTTTGAACTCAGCTATTCTGATCTATGTAAGATGGTATCTCAGAGTCTCTTTGATTTGCATTTCCCTGATAACTAAGGATGTTGAGCAATTCCTTAAATGCCTTTTGGCCATTTGTGATTCTTCTGTTGAGAATTCTCTCTTTAGGTCTGTAACCCATTTGTTAATTGAATTATTTGATATTTTGATATCTAGTTTCTTGAGTACTTTATATATTTTGGAGGTTATCTTCGTCAGATGAGGATTTTGTTAAGATCTTTTCCCATTCTGTAGGCTGTTGTTTTGTCTTATGTGTCCTTTGCCTTACAGAAGATTTGTTGTTTCAGAAGGTCCTATTTATTGATTGTTGCTCTCAGTGTCTATGCTGCTGTTGTTATATTTAGGAAGTGGCCTCCTGTGCCAATACATTCAAGGCTACTTCCCATTTTCTCTTCTATCAGGTTCAGTGTAAATGAATTTATGCTGAGGTCTTTGATCTACTTGGACTTGAGTTTTGTGCAGGGTGATAGATATGGATCTATTTACAATCTTTTACATGTTGACATCCAGCTATGCAGCCACCATTTGTGCAAGATGCTTTCTTTTTTTTTTCCACTATACTGTTTTGGCTTCTTTGTCAAAAATCAGGTGTTCATAGGTGTGTGGATGATGTCAGAGTCTTCAATTTGGCTCCATTGCCCTTGTGTCTGTTTTTGTGCAACTACCAAACTGTCCCAAACACATTCTTCATTCATGGACTCTCCTCCTTATTCTCAGTGGTCCCTACACACCTGGGACATTCTGGACTTGGTATTTAAGCTTGCTGAAGGGCATCACAGGTCAATTTGTCATCTGTTAACAATAAGTCCCATAAGATAGCTTATCCTCCCGACAGGTCTCATCTTCTCCAGCCCCCACACTTCTTTATGTAGAACCTAGTTACAGGAGAAATGGAGTCTTAAACATTCTTCTCTCCATCTCTCCCCCCTCCCACTTCCACACACCATACACTTGGTTAAAAATCTCTCTTGCTGTTTATTTGCCTAAAAAAAAAAAAAAAAAAAAAAAAAAAAAAAGGGCCATCCTCTCCCAGAAAGCTGTTTAGCACCGCATCACTTAGTTTCTCCTCAAGGTAGAACGTGCCAGATGTAGTCTTTGTCCTACGCCATGAATCTTATTTTTAAGCAGCAGCGAACGTTGCAGGAAACTAAAATAGCCGTGATCTCCCAGGTGCCAACTCTCGGAGCAGAGGGACAGGCAAGCGTCTATGCACGTATCCCCCTGGAGCAGCTGCTCCAAGGGGGCCATATTAATGAGGGAATGACTCTAACTGGTGGCTCCTGGCCAGCACTGGTCACACCTGAGTGTCACTCAATGTAGAAGCATGCCACTTTTATGCTCCAGCTAAATTCTCCTACTTCTCACCTCCCTTGGCTGAACACCCTTGGGCTAGGCATCGTTGGCTGCTCCTCAGACATGCTGCTGACAGATGAAGTGACGAAGTGTACCCCAGAGCACTGAACAGCCAGAGCAAAGTAGCCAAGTGTGAAATGGAAGTGTCCCTAAAGGTTTAGTAAAATGTGCCTGTCATCCTGTAATATAGCTGGGTTAGGTTACTTTAACATAGCATTATAAAATAAAATACTACTACAAATAAAATTTCTCCACTGCTGAACCCAGTAAGGAATGTCCCATGTACTACATTCCCCAAAGTACTTTTTTAAAGAACACTAATAGCACCAGTACTCCAGTCACCTCCCCCCCGCCCCAGGGACTCCTGGAGGTAGCATGGGCCTGTTGGAGACGTACAATGTTTCTGGGAACTTGATCCAGAAACCTCCAATGCCTGAGCATCAATTTGCTGAGATTCCTCTTTTCTAGACTTGGGGAAAGGTTGGGGAGGTGGTTGGGGTTTTTGTTTTCAGGTCATTGTTGCCTAACCCCAAGCCCCATAAACAGCATGAAGGAGAAAGAGGGGGTTGGCAGAGTAGTGGGAAGGCTGCTTTATGGAGGTAAAGAGGCAAACCCCCCAGGAAGAACCATGAATGTCCCTTTCCTATCTGGCTTCATTGGGATCCAAGGAGTACCATAAGAAGGCAGAGCATAAGTTTGATGATACCTGTGTCATAATGAAGATTGACAAAGTACCATTCCAGTCCATACATATATTCCTAAATTTACACCCAAAATTAACCTCCCGGGCCTTCCATCTTTCATCATCCCGCCCTATATCCCGTATTTAGCAGTGGAGACCTTTATTGGAAAGAGCAGATTTGTTTCCACTGGTGGAGACGCCTTGACATGGCTTTGCTCTGAATGCAGCAACCCCAAATGGCCTATTTGTCACAACCTTCAGGATGAAGGAGCTCTGAAAATGATGACAATCCAGGTGATGCTCAGATTCAAGAGTGTTATCCCCAAACCTGATCTCCCACACCAGGTGGAATAAATGTTGAGGATGTGGCAATCAGCTGATACCCTACAGTCCCAAAGACCAGGAGGAAGGAACGGGAGATACAAACAAACAGGGGGATAACCCTTTGTTCCTTCAGGCAAGTTTGTTATAATATTTAAGAATCATTTGTTTGCTTTCTCTATAAATGAAAACAACCAGAAGTATAAAATAAACTTCTCCTTCATTCTGTGAAAGTCTATTTAATCCATCCTTTAGTCTTTAAAGAGCCGTGTACCTGAGCATTTGACAGGCGATCCCAGGGCTGAGTTGCCTTAACTATCTTGGTAGATGGCTATCTACCCTAAATAGACAAATGAACACATTTTAAAATACATCTGTGAAATGGTACAAAGGACTAGAGATGGTAGAATTGTCCCTAGTCTTCATTTCTAAGAAGAAATATGGGATACAGTGGGTGCTTAGATGGCAACAATCAAAAGTTTTGTGGAAATCTGATACCCACTTTAGCACAGAAAAAGGAGATATTAATAAACCGCTACAGAGAGACTGCCCACATTCAGTAGCCATGTGAACATTTTTTCCACGGCATAGATAAGGGTCACTGTACCAGGTTCCTAGGGACATGGAGCATTTCCACATATCCTGTGGAAGCTTCGAGATGCAAGGCCACTCACCAATCCTGATGTCCCTGATGACCTTATTTACTGATGAGGTCTTCTTCCAGCCTCCCAGACAAAGGGATCTTCATTTCAAGCTGGGAGAATCTTCTGTAGAGACCATGTATGACACAGATGTAAGCTGTCTCCCCAGGTTTAGGTACACTTAAAGAAGCCATCTTCAAACCAGCAGGGCTCTGATAAAAAGACCACATGTTTCAAATCCCATGTTGAAAGAAGACGATTAGAAATGCAGTTATAGAAGAGCCCGTACCTTTAGGATAGGTCTTGAAACTGTATGATGCAAGGAATAACTGAGGGCATTTGGGGCATTAGAAGTGGCTCAGCATGGCCCAAAGACTTTATAGGATCCTGGGGGGATACTTTCAAAGAGTTTTTAAAGGTAGAAAACATGAGAGTCTGGATTACTTAGAAGAGAAGAATTTGTTAAATACTTGACTGGGTGGAATGAAGACTTTCTGGTATCAGAGCTCTGTGTAAATGGGATGTCCTATTGGGAAGGAGGGAGTGGGACAGTTGAGGCTCGAATAACAGCTGGGAGGAACTAGCTGTGGAAGCTGTAAGCTTTGACATCAATCTGTGTATAAGCTTGGGTTTCAGCTTGGGTTTTATAAGACTTGAAAAAAATTTCTAATCTTTAATTTATTTGTGAAATTCATATAATGTCTACACCAGTAAATCATCATGTAAGTGAATAAAATATTGACATTAGTACTCAGTGCAATGTAAACATGAAATTGGCAAGTTTTGTTGCTACTGCTGTTATCTAAGTTTGATAATTATAAGGGGGAAAGTTTATCATTTCCTCCAAGTTCCTCAGTCCTCGGATTTTCCAGTTATTGTGGGTCCCAGGCCATCAAAGTCCCTGGTATCGTCTTACTAATGTTATCAATGTGTCTAGGGTTTTTTCCATTTTATCAATGTTTTCCTATGCATTCTTAATGACCAATATCCTCAGTTTTACTGCCTCTCTTCTCCCCATAATCGAGAACAGCTTTCTCTCTATCTCTGGTCTTTGTACCTTTGCTTTCTTCTGTGATAGCTAGCCATGTAATATAATGGCCCAGTTAACTTCACCTTAAAGTATTCTTCCGGCCAGGAAGGAAGGGCTCAGCACAACACCTGGTCAACAGTTGGTTATTGTTCAAAATTCTAAGTGGTCACAGGGACAGACCTTTTACTAATGGGATTTTATAAACCATGACCAAAAGTAACTTAGGGGAGGGAGAAATGTATTTGACCTATAATTCCAGGATACAGGCATTATTGCAAAGGATGTCAAGGCAAGAACTTAAAGTATCACATCCACAATCAAAAGGAGAGAGAAAAATGTGTAGATTCTGGCTTACTCACTCTTTAATCGGTACTCAATAAGCTCCCTCGCTCAAGACCCCTATCCAGTGAAGGATGTCACCCACAGTGGGCTGGCTCAACCAATAATCAAGACAATCTCCTATAGACATACATACAAGCCAACCTAATCTATCTATTTCCTCAGTGGAGACTCTTCCCTGGTCATTTTAGATTGTGGCAAGTTGACATCTTTAATAAACCAACACTCCGAGGAATCTTAAAGCTCACGGAGACCCCTGTCTTCTTTGCACCCACCTTAGAAAAGAGCAGAGCTACATGCCAAAGCGCTGGCAGGATGTGCGCGTGGGAGACTTTGTTCAGATGCGGTGCAATGAGATCGTCCCGGCAGACATTCTTCTCCTCTTCTCTTCGGACCCCAGTGGGGTCTGTCACCTGGAAACTGCCAACTTGGATGGAGAGACCAACCTCAAACAGAGGCGTGTTGTGAAGGGCTTCTCACAGCAGGTAAGGTGCTTTCTACACAATCTTACATAGTGAGGTCAGAGGCAAGAAGCCAGCTCATCTCCTAGAAAGCTGAACTTAACACTACAAGGAAGAGAGATGAAGGTAGCAGTGTAACAGGAGAAACCAGGTACTTGTTGGGGTTCTTGTTTTGTTTGGTTTTTATAGCCAGTTATTCCCCAAAGAAAATCACACAGAGGTCTGTGTGTATGGCCCATTAGCTCTAGCTTCTTATTAGCTCTTTTTCTTTTTTTTAAGATTTATTTATTATGTATACAACTTTCTGCCTCCATTTATACCCACACGCCAGAGGAGGGTGCCAGATCTCTTTACAGATGGTTTGGAGCCACGATGTGGTTGCTGGGAATTGAACTCAGGACCTCTGGAAGAGCAGAACAGTGCTCTTAACAACTGAGCCATCTCTCCAGCCCCTTATTAGCTCTTATAACTTATATTAACCCACTATTCTTATCTATGTTAGCCACATGGCTCAGTATCTTTTTCAGCAGGGCAGGTCACACCCTGCTTCTTTGGTGTCTGGACAGGACTGCAGAGGAAGCTTCCTTCTTTCCAGAATACTCCTGTTCTCATTGTCCCGCCTCTTTTTTCTGTCACATTGTCCCACCTATACTTCCTGTCTGAATACTGGCCAATCAGCGTTTATTTAAAACATAATTGACAGAATACAATTGTCCCACACCATTTTCCCCACATTGGGCACCAGACGAAGGCATAAGTGACAAACAATCCCACACCATAGCAGGTGCCTCTTTAGAAGCTGATTCCTCCCAGCAGCTCTCTAGGTAGCTATCATGCTCATGAGGATACTGAGGCCAAAAAAGTCTGTAACTTGATGAAGGCCTGAGTTCATAAGTGATGACTAAGCTCATCCACTTGGACAACTGACCTTGTATTCAAAACTAGGTTCTACAACTGCTCAGCTACGAATACAGCCAACCCTCTCCTCTCTGCTCAGCCTACCCTGATCATTCTGCCCAGCTCAGATCTGAGCATGAATCCTCAATATTCTTTTGGTTCCTTCTCAACCATAGCAAGATAATAGTAGTTATTTTCTCCATGTGCTAGTGTGTGTGTGTGTGTGTGTGTGTGTGTGTGTGTGTATGTATGTGTGTGTACAGACATCTGTGTATAACATCAGGTCTGTCCTCAAAAGCCATCCACCTGTTTATTGAAACAGGGTCTCTCATGGGTCTAGAGCTGAGTAGGCTATGCAAGCTGGCCAGCAAGCTCCAGGAAACCACGTGACTCTACCTCTCCCCTGCTCGGATTGCAAGCACATATCATGCTCAGCTTCTTTTTTTTTAAGTGAGTTCTGAGGCTCGAACTCAAGTCCCCATGCTTACACAGCAAGTGCTTAACCAATTAAGCTATCTCCCAGTCCCCATTTTTCTCTTTTGTGTACCTACCTTATTGACACTGCTAATCTCCTAAGTCAAAGAGCCCTCGTGGACACTTTTGTTATTTCTTTGCACTTAACATCAGCAGTACTGGAGGGTAGAAGAAAGGCAGATAGTTTGGGGGTGACCAAATTCGACTCTAGGTTTTGACAGAACTGGACATAGCTATTAAGTTCTGTCATCTATAAGCTGTTTTACACAAGTTATCACCCTCTCACACCTTAGTTCCTTTACCAGGAAAAAATAGGCAAAACTAATACCTTTTCTCCAGAGTAGCTCTAAATACTAAATGGTATAGACCTGGGTTACTTGGCATGGACATCACACTGAAAGAGACTGCTAAATAGTTACTACTATTATCAATGATTTTAATAAACAGTTTGTGGGCTAATTGGGTATGATATTCCCATTTTCTATTAAAATTCTCCTTATGGGATTTGATCTCCAAACTGGCACCTTTCTCTAATGATGGAAAAAGAGAATTATGTCACTTTTTATTCTGCCAGCTTTTGGCTAAGAAGAAATTAAATAAGTCAGGGGATTAGGCATGAAGAAAGCAAATGTCCCATTCCTCCGAGGGTCTCACAAGCTGCAGTTCTATGATACACACCATTTCTCAAGATGAACCAGAGTGTTCTGCCTCAGCTTGCTTCCTCCACAGGACCTGATGAGCAGTTCTCAAAAATGCTCCCTATGTCATTGACAGTCGCCCTAAGTCTGGTCTCCTCTCCACTTGCAGCCAGGACTGACAACAGTTGTCCCTTGGCTTTGCTGCGAGCATGAACTGGAATAAGGAAAGCAAGGAGTAAAATAAGGGCTTGGTGAGCACTACACACACAACAGGTGGTCTCGGTGGTCATCAGAACTGAACCCCACCTTCACCACGCTTGCTGCAGGGACCACAGCTCTTAGCCTCTTGCTCTCTGAACCCCATTGGTCTGGCTTGGCCTCTTGAGTTTCACTTTCCTTGGCTTCTCCCTCCCCCATTCACTGAATCACATTAGGGTTTACGAAGAGGAAGACGGCAGTCTAGTGTACAGTCACAAAGTCCTTCAGGATAGGTAGGAACAATCTAGATCTGGATGTGAGGCCCTGTGACCTACCTCCCTGATCAGAAACCTTTCTAGCCAAAGCTTACGGTAAGAATTACACAGGGCTGCAGACAGAAAAGCACTTATTTATCATTTACAGATTCCTTCCAGACATAAGTAGCAGGTTGCTAGAAGAATAAAGCAGTGGGATTAAAGGAATAAATCCCAGCCCACTCTCTGGACAGGGGGAGCCTTGGCTGCTCTCTGCTCTGTTTCTCCCTATCTTTAATGCATAAATTTTCTTGGATATGCACAGAATTTACTATTAGCTAATGATGCTGTCCCACAGAGTTTCCCCCAATGTACTGCACAAAGATATGGATGAGAGTTGCAAGAAAGGAGAACACTGTAAAGATAAGTGAGATCAGAAGATAACAGGCTACATGTTTTAAATACTTCCCTGTCAGATTTCTCTGATCCTTTAATAAGCCACAAGGAAGAGAAGGAGCGAGTCGTTTTTATTTATTTAAGAACGGAATATTTTATTCCAAGAAACAGAGCCCAGAACTGCCATTAGAAGGGTGAGATCACTCTTAGAGATTTGCTGCAGACACATAGTGAGTACTCAGAATGTAACATCACTGTCCTCCCATTGCCACAATAGAACAATGACTTACAGGACCTGCGCATGCATAACTTGAAAACGCTCCCCCCCCCAAGATGTCTTGATATAAACTCACTGACACCTTCCTGAAAGTGGAACAAAGGAAAGGCACCATTCCAGTCTGGCAGTCGGGGGGTGGGGGTGGGGGAGAGACACTGCCGATTGCCATGAATCCATGCGCTTCTTCCTGCGCGGCCACACTTCTGAATACATTATGCTTTGAGCCTGTATATCCACTCTGTGCGGAGGGCTTCACTATCCCCATCAGAGAGCACAGGAAAGGCAGATCTCACTGTCCACTCAAAAGATTTTGAATGCCTCCTAATATGATTTGTGTAGGAACTTGGTGTTTTGAAAAGTGAGTCTTGGTGGCTTTTGTTAGTTTTCTCTATAAAATTCTGTATTTCATGAGACCCTTAGTCTCCCCAAAGGACTTTTACTTACCTTAGAAATTGTTATAAGTACCCACTTCACATAATATTTTCATTGCCCTGAAATGGTGAGAGACTGAAGGTGGCTTCCTTAGGTAAGGATTTCCGGAGACAAACTATGCCCAGTATTGTCCCAAGATCTTGGCACATGGTCAAGTCGAACTAACAAGCTAATACCCCATAGACACCATCCTCATGAGGGTCCTATGTTAAGTCCCTAAGAGCATTTTTTCAGAATAAATACATATTTGTGTTTCTATGGAACTTTGTGGAAGGGGACATTATTCTAGATTTGTACAGACATGATCCTGACAGGGCAAGGCGATCATTCTCCAGACACAAGTAGTTTCTCCTTCCACAAGTGGAATTCCTAACATCTGGAGCCTCTAATAAGTGTCTGCTTTTCAGGACACTGTGGGGCCCAGAGTTGGTGTCCAAATCCTTTATCTCAGAACTAAAATTAGGCCAAAGCTATTATATTTTTAACTGGAATCTTCCTAGGGAGCCATTTTTGAATTCATAAAATCATTGACCTATTTTTGAAATAATAAGTCCCATATCACATTGCCAAGGAAGAGTTAGAAGCAAACAGTCCAATGTTATTATTATATTGAGTCCTATGCCCAGCAGCCAAAAGGGCTTGACCAGGGAGTAAACTTGCTCACTTACTTGTGACATTCTAAATTGTGAAGCCTCTGAAAATGACTATCTGTGCCTCTTATTTTGATAAATATAAAAGTTACTAAAGCGGAAGGAGCAGAAATGAATTCTTCTAATCAATACTCTAGATAAAATATGTTCTTGGATGTCTGTTATCTGAATGATTGAAACCTAAGTGCTACCAAAGCATGTATCCAACCATTTTCCTGTACCAGGCATATGCTAAGCTAAGCCCAACTGTGGACTGGCCATTTCAGCTTCTAAGAGCTACTCAGCAATAGGAAACTAAAGTGATTTTAACAAGAGTCCCTGACAATTCACATTCATATTGAACTTTGAAAAGTGGTGTCCTAGGGCAACACTGATTAATAATTGCATTTTGAACTCTTTGCTGAGCCTCCCTTTTAACTACTATAGGCTCCACCCCACCAAGAGTTATTGCTTCAAAACCTCTGCTAAGTTAGGAACAATCATTGCTTCTCTGCAGTGGCAGTACTGATTTTAGCATATTTAGAAACAAGAGCACTCTCTTACAAATGAGTTGTGGTCCAGTAAGGGCAAACGTTTCATCATCTAAAAATCTCAAGCACAACAAAAGATGGTCCCTGCTCTCTCAACCTTGTCTATCCTGAGAACCAGGAGGAAAATCTGCTTTCCTAGTAGATGTGAAATTTGGTAATGAGTCCTGCCTGTGACAAGTTGTTCAAAGTTTCTATCAAGAATATTTAGTGCTTTCTAGTTTATCCCTGATAAATTGTGGTGACATTTCTTGGATCACTTAATATATGAATTATTTAATAATATATAATACTATATGACACCAATGCGTAACAAATCAAGCTTGTGCTGTGGACAATGAGTTGTCTTCTAAGTGCTTTGTGCCTATCATATCTTGTTGTTTCTCATAAAACCCGATGAGGTAGGCATTTCTATGATACCCATAAAAAGTGGAGTAGTAACAGCTCTATTATCCTGCCAGTGGGGGACTAAAACTCACATTAAACTCAGGCAGACTTTTCATTTCTGACTTTTCTTGGGGAAATTTTCAAGTATATAGAAACTAAGAATGGGATGATATATGTTTATGTACCCGTCATCTATTTTAAACAAGCAACACAGAATTAAACCTGGCCATCTATTCTCCCTCCTTCTTTGGCTCTGGAAAGTATTTTTAAGGAAATCATCAACATCTTAGTGTTTCTCCTGCAAATATCTAATATCTATCTCAGAATGCTAAGTTCTTCAAGCACATCCTTATCAAGCCTGAAAAACAACAATAATTCTTGGGTATTAACTTTCTAGTTAGTGGTCTTGACTGTTCACCAGTGTGTTTGTTTGAATCAGGCCAAATATTGACGTTAATGTCTTACATTTCTTCTATTTCAGAGTTTCTCATTTAGCTCTTTTCTTTCCTTGCACAGTTGGTATCAAGTTGTTTAATAAGCAAAGTTATTTATTGTACAAAAATCCCCATAACCTGGATTTTTATTTATTGATTGATTTATTAAAGATTTCTGTCTCTTCCCCCCAGCCGCCTCCCATTTCCCTCCCCCTCCCCCAATCAAGTCCCCCTCCCTTGTTAGCCCAAAGAGCAATCAGGGTTCCCTGACCTGTGGGAAGTCCAAGGACCACCCACCTCCATCCAGGTCTAGTATGGTGAGCATCCAAACTGCCTAGGCTCCCACAAAGCCAGTACATGCAGTAGGATCAAAAACCCATTGCCATTGTTCTTGAGTTCTCAGTAGTCCTCATTGTCTGCTATGTTCAGCGAGTCCAGTTTTATCCCAGGCTTTTTCAGACCCAGGCCAGCTGGCCTTGGTGAGTTCCCAATAGGACATCCCCATTGTCTCAGTGTGTGGGTGCACCCCTCGCGGTCCTAAGTTCCTTGCTCGTGCTCTCTCTCCTTCTGCTCCTGATTTGGACCTTGAGATTTCAGTCCAGT
>NW_026067912.1:3999222-4043459 GCF_014885135.2 Alexandromys fortis | reverse complement strand
TTTATGGCTAGAAACCAAATATGAGTGAGTACATCCCATGTTCCTCTTTTTGGGTCTGGCTTACCTCACTCAGGATAGTGTTTTCTATTTCCATCCATTTGCATGCAAAATTCAAGAAGTCCTTGTTTTTTACTGCTGAGTAGTACTCTAATATGTATATATTCCATACTTTCTTCATCCATTCTTCCATTGAAGGGCATCTAGGTTGCTTCCAGGTTCTGGCTATTACAAACAATGGTTTTATTGTGCCTTTGTGGTATCATTAACACATTCCCCTTTCTTGTATATTCTATAAATTGGAAATTTGATCCAGCACCTAAATCAGATTAGAATGGACTGTGCATTTGGGAATGGGATTCATAAGAAACAAGATATAGCTGTTGTTTTTCTATTGCAATGTTAAAATGGTGAGCAAAAGCAACATAAGGAAGAATTTCATTTTGACTCACAGTTCCAAAGGGGTGGAGTCCATTACGGCAAGAAGGGATGGCATAGGGAAAGAGTAAGAAACTAGATTATCACTTTTCAGCCCCACAGAGGAAGCAGAAAAGTAAAACAAGATGCTGTACAGGTCTTTAAACCCTCTAAGCCCACCCCAGTGAAATCCTTTATCAAGCAAGGCTGCACTGCCTAAAGGCTCCAGAAACTCCCCAAACAACCAACTGGGTACCAAGTGTTCAAATTCACCAGCCAGGTAAAATATTTCTTATTCATCCACCACACGCAGTATATGAACATCTCACATAAGATGGTTGTCTTTTCCACTCCGTTGATGGTGATGATTGGTTAGATCCATAAATTCAGTGGAATTTTTAAAGTGCTGATTTTCTGATTTAATTCCTTTCATGGAGCATTTGATTTTTTCTGAGATGTCTTCTGTCCAAGAAGTGCAAAAGGAGTTATTATTCACATTCATTTATCAGTTTTCAAAATAATTTTTCTTCAGCATCTTTCAAATATGCCTAGTGAGTTTAAGGTTTTCTGCTTTAGAGTCAATGGGAATGCAAAGATTTAAACAGGGATGGCATGTGTTAAATCTATGCAGTTTTTGTCTTTAATGATGGTTCATCTTTAGCCAGTGAAAAGTTCTGCAGAAGCGTCTCCTGCATTCCCTGACATGGCCTCAATAGCCTCTGGTAGATCTGGTTCTTCTCCATATGAACTTGTATTTAGAAAGTACAATAAGTACTTGCTGGAGGTGCTTATGCCTTCTGGGGTCATTACTTCTGTGCAGTTACATAGATAGAACTGAGACTTTTAAAAAGACTAAAATCAGCCTTTGTGCTGATAATGCTATTAAATTCAGGACTCGAAATTTTAACTGGACCTCATCTCCACAAAATATATAGATCTCCCTGCCACTTCAGACAAAGACCTTACCCACTGCGTTGACCAGTCTCCTTCATGAGCGGTCATAGAAACCTTCTCTTCTAGAAAAACAAGGCATTGGAAATATTTTAGAGATAAGGAAGCAATGTCAGAGATTGAATTTTAGTAAAGCTTAACTACTTAATATAGTCTTTAGTCCGAATTAAAACTCAACTCTTGTGTACCTCCTGCTTCCCACAGTGCTAAATTCTATATGCTTTTAGTTGTAGTTTTTACTTCTTAATTGACTATAACTTTCCTGTACATGAAAATACCCAAGTTGTATAAGTTATAATTACTTACAATAGTAATGATAATTTAAAGACAGAACAACCCAAAGAAAACCAATTCTTTTTGTCTTTTACTTAGATTTTATGAATTGCTGGTCTCTTTTTATAGTAGGCTGTCTCCTATACTTTTCCCCCTGGGGCACAAAAATGTATACATGCATACAGATATATATATACACATAGATACATAGAAGCATATGTATACATATGTACAAATATACACAGAAAGAGAGACAGTCATACACAGAGACAAAACAAACAAATGCATAACAACACACATGGATACATTTATACAGATAAATATCCATGGATCTCTATAGACACACATAGATCCATGCACAAACACACATGCTTATGTCTATACAGTCACACATGCACAACTTGGACATTGGATTCCATCTTTCCAGTGTTAGCATTATTTACATACAACTACTTAAAAGCCCTTTTCCATTTAAATCTCTTCAGGACCTGTTCTGCCAGGTTATGTGAAAGATGTAATCACACTAAGGGATTAATGGATGATAACATAAATATTTTCTCCATTCCACTATCTCCAAATCTCAGGATAATATATTTATATTTAAATATTGGCCTACACCACCTTAACCAGTTTTTAAAAAAAAAGGTGTGTATTTCAAGTCAATATGGAGAATATTTCTTGTCTCACATGATAACCATACCTATCTATCATGTGGATTAGTCAAAAATCTTAATTGCAGGATGTGTCAGGCAAGTAAATGCTGCACAAATATCCTTAATGATAAATTCAATCTCCAGCACCCGTGTTTAAAAATAAAAGGTGGTATGAGCCTGTAGTCCCAGCACTGGTCAGGCAGAGGCAGAAATATTCCCAGAGCATGTCAATCTGGCCTACACACACACACACACACACACACACACACACACACACACACACAATTGGTTGCATATGACAAAATACTGACTGAAGATACTTTGCCAAAAATGAAAATTATTTGAAAAATGCAAAGTGAGTGGTGAATGAGCCTTAGGCCTTGTGGTACCAGGAAGTCAGAATCCATGAGGATAAGCCCCACCTCTTGTTTTTCCATCTTTGATCCTACCTGCCATTTGATTCCCAGAGAGAAGTAATTAATCTTCTCCTATATCAAGAAAGCATCCCAGGGAAATAGACTGATCACTTATTCTTAGACCAGTCAACTATGGCCAGAGAGGTAGGGTCCTCTGAGTGGCATCCTCTACCTGAAAGTCATGAGCAGAACTGATCTATGGAGAGAGGTTTCTGAGCAACAAAGTAGTGAATATCAGTCGCACCCATTACAGACCCTGACCATAAAATCCTAGATTACACACAACCGAGATTGCCCACCATATTGGGGAGGGTCTGGATCTCCTCTGCCTTTCTCCTGTAGTCCCCCATGTTTGTCCCTTTCCCAAAGCCTACTGTCTTAGCTCATCTTCCTTCCTAGCACTCACTCTTCTCTGGGCTCCTGTAGATCTCTTGCATCCCATTCTTCGCCATCGTCTTCCAGTTAATCAATTCACTTTCTAATCCAATGTTGCTGGGTGTCTAACCACTGCTGGGTGCCAGGCTTGGAATTTCATTGCCACTGTTTATCAGCAGCAGTGACACCTCACAGTTGTATCTTCTGTGAACAGCTCAATGCAGCTTCTCAAGTTGGGATTTATGCCCTGTTCTTTATGACCTCCTTTGCCAAAAGCACTGGGGTTTTGTGTTGTCGTCTTGTGCTTTTGTTATCCAGAGCAAGACAGTTTTGTACAGAAAGGGTTTGCAGTGAATCTTCCCATGAGACATCTCTGCCCATCTGACAGCAGCTGTCTGTAGTTTATGCCTTATGTCACTCGCTCATTTGTTTGGTCACTAAGTGTAGATGGAAGATCTTCTCTGTGGGTATGCAATAACATATTCCTGGGGGTAGAGGAGGAAATAAGTATGAGGCAAAGGATGGGCTCGGCCTGTGTGCTCTAATTGAGAATTAACGAATGAATGACACAGTCCTTGATAAGCAACTCTGCTAATAACTCCTTTTGGAAATGATCAGGGAGACAAAAATCCTTCTTTTCCCAGTATTTCTTTAGAACGTCAAACCAATACTTGATTAGGAAAATGTTACAGTGAAACCTCAAACTTTATCAGTCTCAAATTAAAAAAAAAAAAACAATATTTATCCCTTGAAAAGGGGAAACTCAGTCTACAAGGGTCAGCATTCCATTTACACGGGCTTCCAGGCCAAGCCACATTCTTGTGTTTGACAGTGGCTGGCAGGAAGGCTGTCCAGGGTGACTGGGGCTGTGGACTAGCTCCTCCTCCAGAGACAGAGGAAACTGACTGCTCTCGCTCTTGTGGTTATCTTGAAAAGGACTCTCACCAACCAGGAACTGGAAAGGTTGTCATGGGCCAGTAACTTTCAATCACTTAGGATAGGATTCTCAGAAACTGAGAGTTCTTTCTTTGCATTCCAGGAAGATACCTCAGCCATTTAGCTCAGCAGCTAACACATAGCAAACATTTCTTATCACACTTTAGATATCAAGTAAAGCATGTTTTTTTTCCTCAAAACAATGAGTAAAAGGGAAGAAAGAGACCTTTTCCAAGTCTACAGCATTTCTCTATACTGCTTCCTTGGTTAGTGTGGTGTTTTGCCCGTCTTTTTTTTTTTTTTAATAGGGAAAAGAGTTTATTGCAAGTCCACAGTTTCAAAGGGCAGTCCATGACCAACATGGCGGCAGGCAGGAACGGCATGATGCTAGAGAGGCCGCTAAAGTCTGATATCCTCATCTGTGTGGGAAGAAAAGAGAGAACTATCTAGGAATGATACAGACTTTTGAAACCTCAAAGGCCACCTCTCGTGACACACTCCTCCAACAAGGCCATACCTCCTAATTCTTCCAAACAGTTCCACCCACTGGGGACCAAGCATTAAAATACATGAGCCTATTGGGGCATTCTTATCCAAACTGTCATGCCTACTGTAACAAAAAAGAGTTTCAAAAATATATGTTTATTCTTCATTCGGTATGATTATTATTGTAGGAGTTAATTTAAGGGTGTTTTGTACTATTTTTTATTTATTTTCGTTTCTTCACTGTAGGTTTTATTTCCTTCTTGAGAAACATTCTTTTATATTAACATTCAACAAAAAAAGCATTCAGTATAATGAATTTTGAAAAACCACTATAAAAACAGTATATAGGACACTTCAATACCCTAAAACTTCCTTCTTGTCATTTTTCTGCCAACTCCCTACCCACCGTTCTCAGAGTCTTCCCGTCTTTTAACCCCTCCTTAATGTGGTCCATTGATCAGTCTATAGAGAGGTGTCCCTGCTCCTGCTTTGCTCTGCTAACCCCAGGTCTAGCAGTCTTCAGAGTGGCCCCATGCCTGAGCATCATGAAGAAAAGGACTCAACAGTCAGAAAGCATAGTGATGACTGGTCCTACTCTTGTTTTCAACAAGCATCTTTGGCTCATAGTAAAAACTGGATGAATACATGTATTCTGGGTTAGAGGGAAGCCTGGCTGTTTTCTTTTCATCAGTGAGGAAATTATTTCTTAAATGACAGAGATATTTCAAAACAATCTAAAACATGCTTCCTGTACTCTAGGAATTTATAACTGTGGGTCACTATTACTTTATACTGATGGTTCTCAACCTTCCTAATGCTGTGACCCTTTAATACAGTTCTTCGTGTTGTAGTGACCCCCCAACCATAAAATTACTTTTATTGCTATTTCACAACTGTAATTCTGCTACTGTTATGAATCAGTAATACAAAAATCTGATATTTCCGATGGTCTTAGATGAACCCCTGGGAGCAGGCCATTTGACCCTCCGCTGAGTCATCATCCACAGGTTGAGAACCATCACTTTAGAACATCAAGACCCTGTGTGACTACAAAAAAAATGTAGTAATGTTTTCAGAGTTCACTAGCAAAGGAAGCACAGATTTAACAAAGCTACTGTGGAACTGGTGATCTTTTGTGGGAATTAATCATTAGTAATCTTGGTTAAAAACAGGGGTTTCAAACAAAAGCCCTTGAATATGGAAAAGGGGACATAATGGGACGATGGGAGGACAAGACAGGTGGGAGGGAGATAAAACAGGGTGCAGAGAGAAAATAAACAGACTATTAAAGACATGTAGGAAATTGTCTTGGGATAAATGTAACCACTTAAAATATAAATGATTTGGAAAATCATAATTTAATAATAATTATTAAAGTAATAAATTAAATAGAATTCTTTAAAAAATTAAAAAGTAATGTTACATCTGTGTATGAGACTTGGTTTTGCTCCATAGACAGCACTGTGGTTCATTAAGGAGGGACTTACAGATGCTACAATTTACCAACCAACAGAGAAACAGCTGGGGATTAGGCCATTTAAGACATTCTGATTACATGCAAGTGGTTTGATATTAAGAACTGTCTAAGTTTAAAGGAGAGACTACTACGACATGTGGTGAAGATAGGGCTTATATCTGAAAATGAAAGTTTTAGGAATGGCCAACACAGAAAATTTGGGTACAAATCATAAAAAAGGCCCGGAGGCTCTGTTCCATGGACAAAGAACACTAAACACATCCAGTAATAGATTAAGAAAAAATAAAAGCTCTGGAAATGAAGAAACAGGAGCTCAGTTAAGATGTGTGATCTTAGACAAGTCCATGGGTATCACCACCACGCAGTTCTTCCCAATGAAATGGGGCTAAATTGTCCTGAATATTTGGCGAAGTTTGTACTTTATCAAATATGATAGAGTAAATAAAGGGTGTCGTTCTGAGAATCAGAATTTTACCAAATCTCATTCTTTTTTTTTTTTTTTCAAAAGTCTCCAAGAAATTGGGTCTTGTGCCCCATGGAGTTGACTGGGACACTGTAGTGATGAGGGTCCTTTTCTTCACAAGTAACAGAATTCTCAGTGTCTGATTCTAAGTAACTGAAACATCGAGAAGTGTTGTAAGAATATGGGAGGGGAAGGAAGGGAAGGAAGATGCATATAAACCTTACCCTCTCTGAGAAATGCATGGGGAATAGAGTGGGGGAAAGTAGGGGAATCGGGGGGGAGGAAACTGGGATTTTTATGTAAAATATAAAGAGATTGTTATAAATAAAATAAAAATAAGGCTCAGAGGATGAAAAGAAAGTTTCATTTTGGGCTTAGAAACCACACGTCGAAAAGCAAGATGATAATGAAGAGTTGGAAACAGTGATCACTTGTTTGATTTTCCATTCTGTTTGATTTCCTTGAGTGAGTCATTGCACTCACCTCACAAGCCCTCAGTGGGGGAGTCTAAAAGGCAGACATCTTGACTTACATCAAGATATGATCGGGGAGATGAGGGACTTTAGGAGCTTGTTTTGCAAAGAATGCAAAAGGGGAGATGAATAAATGGGGCAGTAGTCCATTACAATCTCAAAGATAGGTGTGTACTTGCTTAACCAGTTTTATTGAACAACTTGATAATCCGTTGTGAAAATGGTGGTGAGTGAACCTAGAAAAGTCAACCTGGAGGAGATGCAAGGGATTCCCCATTCTAGCCTGTTCTAGCTGTTGGAATATACTCCAGCCAGATTGCTTCTGCTTGAATTGCCTTGGTGGCCTTGACAGTGGCCAGCTTGCTATATCTGGGACACAGGTCAGCCAAGAGTAATGCAACCTGAGAAGTTATTGCACCCTGACACTTGGCCCAACTCATTTAGATTTCAAAGGTACGGATCATGGACACACCTGAACAAGATAGGGAACTGTGTGTCGTTTTATGGCTGTAGTAATGTTTTATGTCAATAGCCACTTCCTCCTCTCTGAGTTTCTTTCCCTTTCCCCAAGACTCATGTTCTGATAGCCAAAAACTACTCAAATTCATGAATGAGTGAAGAATGAATACATGAGACCTTGACTTTTGAAGACAGTTTTATGAATGAGCTGTCCTAATTTGCCTTCTGTTGTTGTAGTGAAAACATGACCAAAAGCAGCTTCTGTAAGAAAGAATTTATTTCATCTTATAGCTTATCCATCATAAAGGCAAGTCAAGGCAAGAAAAGGCAGGAACTTAAGCAGAGGCCATGGAAGAATGCTGCTTACTGGCTTACTCCTCTTGGCTTGCTAACTTTACTTTCTTATACCAGGATTTGGTGGGTTTCACAGAAGAGATAGTCAAAAAGCAAAAATAAAAAAAAAGATAAATTAAAATCCGCCAAAGACTATTTTCTGGGCCATTTTCAATGCCTAAAGTTCTACCCTTACCCTTTGGGGGTACTCCATTTTCAAGTACAAATGTGCTTAGCAAAAGCAGCATTGTAGCGCATGTTACTTGTAGTGATTTCTAGGTCCTCCACAATATAGTAGAGAATGAATCATTCCATTATATCTATTACATAGGGAAAACAAAAAAAAAGAAATAAGGCTAAGAACTCAGACAGTAATCTTTCCTCCATGCATCCACATAAGACTGTGGTTTGAAGAGTGACATTTCTGGAGTCAGTGGTTCTAAGGACAAAGGCACCTTGCTTCCCTGCTTGCTGATGGCCCAGGGAAGGCATGGCTTCTACTTGAGTCTTAGTTCCTTTGGCTGTAAAATAAGGGTAGCAAATGAAACCTGCCTAACAGAATTAATCACTAAAGAAGTAGCATTATTAAATACTTGGTTGTTGGCATATAGTAAGTATTGAATAAATATACGGCATCACAATAGGAGAATGGGAGGAATGAGTAATGATGGTCATGACACTGGCGATGACAGCAGTTGGGTTTGGATTCCAATGATGTGACCTGTTATCCTCACTGTTTCCTACCAACCACGAAACGATGCTCAGTTTATTCTCATCTGTACACTTAACCAAGCCTCCTAAAGTTACTATGGGAACTTAGGAGCATGTGCCTGACCCAGAGAAAGTATGCGAGAGAGGCTGATCTGCCCAAAAGCCCTGTAGAGACATTTCTCTGTCTTATCTCTTATCTCTCCCTGTGCTTTGGCTATGGCCAGCAGGACTCTTAGCAAAAAGTAGCAGCTTAGGGAAAAGACCAATTCACAATTAACAAGTTGATTAGATGAGCTTTACCCATGAACTAGGATAATCTAGGGGCTGGGCAGGGATGAGCCCTACCCCAGCTGGGAAGAGAATCAAAGTTGCTGAGCTTGGTTGATATTGAATAACCTAGTGATCATATCCTTCCATCCACAGTCACAGACGCTTCCCTGGAGAAACCACAGCTTGTCCTTACAGGCAAAAAGAAACACATAGTCATGTTTAGAGAAAACGTTGCTAAGTAATTTGAGATCTAGCTCACTGGTTAAAAGAGCATATTGTGCTCTTGCAAAAGACCCAAGTTTTGTTCCCATAGCCACAGCAGAAGGCTCACAACTGACTGTCCAAAGGGGAACGACACCCTTTGTGGTCTGTAAGGATGCCTGCACTCACACGTACATACCACAGACACATACTTTTAAAATAATACTAAATACTTGAAAAGACAGTATTCTTGTGTCCCCTGCAGTCCATCTTGGAGAATACAGGAAAGAACCAAGGAGACAGGTAGCTAGAGAGAGTGAGGTCAGATGTGCTAAAGGAGATGAAGATACAGGAGCCATGGGCAATACCTGGAAAGAAAGAAAATTGAGGAACCAGAGAAAGGATGCAGCAGAAGGTTCACCGTGAGCAAATACAGGGGCAAGAGACTCAAACTTCACCATGGCCATGATTGGAGCTCTAGAGCATATTGTTCAGTAGGCAACAGGGACTCCTCTGGGAAACCCAGCAACAAGCCCAGTGGTCTAGGTTGGCACCAAAGCGTATGGCTTAATCAGGAGCTCAAAAACAGCTGACAAATTACAGCATGGCTTGTCATCATCCCAGGACTCAACATTTGTCCCTGGAAGAATCAATACCTGGAGAGACAAGAGCCATATTTTTAGACACTCCTATATGGGTAATTTATTTCAAATGAGAAGACGGTTTTTTTATGTTGGCACCCCCGTGGGTGCAATGGACAGTATATTTACACAAAGACACAAAATGCTATCATTTCTTTGAATCAAATCACCTCCTTTGAACAGCTGTAGTTTGCGACTCTGGGTGATGAACTGACTCGCTCACATGCTCGGAAGTCTACCCAGGAACCACTCCCAGCACTGCCTTCAGCCCTACTGTTGTCCTTCCGTTTGCATAGAGTGATACTTATTACAGAACTCTCCCGTATAGATTCTGTCTTCTAGGGCACCAACGAGATAGGTAGGATGGGTGACATTAGCTCCATTTGACAGAGGAAGAAACTGAGGCTCGGGAGTTAAGCACAGGATTATTCAGTGGTGACTATTGCTGGAAAGCAATGTCATCTCCTCCTCCTCCCCAATTACACTTTACTACTGCTATGTTATAGCTATTGCAGCTTAAGCGAGTTTTAAAAAGGAAAGTTTTTATAAAAGCAAAACAAATGGAAATGATATAAATATTGAATGAAAGGAAACAGGGTATATCTTTGCAACTGACCTTTTCAGGTGTGCCTAAAAATATTTAAATTGACATTCAGAAATGTTCAAGGCAGGCTGGGAACGAGAGTGGAATATGTACCATGCTTGCTGCAGGGGCGTGAGGACCTGGCTCTGGCTCCCAGCACCTGTGTGAAAGGTTGGGCATAGCAGTGTCTACCTGTAATCTCCATGTCGGGGATGGTGAGTGAGGAAGAGACACCGTACCTGCCAGCCGGGTAATCTAGTTTATTCAGTGATTCGGTAAGAAACCCTGTCTCAAAAGACAATCAATAAGGCATAGAACATTGAGGAAAGATTAATATATTGACCTCTGATATACACACACGTGCATACATGTACGTACACTGTTTGAAAGAATATTCCAGATACATGACCTCTAACTCATTTTTGAAATGCAAAAATGTATATGAATATGCACACATGAATATGTTTGTGTCTGTTTCTAAACTTTGGAAATATACCCACAGGCATGTTGGCTGTGCTGCCTACTTAGTGTGCATATTGCCTTTTTTTTATTGCTGCTGCTGTTAGTGCTGTATAAACATGGTGTCTTGCTATGTAACTAATCTGGCACTGAACTTGTGACTCTCCTGTCTTGGTGTTCTGAATCCCTAAGTTACCATCTTCGGCATGAAAACCCTACCTTTCCCCTCTCTGTGCCACCCAGTATGATGGCCACAACACACTATTCTTTTTGCAGTGGGTAATGGTTAATGAAGAAACTCATAACTGGTCAAAATAGCACATACAGTAACTGAGTATTTAGCTATGGGTGGGTCATCTATACCAGCTTCCCAGCATCCAAGGCTCAAGGAACTTTGTGAAAGAGATGGGCAGCTAGAATGTGTGAGCCTGGGGGTGGGGGAGGCTGCGAAATGGTGACTTCTGCTGCATCCACCTTCCCTCAATCTACACCCAACTCTGTTCCCATTGACTTTCATCTCCTTAATGAAGACAACTTTAATCTAACATGCTGCCAGCATCACAGTGTAGCAAAGCACAGCGACCTCATCTGTAATGCCCATCTCAGCGACTATGACCCTATGAAGACCAGATCCCTTTGACGCAACTTCACAGGGTCCTCTTTTTTGCAGGAGGTGCAGTTCCAACCGGAGTACTTCCACAGTACCATCATATGTGAGAGGCCCAACAACCACCTCAGCAAGTTTAAGGGTTATATGTAAGTACCTAAGGCCCCTGGGCTACTGGTAAACACCTCCTCTGCTGCTGGAAAATATTTCCTTGAAATGACCAGACAGTTAAGATACTCCAGATACTGAGGCTAAAGACTGTGGAGTTTTAAAGACCTGGACTTTTTGTAGGTCGCCCAACAATAAGCTGTGTTAGCTGGATAGGTTTACTTACCTGTCAGTTTCTTGGGTGCCATCTTTGCAGAGTAAAACTTGTGATACCTATCTCTTCCCTAAGGATTAACTTCTCTATCATTTGCAGAGCTCAGATTAGCAAAACTGGGCAAAAATAAATTCCCAGTTAATCACAGATGCTTCTGTTAGAATTATTGTTATTCTTCAACTTTGGTTCAGCCTCAGAATTTTACTATAATTCTGCTGCACATCAGACAGCCGATCCATTTGCAAAGTAAGAGTCACAAATATGGATGTAAGTAAATGTCCATTGCTACAGCCGTTCTCAGAGCACTTTTGCAGAATACCATCTTATGTGGTCTTTACAGCCACCCAGAAAAGTGGGGATCATGCTCTCCATGTTTCAGATGTGGGATCTTATGCTCTGGACTTCTGAATTCACCCAAAGTTTCACAGCAGGTACCAAACACCCCAAACTTGATGTAATTTCCATTGCCCTGCTTCACAGAGTTCAGCTGTGTTGGGTCCAGTCCTTACCAACAGGGCTCCAGGCTACGGGGATGCTTCTTCCTCAGACAAATTCTCAGCCTATGTGTGACTGTATGAGGAGGAATACAAGAATAAAATCAGGGAACCAGAAGAATACAGAAGGTGCATGCAATGACCTTGAAACTATTTACTTTTCAAACACACAGTAAGGGTGGATGGGAGTAGGTGGAGAAGGATGTGAGCTGGGGAAGAGTTCTTTGTGTGCCTCTGTCAAAGAAGAAGCTGTTCATTGTCTCTAGCAAACATAGTTTTCCTCATACTTGAGTTGGTGGATTTGGTTCCTCCAAGTCATCTGTGTCTTGTATCATTCTCCATAGTCTGCTAGCAGTCAGATTCATGGCTTGGTTTTCCCCCAAAGCTTTGCTCCATCAAATTCATGTTTGCTACCAGCTAGTCTGTCTCACTGCTAAACTGGGCTCAGGCCTGCCTACCTCACACAGACTTCAGAAAGCACTGGCCCCATCTCTATTTATCTTAATACCCCTTCTTTCTGGCCACTGCTCCTAGAGACTTGTCCTCCCCGACTTCCTGGCCTCAAGGATAAGCCTTGGAAGTCCAACTGGCCAGTCTATGGTCAACCCAAAGATGATAGACGATCCTACCATCTGGGCCTGTGTCAGACAGAGAAGACTTTTAGACCCAGCATCCACAAACCATTATCTAATAATTCTTTGTTTCCCTGAAGCCTCTATGTGTCTCCTTAACAGAGGACTCCTCTGTGACTACACAGGTTCGACAGGACAAACTGCCTTTTATGTTCTACTTGAAGATAATGGACTTGAGATTTTAATATGCAACCATTTGGGCTGGTAGAGTAGTTTAAGTTGATTCATTGCCTAGCATTACATGGTCCTGAGTTAAAATCCCATAACCATAAAAACTGGGGAAAATAACATGCACGTGCAACTCTAGCACTTAGATGGTGGTGGCAGAAAGATCAGAAGCACAAGGTCATATGTAGCTACGTAACAAGTTTTAGGCCAGCCTTGGCTACATAAGACCTTGTCTCAATGAAGAGTTGATTAACTAAACAAATGAATCTCTGTAGGCAATATCCCTCTCCTTAATCTGGAGTCTTTTGGCAATGTCTGGTGGCAGTAGCGGTTGAAACAGCTGGGAATTTGAGCCACTGACCTTTTGTAGACAGAGTCCAGGGTGCCACTCAACATCCTACAATGTACAAGAAAACCCCACAACAAAGGACTGTCCTGCCCAAATGTTAATGCCAAGACATAAATGCTTCATGTTGACCACAGACATCTCTGTTCACAAAGAGTGCTTGATGGAACAGCCGCCACGAGACAACGAAGCCTTTTTCTCACCTATCCAGAAATAGGCACTGTAAGAGAAGTTGGCTCTCTCTCGTGCTATTACTTCAGACTGTCATAAACTACAAGCCGCCAGCAGTCTGTCACCTGTGATCCAGAATCCTAAAATGTCTTGTATACTAGCTTTGTGGCCTTGAAAAAAAAATATCAGCCTCTCTAAGCTTTAACTTTTACTCAGTGACCCTGCTAACCTTCCAGAGCCATGCAGCATACTCACGTAAGTGAGCATGGTTTATAGGCAGAATAAGGAAATGGATACTGAGGTTGGCACAGTGGCCCATGCCTATCGTTTTAGTACTGGTGAGTTTAAGGAAGGATGATCAGTTCAAGGACAGTTTGAACTACATAATAAGACTCTGTATTTAAAAACAAACAAAAAAACACCTTTATCAATTATACATCCTACAAAGGATCAGGGCATTGCTGATTCTAGAAGCTTCTTCTTGCAGTACTTGGTAATTAACACAGATACCCACAACTAGACAATGTGCAGATAGAGACTTTAGAGCACTCAGCCTTGAATGAGATGGCTTTATCAAATCTTCCCCTCAAGGCTCAGGGATCTATGTGGAAGAAAAGTCAGAAAGATTTTAAGACTTTTATCCCAGGGGTAGGGACAAATCCTTGGGAAAATCATCTTCCAGATACAGTGAAACTGATACACACATAGATTCACAGAAAGGATGACAGCAGGCACAAGACCTACAATTACATTTAAATCAGACAAAAGACCCAGAATGGAGAAGTGGACACAAGTCCCACCCACAAACAGGAAGCTGTTTGTAATTGATACCCACTAGGAGAGGTTAAAATCAGTTTTCTTCAGTAGAACGGCACTAAGTGTATCAACTACACTTCAGAGCAGGCCCCATGCTCAAAAGTAGTTGGCCAAGACAAAATGAATTCCATGCTTCTTGTTTTGATTTGGTTTGGCTTGGTTTGAAGTTTGTTGTTGTTGTTGTTGTTGTTGTTGTTGTTGTTGTTTGGGGGTTAATTTTTGTTTTGGTTTTGGACTTGTTTTATTTTTGTCTTTGGAATTTGTTTGTTTTGATTTGGGGACTTTTTTTTCTTTGGAAAAGAGAGAAAAATATGAAGTTGGATTGAGGGGGAGGAGAGAGGTTTGGGAAGCAGTTTGGGAAGGGGAAAAACTTAGTCAAAGTGTATTGTATGAAAAAATTATACCAATAAATAAAAAAAGAGAATCATTTGGTAAATCAATAGGCATGTTGAGTACACACATAGTGTGAAAGGGCAATTTATTTCATCAAAGACATATTCTCCCACTTACCAGATCTTTGAATTTGTCACCACTGTCCCTCATAAAATGGATATGATAGCATTGCCTTTAGCTTAATTAACACATAGAAAAAGTAACAGCTGAACACAGGAAAATGAAGTATTGATGAACCACAGGGAAAAGAAATTCAGTGTTAAGATTGTTACTTTCCTATTCTCACAATGGCTTTAAAAATATTACAGTTAAAGCTGCCCGCAATCCCAGGGCAGAAGAACCAGCTAAGAATGCCACGTTTCTAGCATGGAATGGAAAGCTGACATCCCTGCTGAGGTTCGAGGAACAAAGACATATCTGCAGTTAGACAAAGGGCCACCGGGCAAGGGAGGGAAAGGATGCGTAGAGAGACTCGAGAGTGAGATAGCTCGGATGTGAGAAGGCTGTAGCCCACCCCTGCTTACCTTATTTTACTTCCTATGTCTGCCTCGTGATGTAAAAAGCAGGAAGATCTGCCGTCTTCTATGGGCCAGGATGCTCAGGTGCTGTGGCTCTGGTCCCCAGCAGCTATGTGAGGGAGGAAGGTATGTGAATCCCGTCCAGAGGAAACACAGCACCAGACCTTGAAGGTCCAGAAGCCCATTCCCCCACACTTTATCCTGCAACCGATTTGAGGGTGAGACTTGAAATCTAGGATTTTTTCAGCACAGTTCTGCCTTTAGTGTGGGTAAATGAGGAATTCCTCGGAGGAACAGTTCCATTCTGATGGTCCAGCCCCACCCTGGCTTCCCAGAAGCATTGATGAGATTCACCCGGACATAGAGATAGGATCCCCAAAAGCAGCACTAACCCTCGAAATGGGGAAAAGGAGAAAATAGGTTGCTTTTACTCAGGACTTCTGGTTCTGTTATACTAGCCAGAAACCACACAGAGACCAGCAGATTACCACCTGACTTTCACTCCTTTCTCCCAGGGAGCATCCTGACCAGACCAGGACTGGCTTTGGCAGCGAGAGTCTTCTACTCCGAGGCTGCACCATCCGAAACACCGAGGTGGCCGCTGGCATTGTCATCTATGCAGGTCATTGTCTCTGTGCAGTTTCTTTTTTCTTTCAACCTGCCTCAATACTTCTCTCTCCAATCTGGCCACTAAATTCATCTTCAGACACGGGAAACTCACAGGGGCTCCCAGCGGCAGAGCCACGCAACTCCCCACTTCTCAGCTCAAGCACACAGAGGCTGGGAGCCACAGGCGCTCTCTTGGTCCACAGGGGACATAATGAGATGCTAGGTCATTACCATACGTCCCACCCACCACATAGGGAGAGGGGCTCAGTTCATCACCTCAATGGTGGCTTGGGGACAGAAAGAAGTACGAGGAGGTTGTCAGAACAACCCCACAGAGGAATAACTTCTCTCCCATCTCAGTTTTCCTACTTTACCATGGAAAGAATATGAGTCTATTGTGTAGATGCCTGAGAATCAAATGGCCTATCCCAGACAAGCCACCTAACACTTTATCTAGTGAAAGAATGGCTGAATAAACTTGTTACTGTTTTTTTTTCAGTTATGTTTCCTTTATCCACTATATGTCTCTAGATATGGAGATGTTTTTATAATTATACTACAATACTGAGGCAGGATAACTTTCAAGAAAAGAGGTTTAATTTAGCGCCCCGTGTAGTGAGTTGTAAGGACTAGGCACAGTGATTGGCTCAGCTCTGATTAGGTCCATCTGGGCTATGTCATATCATTATGGGCCATCCCCTCGTCACACACAGAGATACTAGTCTTCCAGAAGAATAAGCCTACCGGTATGGTGGTAGGTGCTTCTCCTGGCAAACATTTATTGAGCCCTGCAAGCCGAGGCCAAATGTGGGCAGAGCTGAGTCCCAACTCTAGCACCCCTGTCCTCACTGCTTTGCCTCTGACCCCACTTCTTGCCTAAAGAATGGAAGAGTCTCAGAGGGTGATGAATGCAGCAACCTGTACCGGTCACACTGTCAGAGCCCCTCACAACTGCAGCAGCGCGAATCTAATTTAGTAATTGAAGCTCATTTGCTTCCACCGCTGTTGCTGTTTGAAATCCTCAAGGAGGCTAACTCAGTAGCACTGAAGCCTTTGGCTTCAGGAGCTGGTGAACTGGTTTTTTTTTTTTTAAGTTTACACAGAAGAATAAAACTGTGAGTGGCATTTTTCACTTGGACTGCTGAGGAGTAAACACAGTCATTAAAATCCAGCAAGTCCTAAGAAGAGACAGTCTGAGGGTCAAGTGAGTCTCAGCACCTCCCTTGAAGTTCCCTGGGTTGGTGGAAGGAAGGCTCCTGACTCCCACTGTGATTCCAATATTAACTTATTCTTTCACGTCAGACAAGTTCCTTCTACCCTGCTCCTCAGTTTCCCCAGGGAGAAAAGAAGCAACTAGGAGAACTGATAGCCTTCCAACTTTGGCATTTTTTTTCTTTGAACAAGATTTCATGTGGACGTGTAGCTGAGGGATACAGGGGTGACAGATTTTGGCTCTGCTGCTCTTCCTCATGAAATGTCAGCACCTTAGACACAAAGAAGCAACCACGGGAGCTGTGGGCACCGAGCTCAAGCCTTCTGCGGAACCTTTGCATATGCATTTCCTTCCATCTAAAGTCCCAATTTTCCCTCAAAGGTCATGAGACAAAAGCCATGCTGAACAATAGTGGTCCCCGCTACAAACGCAGCAAGATCGAGCGGCGCATCAACACGGACATCTTCTTCTGCATCGGCCTCCTCTTCCTCATGTGCCTCATTGGGGCTGTAGGTAAGGGATGTTCTGCCAAAAGCAACACGGACACCCATGCCCATGGCAAGTCACTGTAATTCTGAGCTTTCATTTCCTTAAAGAAGAATGAAGTCTGCACTACCTACTATAATGGGGTACTGATGAACATTTCCTGAAATTGTATGTGTTCTTAAATATTAGCAATATTGCCTATCATTGGTGGGCTGAAAAAAAAAAACTCCCAGGGAACGCAGGTGTTCTCTGAGCATGGAAGGAGAGCAGGATGAGTGAGCTGCAGGACCAGTCCTTAAAGAGCCCACAGTGGGAGTCAAACAACAGAATCAAGCGCTCACCCTTCCCTGCTCAAAGGGGGACTGCCCATGGGTACTGCATTATTTGCCTGTCCTGGCCATGGAACTAAGTAATACTAGCGGATTCAAAACAGCACAAATTTAATCTGCTTCTGCATCTTCTTCTAACATCAGAAGTTCAATTTGAATGGGTTAAGATCATGAGTTCAGCAGATCTGCTTCCTCTTCTGATAAGACCGAGGGAGGAATCAGTCCTGTCTTTGTCAGTTTCTAGAAGTTTCCTTTGTTCATTTCACTACAGGCATCTTCCATTCTCTGCTCACATCTCCCCAGCCTTGTCTGTGGTACCTCCTTTTATAAACACATTTGTAATTACATCCTTGAACCCACCGGGAGAATCCAGGATACTCCCCATTTCGAATTTCATGAGTTAATCCCATCTGCACAATCTTCTTTTCGTTATAAGACAGCCTCTTCCCAGGACCCACTGATTAGGATGTATCTTGCTAGGGGCGATGTGTTAGTTTGCTTCCTGTGGGCACTGTGTAAATACCAGGAAGGGGAGTCTTTCCCGGAGTGGTACCCACTTTAGCTGATTACTAAATGAGTGGACATTTGCTACAGGTGATAGGTGACAGACTCAAGTTCAGGAGTACAGCGAGGCCGAGAAATCTGGGAAGAGAAAGAATGTTCTTAGCCAAATGGGCAGCACAAGAAGGATACAAAGGTGGGAAGGAGAGTGACTATAGACAAAGAAACAGTCAGCTGGCTAGCGTATAAGAGTAAGACCAAGCTCAGGAATGAGCTAGAAGTTGGTCTTCTTCAGAGTGGAGACAAGAAAAGGTTCTCCATAAAGCTCTTGCCCATTCTCCCCATCACCTTTAACCTATGGCTGTCTCACAGAATGCTTAAGGAGACCCCACTGTTTCAGCCTGGAGTTGCCAGCTCCCAGGACTGCACCTAGGGTTGTCTTACAGAGACTTTCAAAGTAGCCAAGGTTATCTGTCTAAGGATCTTTATGGAAAGGGTCACACATCCTGAAAGTAACTTTATTAATGCATCATGAAAATTTCTCTCTCTGAAGACCAGACTTTTTCTACCTGAGGGTAATAAGGAAACATACCTTAGCTGATGGTAACATAAGAAAAATAGAACAATTACATGTTTTCCTGATGGTAACCTTCTCTTTTACTTCATCTTGTATAATCTCTTTCTTGGCAATCTCGCTACACAGTTACATCTCTTTGCGTACAGTTACAATCTCCACATGTTCCCCACATAGCTATATACCTTTACACTTCTTTACACAGTCTCATCTCCCATCTCTCCTACCCCTCCCTCACACTTCTCTCTCTGCACATTCAGCTACATCTTCCTACCAACACATGCACACACACACACATACACACACCCTCTCTCTCTCTTCTCTTACTTCCACCTATTTTCTCTCCTAATTGTCCCTTCATCTCTCCTGCTTCTTCTCACAGACAAAACCTCTGGGCAACTGTGAATCACATCTTCAGGGTCACAGCACTACTTGAGTAAACAATGAGAAACAGAGCCAAACTGAGCACATAGTTTCTCTCGAGCTAGGGAGGTCACGCTGACTGGTCAGTGAGCTAAGTAAACACGTAGCTCTGAGTGGTCAGAAAGTGACATTCACATTCAGGACTTAAACAATAAACAGTTAGTTGGCTGAACCTTGAGGTTTGGGAGTACATGCAGAAAATCCATAGCTGATAAAGTTAGGTCTACTAAAGTTGCTTCACGCTCTGACCTTGAATCAGCAATAAACACCTGGGAAATTGGCCTCATAGATTTGTCTCTAGAGGCAACCAGATATTCATCTCCAGGAGCAACCAGTTTGCTTTGCATTTGTTCTGCAGCCTAAAGTTAGCTGTCTTTGTGACTGAGAATACTATTACTTTCTTATGTCAGTCTGAATATGAAAAATATCCCAGTATTAACTCTATTTATCAAAATTATACAGTTGGAGCAGAAATCATCTTCCTGACCATCCACAACTCTATATGCACCCAGCAGATAGAATATTTTCACAAGATAAACACATGAGTAGTAGGAATAATAGCCATAGCTGTTTTTAGTGGCACATGAGAAAAAATACAGAGAAAACACTTATCTATAGCTAATGACCCCACTGCCTTACCAAGTGGGTCTACCTATCAGAGAATCACTCATCTTGTAGGTCGGCCTGTTGAACACTAGTTGTCATCTGTTGCATACCCCCATGCCTCTGGCACCCCACAAAGAATCAGGGATGATCAAGAGGAAAAACTCATAAGCCCAGACACCCTGATGACCCCAACCCAAAGAGCAGCAATGATGTTTGCTTCCAGCCTTATTCTGAAAGTATCACCATCTCTATATTTGAAAAGATGACACCTGAAAGACAAAGGGAGAGATCTAGTCTGTCCATTTAGTGAGGACCCTGGGACTCGTCTCAAGGTGGCCAGGAGTTTATACTTAATGTACCTCACAGGTGAGTCTAGCAGCTTTGCATAAATGGGTGAGTCATGGCTGGAAGGGCAGTCCAGGAAGATCAAGGAAATCACAGGAAGGACACAGCCACTCCAACTCTGCCCACGTGGCTGCAGGAAATATGCCTCCATGTTGAGTAGAGTTTTCAGGCATGCCAGAACTGAAAGTTTATTTAAGATCACTATGTCTCCAGACAAAAAAAAAAAGAAGTTAATGATTACACAACCACACATAGCTAAGGTGCCCAGAATTGCTTTACAAGTTCCCGAAAATGACAAAGGGGGAACATTAATGGAGAAGGAAGGCAAATTCTCTGTTGCAAATAGCAACTTTTAAGAAACAGGACTCTTTGGTCCCCTCATTAAAGCATCGACTTTGAAGAGGAGACAGTCTTCCCATGACAAGTATGATTCCAGGGTTCCTTTAGTTTGATAACCATGTGTGTCTTTTTGCTTTGACCATCAGGCCCTCCTTCAAACACACACACTTGCCAAGACTCCAGGACCCCTGAGACCTCTGGTTTACGTTGCAGCTTCTCTGCTTTCTCATCTTTCTTTGGGGTCCCCTTCTCTGTGCATGTCTTCTGCTCTATACGATCACCATTAAATTATAGCATGTCTGTAATGCCCATTTCTTCTGAAGTGACTGTGAAGAATTTGGTCCAGCCTGGGAAGAGGGAGTCTTCGGGCAGGATTACATCTGATGGTTCTTATTCTCTAAAGTTCCTGCCTTGAAGCTGAGAGAATTTTTTTTTTAGTGAGGAGTTACTCCACATCACAGTCTGTCATTGAAGGAAATCAGGGCAGAAATCTAGAGACAGCAACTGAAGTAGAAGCCATGGGGGAATGTTGCTCACTGATATCTTCCTCATGGTTCACTCACCTGTTCTCTTATACCATCCAGGACTACCTGCTCAGGGTGGCATCACCTCCGTAAGCTAATCCCTCCCACATCAATGAAGAAAATGTACCACAGATTTGTCTACGGGCCAATCTGGTAGGGGAATCTTATCAGTTGAGGTTCCCTCTTCCTTGACTAAAGATGACACAAAAGTAGTCAGCACAGTAATAAACACAATGGATTATTCTAGTTTTACGATAACCCTATAGGTTAGATATAACTAATTAACAGACAAGGACGTCCACATTCAGATGAGTCTGTAGCAGGTGCTGGATGTGGCTCATCTAGCATTATCCTGTGATAATGGGTGTTGTCACCCCTTTAGCAAATAAGGAAACATGGAGTTCAGTGTGCCTGTGCTGTGAGTTCTGTGGCCTCTCCCAGCATTCCATGCTCCTCCATGCTCTAGCACACAACCCGCTCAGGGTCCTTTAATCAGAGTCCTTTGCTTAGTGGGGATTACTCAAGAATGAAAACCAACACTGATCTAATTAATAATTATTGGATATAGAAGGGATTTGTGGGAAAAGATTGGTAATTAGGTAGATGAATAGATGAAGGGATGAGTAGAAAGTAGGAAAGCAGGAAGACAGGTGTGTCAAGACTTCCCAGCCACACACTTCTTACAATAAAACGGAAAAGTATACATTCTACTATATTTCCAACCCCTATGTGATAAGACTCCACCAAAATATAGGTAATCTTCATATTAATCTTTCCCAATAAAAACAGACTTAGTGTCCATCATTCTATCAAGGGATTCAAGGGACTGAACCATGAAGAGCTGAGTACACGAAGAACCACTGCCACACTAAAGGAAAAGGCAGGGTGCAGGGGCAACATGTCATGGGGAATAAGAATGGGATTTTCAAAAACCCACCCATGTCCAGGAACAGGTCATGGGTACCTAAACAACTTAAGACTAAATAAAGACTTAGTCTCACGCCTAGTTTTGTTTCTTCTCAGGACATGGTCTCTGGAATCGGACCTTTGAAGAGCATCCTCCCTTTGATGTGCCAGACGCTGATGGGAACTTCCTCTCCCTTGCCCTTGGAGGCTTCTATATGTTTCTCACAATGATCATCCTGCTCCAGGTGAGCGCTCTCTGACCTCTAAAGCTTTAGACAATGAAGAAAACTAAGTGCTAGCCCCAGAAAGAAGTAATAAGGACAAGATGGAAAGATAATTATTGCCTCCTGGTGTGCTTGCCAAGTATTCCCATTGGTAATGTCAGGTCAGCCCCTGAGATAGCAGCAGGAGAAGGTTAAGAGTGAGATTGCAAGTCACCCGTGTATGTCCCTTTGCCAGACACAGAGTAGTAAAAACCCTAGAATTCCTGACTAAAGGGAGAGTAAACAGCACAGAGAGTTACCAAGGACTCTCCAGCCCTCAGTGCTGGAGGCAGAGTAAATTCACAAGTTAGTGTTCTAGCATTTGACAGACTTTGATAGCCAGAGATGGAGAAGAACAAAGTAGATGAGAAAAACATAGTCAGGACCTATAAACTATGTAGTAAGAGAGGAATGGATGCTTTTCTTCAAATAGTTGGGCTCTATAAAGAAACACAGCTGATGAAAAGTGAGAAGTTGCCATTTTGTCTGCTGAAGTCCCGCCTACAGCCACTATCTTTTAGACCTCTGTTCCTGACTGGTGAACTGTTTTCAACTTCCCATTCATTGGCACAGTTTGATCCTTCCTAAAGGGAAATTAAAACACACCTCTTCTCTGCATGGACCCTGCTGGTAACTCGTGTCTGCTCAGAATAAAATCCAAAGTCCTTATGGAAGCCAGCGAGGCTTTAAATGATCTGGACCTTGACCCCACCTCACCTCCTACAGCTCTTCCTCCTCCATGCTTCCTGTGCCGCGCCTGCTGTCATCTCCCGAACACCCAAACCCCTCCCACTACCCAGAATCCCCCCCCCCAGTGTAATCCTCACATCCTCATCTCTTCAATCTCTGCCCAAAGGTCATGGAAATGAAAATCCACCCAGTCTATGACTTGCTGTCCTCTCTGATGTCCTTTACTCATTTCATGAGACAGCCACATCATATATATTGACATGTCTATATATTTTCACTAGAATATGAGTTCTTTAAGGCCAGTTTTGTTCTAATAGCACCCATTTCCAATACTTGAAACAATGTCCAACAAAGAGCAAGAGCTGGAGAATATCTGGCACTGGACTAGGGAACACAATCAGCAGAAGGCCTGAGCACCTGCAAAGTTGCCTGTGACCCTCCATGTCACAGAGATCTGAGGGCTCTGGGGTCTCTAGAGAGTGGTGCTGAAACTCATATACTCCACCATTCTGCTGGTAAAGAGTGAGAGATGCCTGCCTGCCTCCCACCCCAGACACTACAGAATGAAGAGGCGTATCTCCACTTCATATCCCCCCAAGAATTCCAAGGGAGGCCTGACGTCACTAACTTTTAATTTCTCAGGAAAACTCATGCTGTGTGTTCTCATCAGCTTTCTATCCAATGCCTCTGCTGTCCACTCATGAGGGTCTGGGAGCTGGGCTCAAGCTGTGTGCTGACACAGTGTGAATCCATCTCCCCTCAGGTGTTGATCCCCATCTCCTTGTACGTGTCCATTGAGCTGGTGAAGCTTGGGCAAGTGTACCTCCTTCATAATGACCTTGACCTATATGATGAAGAAACCGATTTGTCCATTCAATGTCGAGCCCTCAACATTACCGAGGACCTGGGTCAGATCCAGTACATCTTCTCTGACAAAACAGGGACCCTGACGGAAAACAAGATGGTGTTCCGGCGTTGTACCATTGTGGGCCGTGAATATTGTCACCAAGAAAATGGTATGAGAGCCCACATGCACCCTGCCCTCTCAGGATGACAAGGACCCTCTCCTGATTCCCCACAGCATTCCTGTAGCACTTTGGCAGGTTGTGCCACCCCTCCATACAGCACAGTATGTTCACATCAAGGATGGGCTAGCAGGGAAAGTATCCCAATTGTATATCAGTCATGAAGTCAAGGCTTAGGATTTGACCTGCAACCCTTGTCCTGGGTCAGGACAGGTCTAGATCTAGGCCTCGGGCTGAATTTGACACATTCAGAAAATGCTTTCCATGTGAACCAATGTCTTAGGTTTCACCAAGTCAGTGTTTTGGTTTAAAATGTGAAGGTATACGATGGTTGGACTGTTACTTTTCATGGTCTAAAGGTAGCCTGTAGAATTGAGTTAGTACACACACACACACACACACACAAGGTAGAGAGGAGGAAGAGATATTATAGATAGTCCTATCCCCTTTGTCATGGCAATCACTCACCATTTACATGGAAGTTTTGTACTTATTTTTAATAATATAACAGCTATTACTACAAGCACCTAGCTTAACTCATCATTCTCACATATTATGTTGCTAAAAATCTTCAAAATGATCCTGAGATGGTTACTTCCCTTAACACTTCTAATTAAGGAACTGAAGGTACAGGTTGTAAATCCAAACACAAGACCATATAACTTTCTCCAGGCTTAGCAGCCCAGTTACAGCCTTCCATAGACCTTTCCTGTGTTCCACTCCAACCCCTGAAGTCCAGCACCACCCCTAACTACAGCTCAGCCGAGATGTGACAAGATTCCTTTCTTGCAGCCAAGCGACTGGAGATGCCAAAGGAGTTGGACTCAGATGGTGAGGAGTGGACCCAATACCAATGTCTGTCCTTCCCACCTAGATGGGCCCAGGGCCTAGCAACAATGAGAAGCCAAGGAGGCACCCAGCCTCTGAGGAGGTCCCAGAGTGCCCGGGTCCCCATCCAAAGCCACTCTCGACAAAGGTCTGTGGGACGCTGGGAGCCCTCGCAGCCACCGGTGGCCTTTAGCAGCTCAATAGTAAGTCCCTACCTTTATTCATTAAATCATAACCAAATTATACAAAGAAGATACCAGAGAAGGTTCTAGAATATATCAGAGCCTCTATAAGCCCTTATTAGCTGGAGATTTGGGGTGTAGCTTGATTGAAAGAGTGCTTTCTTAGGATGTATGAGACCTGTGTTCCATCCCAGCACCTCACAAACCAAGTAGGTTACTGCACACCTGTAATCCCAGCACTTTCGACATAGTGAGTCTGAGGTCACCCTGGGCTGCATGAGACCCAGAAATTACATTTTTAAAGACATTTAAAGCCTGGAGAGCGCTCAAGATGGCCCCTTTCAGTCCCACGTGGAACCTGTAACTGTTTTGACAGCGTACACAGTTCTTGTTAGTTCTAAATGTGCAGCGTTTCCTCTTCTGAAAATGGAATTAGCCATATTCCCTGTTCTAATCCAGGGTTTCCCCATATCAATAATTGGCTTGAGTTAAGGCATTTTTACCACATAGGCTGGGTCAGTCCTCAGCTCCCAGGAGCCCGTGCCTTCCTCATTGGTCACAATCACAGCTGAGGGCCAGCAGCCTCCTCCTTGTGTGTACTTTTCCAGTTACACAGCTAAAAAGAAACAAGAAATATCTGTTATGTCTGCACTTCCATAAGCTAAAAAGACAAAAGATATGCCTTTAAGGATTAGTGCATTTGAAGAAAGGTAAAAGAAAATTTTTGAGTAGTAATTAAAAAGGGATTTGAAAGAGTTGGGAAGTGAAGAATAACTATCCAAATGGCCAGGCTGCTTCCTCCCTTTAGGTGAGTCCCCTGGTTCCAATGTGAGAGTTTGTCTTTGGTCGGTCTTTTTGTCTTTCCATATTTGATTCCTTCAAAGCCATTGCTAATTGTCCAATTAGCAAATGAAGATTCTGACTTCATCCCTCCAAATTACACAGTCATTCCTTGAGTTCAAGGCCAAAGCCAGAGCCTTCTGACTCCTGCTCTATTCCTTCCTCTACCCATACGCAGAAACACATCATCCCAAATTGTAGAAAATGCCACAGGGTGGGGCTGCAGAGATGGCTAAGCAGCTAAGAGCGCTTGCTGCTCATAGAGGACCAGAGCTCTGTCCCCGGCACACAACAAGCCGCCTGTGCCTCCAGATGCAGGGGATCTGACATCTCCTTTGACCTCTGTGGGCACCTGTACCCACATGCACACAAAAATAAGAATGAAATAAATCTTTGATCAAATTAAAGAAATAAAAACCATAGGGAATCACAGCCAACTCAACGCAGAGGCAATAAATGGGCCTGAAAGTGCTATTATACAATTTAAAAAGGAAGATTTCAAGTCAGTTTTCATTAAAATTTTAATTTCTCCCAACACACATACATTGTGGGGTGTGTGTGTGTGTGTGTGTGTGTGTGAGTGAGTGTGTAAAACACTTTTTTCAGTAATGGTGTATATCGATTGTACATGGCTGGATTTTTTTTTTAACCTAACAAACTATCGAGACCATTCTCTGTGCTGCTGTGAGGTCTCCTAATAAGAGCTGTGTTCTCAAACCGTGACAAAGCAGGGATGCTGTGAGCCTGTGTTCTGGGTCGCTACATCTCTAACTTGGGGGTGAATGCAGAGCTGTTTCTGCTCTGGCATTATCTCGGTTCACAACATGGGATGGGAGCTAGGATACGTCAAGAAAGCTTATTAAGGACTAGTGCTTCTCACAGACATGCAGGAGAAGGGACCCACAGATGCCTCTGTATGACAACTGCAGACTTTATTATTTCCTTTCCGTCTTATGCAAGAACAGAACAGCAGGAAGCACACATGATCATATCTTTCCCCTTCTTTAATTCTCACTCTGAATGGAATGCTCTTCTCCTAAATTTTTATATGAATATTTTTTTCTGTCTCATCGGACCCATTCTATATGTCTTTTGGCATTTCACAGTTCTAGCATGACAGGCTTTGTATTTGCCTAATAATAGGTGTCCACACTGCCAAGGACACAAAGAAAAAAACTGGAAACTTTTAGGCAACATTGAGGTAGACACCATGATGATTCCCTGCCCCTTGCTTAGCCTCACAAATCACAGGATCCCAGAACCAGGCAGTAGAGATTCCTTTTTTATACATTTTCATTTTAACTTATTTTGCCCAAGATGGTCTCAAATTCCTGGGCTCAAAAAACCCTTCAAGCGAGTATAAATTTGCTGGAGGACCCTCAGCTGATGGCAGCGGGCTGGATGTACTAACCCCAAACGGTTTCCCGAACCTAGGCTATGGTCAGTGCTCTGCCCTGGCTGGCAATTCCAAAAGCAAGTTCTAAGTTCTTCCCTGAGCAATAGGGAAAGTGGTTAAGGAATTAAGTAAGACTCACTGTATATAGCATGGCTAGTACAGGCAATGATACGTTCTCTCTATGAATAGCTAAGAGAGGCACAGAGTAGCCAAGGACCTTGGATTGGTAAAACACCGTCTTTGGTAATTATTCAGGAGGGGGCTGGACTGTAAGTCTGACAAGGTAGGTTTGCAACTATGCAGTTTGGCTTGCTAATATTCATTGTGTGGTTACTCCTTTTATCCTTTTTAATCTCCTGAAAATACATAAAATTATTACCAGGCTGTTCCCAAAATCAAATAACACAATGTTTTGCTAACCTCAAGATCCCTTCCAGTATAAATCAAGCACACCCAGGCCCAGATCTCCATCTCAACTCTACTCCAGATGAGTTTATTTGACACTTAGCAAGTAGAATGAACTGGAATCATAGCCATCCCTTTCATTAAAATAAGGACAATTCTGGTTCATTACAAATTCTAAGCAACAGACTAGTATATATTTTAAGTGACCTTTCTAAAGAAAAGCTGTTTTCTTATTTTACATCATGTATTAAAAAAATGTGTTTTATAAAATATTGAACTTTCTCCCCTGAGACTCTACCACATGTTGTCTAGGGATGTGAACTTAATAATTTCTAGTGACTCTAGATGCAGGCCAGACTGAGAATCTCTCTAGACAGACCACTGACATCCCCTGCTTCCCCACTAAAACAGTACCCATGTGGCCCAGATACGCACTTGAAGCCTTGACTGAATGGAGAGATTTGTGCTACTCAAAAGTTGCTTATAAGAGCTGAAGAGATGGCTCCATGGTTAAGAACACTTACTGCCCTTGTAGAGGACCCAGGTTCAGTTCCCAGCATCCGTATGAACACTCACAGCTGCCTGTAACTCCTGCTCCTGGAAACCTAATGCCCTCTGACCACCGCGGGCACAACACGCATGGTATGCATACATATATGCGGGCAAAACACTTATGCACTTAAGATTAAATAAATATTTTTTAAGATGCTCACTGGCCTCTGATCCTGTGCTGGCTGTCGTCAGGTTCTAAAAGATCACCCTAGAGGCCAGGTAGTTCTCTAGAGGTCTACCTTTTCTACCCGTCTTGGTGCCTTCTTCTACCTCTGTCTAGCATCTAGTCTGGCATAAGCATCTCTAGGAACCCCACCCTTCTCTACCTTCCCTTTGAAACTGAGTCAGGGCTTGCCTCAGAAACTCCCAGGCTACCAGGACTTGGCAGCAGTCTACCAGCCCTTCAAGGGCCAGCTATTGGTATCCCTGGCCCTTGAGTGCAAACCAAATAAAGCAAGAATCAATAGTAGCAACAACAATCAAACCTGGGTTTGTTTGTTATTTTTTTCTTTAGTTACCAAACACAAAGCAGCATCAGTGATTATCTCCTAATGGCCTGCTATAAAACTGTGGTTTTAAGGTGGGTAATATACTGATAAAATTGGCACATCCCCAGCCAATATTTAATAGCACTGACAGATGGAAAATAAAATGTCTTTCTCCCTACTCTGAAAGCAGCCAAGATTTAAGCAGAATCCAAGAGCCACCTGCGTGTTTTCCAAAAATCATCAAACCAAGTAACATCTTCCTAGTCGTGGGGTGGAGCTGCCCTGGGCCTCTCTAGGCACCTCCAACACTCACTCACTTCTGTGGGCATGTCCCCTTCCCTGACACCTCCAGAGAGAATGCAGTAGACACAACTGAAGGAGGTGCCTAGGGCAGCCTCTTTCTTAATGATTCTTCTACAAAACACTCTGACTCTTTCTACAGATTGGCAGAGCAGCCAACATATGGCTACTGCCTCTGTGGGGTTAGATAAGCGTCCTGATTTCATCAGGCAGACGCACACTCTTTCTGCAAGTAATATGACTGCATGGGGCAGTTTTGTCCTTACCCCTAGGGACCCAAATGGAAGGGAGAGAACTGTCAGAAAATTCCTTATTAGATAGCCACGGCGAATTTTCCTTCAACTTCCATGTAGCTTGCTTTAACAATCTGGGTGAATGTTTAGGCTTTCCTGGTTCTTCACCCAAACTAAATATCATCAATATTGAAACCCTGGGACAAATACAACACCGCCTTGAAAAAGGAATTCATCCTCCAGTTCCCAGCAACCAGAAAAGCCTGTTTGCATGCTATTAATACCAGCATAACATACGGTTATGTATTAAAAGGGGATCAAAGGCCACCTGGTACTGTCCTCCATCCCCACTGCCCAGAGGCCTATGTAACCTTTCCAGGGGAACCCCCCCTACACAGAAGCCAGAAGCCTCTATGGAACACAGACAGACAGACAGACAGACAGACACACACACACACACACACACACACACACACGCATGCTTTGACCAGAGAACTTTTGGACTTTGCCTTTATTCTATTTTCATGTGTGTGCCTGTGTTCATATGCAGGTGTACAAGTGTGTGTCCACATGACTGTGCATGCATATGTCTCTCTATGTGTTTGTACATGTACATGTGGAGACCCAAGGTCAGTGTCAGAAATCCTCTTCAATCACTCTTTTACCTTACTCATTGCAGTAGGGTCTGTCAATCAAACACAGAGCTCTCCATTATGACAACTCTAGTTAAGCAGCTTGCTCTGGGGGTTCCTTGTCTATCTGCTGAGACTACCCAGTGTTTACATAAGAGTTAGGGACCTGAACCGCAGTCTTCACACTTTCAGAGAAAGCACGTTAACCACTGAGCCATTTCCCCAGCCCCATCTTTGCTTGTTAAAAAAAATTATTATTATTATTAATTCTTGGAGAATATTTTGTATGTGCAGGCACACATGTATAAATTCAGTAGAGAGCAACCTCATTCTTTTTAGTGGCTATTGAAACTTGTTGAATAGTTGAGCTGTCATGAGCTTCCATGTGTGTGGCAGGCTTTTTAAGGTATTTATTTTTAGAGTGCAATTGCTAAGTTGGAGTGTTGGTGCATTCCTTAGTCAATTAATTGTTTCTAACACATTATACCAGTTCTTGTGTCCCCCAGCAGCAAACCTGCTTCCTCCCTACTCTGTCCACTGTATCTGTGGTAACTGTCAGCATTTTTAAAAAATAGCTTTTCATTCATTTGGTCAGGTGATCTTTCCCCACTAGCTAACATCTGTTCAAGGTGAAAATACATAGCTAGACAGTGGGGATATGAAGTCTCATAGGGCAGTGGTCCCTGGATTCAGGGATTTACAGCCTAATGAAGAAGCAAGTGGAACACCAGTGACTACCACTGGGACAGTAGGTACAGATGTGTTAGAAGAGATAAGTAGAGGGCAGCGCCATGTTCTTTCCAGCTTCTGGAGAGCTTCCTGGTGAAGCTAGCACCTGAACTGGCCCTCAAGACAACCAGGGAAATTGAAGCAGTGCCCGTCATCCAATGAGGAGCAGGTAAAGAAGGCAAGCTGTTGCAGGAGATCTGTGGGAGCAAGGCAGAGCATTTGGAGGTGCTCACCCACAACTGGTGAAGAAAGTGCAAGTTGTAGAAGTAAGGGAGATGGAATCACAAGAGGAGCCATGCCACAAAAGGGGTTTCTAGCAAGCTAGAGGCCAAGACTCCTATGTCTGTCTACCACTGGCTTAATGGGCATCTGTATTAGGAAGCTTCCATCCCTAGTGAGTAACAGTGTGAGTTGAGTGGCTTCTTAAAACATATTCAAACCAGCCTAGACAATCAGTGAGCTCTGTGTTCAGCTAAAGCCCTGTCTCAAAAATTAAGGTAGAAAGCAATTGAGGAAGACACTCATCATCTAGGATGACCTCTGACCTCCACACATATACAAGTGTGGGCATACACACACACACACACACACACACACACACACACACACACACCACAAAGGAGAATAGCAGAATGAAGGCTGCCTACCTTCCCCAGACTTCACAGTGGGAAAACATCCCAGTCAAAAAGGAGAGGCAGTCAGTCATTGGGCTACTGTATAGTACACACTTTTGCTGTTCAAACTTTGCTCTTGAGGCAGCAGCACAAGCCCTTCCTGTGAGCTAGTTAGAAATGCAGGTGCCCGGACCCATTCGGGGCGGTCTGAATTCAAACCCAGTTTGGAAAGCACCCGTGAGACATTTAAGAGTCCAGGCTTATAGATCAGCAAGAACTAGATTCAGGATCCTGGCTCAGGCCTTGAGACCTCGGACGAATTTTTTTATTCCAATGAGCCTCTTTCACCTCATAATCAAAATGGAAAGTGACAGTAGCTGACGCAGATGATATAAATGAGGGTACTTAGCAAAGTTACCCGTTATCAGCAAAGATAATCTAAAGATAACAGCATCCCTTCCTGTGGACACTGAGCTCACACAAGATTTGTTTGCTTCAGATGACTAACAATAGAAGGAACCAGCTGAGAGCCTGGATACCACAGAGCTCTAGCGTGAAATGCCCATAAGTGGTTTCCATACATTCTATTTCTTTTCAGAGTTGCCAGGCACTGGGGAAGGAACTGCCTTTTTCTATGTATTTTGAAGGACAAGCTCCCAAATGCTCACAAACAACACAGAAAAACAGTGGGCCGGAGCACAGAGCAGCCTGAAGAAATTGGCTGGACAGACAGACACAGTGACTAAGCAAAAGTTGATTGACATCTTCTCCCAACACCTTCAGATGCCTTTCATAATACTCTGCCATGTGATCAAGTGGAAATGCAGTCAAGAACAGTTTTAACAAAGAAGTGTTAGGGGCCAATGAGGTGGTGCAGCAGGTAAAGTTGCCTGCCACCCACCCTGACGGCCTAAGTTCAATTCTTGGGAACCACATGGCGGAAGGAGAGAATTGACTTTCAGAAGTTGTCCTCTGACCTCTGCTCCCAGTACCCACACACATTCACACACACTCAAAAATTAAATAAAAATGAAAAAAAAAGCCACTCAATATCCTGCATGTCCATAATCTACAGGCACTGGGGGCACATCAGAGACAAGCCACTATCCTTATGATGCTTATACACTCGAGAGTACCTAATCAAGAAACAAGAGCCTGCTAAGCGATTCTGGCTATGTAATCGGGTGTGATCAACTCATGATGTGGAGCATCTATTTTTTTTTTTTTTCAGGAAGAGGAACACTTCCATGGTCTCTGAAACTGCTTAGAATGCGGGGTTTAATAGGCAAGCCAGTCTATTGTATCTGGCATGCCAGACATTAAAGCCTCCATCCAACTTTCACCAAGTCCCAAAGGCCTCTTCCTTCTCATGGAGGATGTATTATGTGGTATAGGCGTGAAAGAAAGTGATATTCTAGCCGGGCAGTTGTAGTGCATGTCTTCAATCCCAGCACTCAGAGGGTAGAGGCAGGCAGATCTCTGTGAGTTCGAGGCCAGCCTTGTCTACAAGAGTTAGTTCCAGGACAAGGCTTCAAAGCTACAGAGAAACCCTGTCTTGGGGGTACAGGGAGGGGAGTATAATTTAGAGTCAAACTACCAAAAATCAACTAAAGAAATACTAAATACTTCCCTCTTTAGGTGAGGCACTAAATTTTGCTAGGCATGAGTTTTCTCTTTTAAAATTCAGAGGTAACAGCACCCAGATAATATCAATATGAACAGGAGGGATACATTGAGATGGCAGGTATACAGGGAACTTATGAAACACTACATGGATAGGAGCTCTCGTTATTATGAGAAATGGGCTCCGTGTTTGGGTGGTGTTGGCTACTCTGGCTACAGAACTTTGGAAGGAGTACTAATGAAACCCCTGTGCCACAGGCCCTGGATGGAAGATGCTGCTCCTTTTATACAGGGATCTCACCCTGTCTTGCTAAGAACCAGTGATCAAATCAGTCCACATCTCCGGGCTTTTGTTAAGGCTGGATTACATTCTTCTCGACGTAGACCTGAGACAATCTGTGAGGTCCTAGACTTGGGGAGGTAGAAGACATTTCATAAATGTGAGCTACTTTTAGAAGCACAGTATTCAAATGCAGAGAAGATGGATGGCCCGTATTTCAGAGTGACAGATCAAATGGAAAGTTTGACCAAAAAAAAAGTATGAAAAATTGAGAAGTTATGGATCAGCATCAGCTCAGAAAGAAAGAAAGAAAAAGAGAAAACAGGTCACTTATCATCTCTACTCTCTCTCGAAGAGTCGGGATTCTTGGCAAAGGAGCCAGCCTGGGAGCATTTGCGAAGCAAAGCTGGCAGCACTGTTTAGTGTGGCTTGCCAGGTCAATAGCACCTTCCATCCCATAATGACCTCAGCTGTGCCTTGGCCTACTTCCCTGACTCTCCTTACGTGCTTGGTACCTGTGGGCAGTCCCAGAGTAGAACTTGCTTTTGTGGTTTGGGAGAGTTCTTTGTGAGTTAGAGAAACTCCAATGGGCAGGTGGCACTTCTGTGGGCATTATGATCTAGGAGGGGCTCTGATAGGTCGGAGAGGATTCTTGATCTAACAGGTGTGACCAGAGGCACAGAAGGAAACTGTGAGTCCTGAATGCAATAGGAATTCCCAGGGTTTGCCGAGAGAAAGTCCTGGAGATGTGCATGAGAAAGAATGTAGATGCAAGAGGAGCTGATGATGTGAGCAGCGGAGGTCTAGAGATCTTTGTGCAAGTCAAAAGTTGCAGGAAGAAAGTGGTGCCTTAGGTAGGTGGATGTGCACGTGAAGAGTGAAAAGAAGAGCAGAAAGGTGGGGATACTGGTCTAAAGTGGGTGCATAAAATACAAAGTTGAGAGTTGAAGGATCCAAGCCAGACTTGACGCAAGAGGAATAGGGACAAGTCGGAGGAGATGCTATATAGGAAGAAATGCCAATGCCTGGCAGCTGAGGGTTCCATGGAGCTGATTTACAGTGAGAACTGGAATAAAAACATGAGCAATGATGCACCCAGTGGAAGGGAGGAATGTGTTGGATGCAAGATAGCAGGGAAGATGGAGTTATCACTATCCTAGACATGCAGAGCCTGCTGGGAAAGACCTCCCTTCCCAGTCCCTCCAGGAAAAGATCTCACTTGGGCTTTTTTCCTTCCAGGAAAAAGATGTGACTCCAGATAAAAATCTCCTGAGCAAGGTGAGGGAGGCTGCCCTGTGGCTGGAGACCTCCGACAGCAGACTTGCCCAGCCTTCCCAATCCACCACGGCCTCCATCGCTGACTTCTTCCTTGCCCTAACTATCTGCAACTCTGTCATGGTGTCCACGACCACTGAGCCCAGGAAAAGGGTAAGAACAGATGATGGTTGGGAATGGGGGCAAGGGAAAGAGAAAAGTGGAAAGGCAAATAGGAAAAGATTTGATTCCGAAAGACATGACCCTTCGGGGCCAACCATGCGTCATCAGCCCACCTCTGCGAAACCCAGATCAGCCATGTGATCTTCCTAGGGCCGTTCCCCTCTTTGTCAATTAAAGGGAAAAAGTTACACACCAGTTGTTTGTGTGACTTCCAACCTATCACATGTAAGGCAGACAATGAGCAAATATTTATTGAGTCGTTGGCTGTGTGCCAGGTCCCATGCTAAATATTTTACCTACATAACTTCTAATCCTTACCACCCTGAAACTTAGTGTGGGATATTTTCGGATTTAACGAGCAGAGTCTGAGGTTTTGCTACCTAAGGAGGTATGATTAATATAGAACTATCTGTGTGGCTCTATTATGGTTCCTAATAATACCATATCATACCTGCATCTGTTTCTGTATGGGGGTTAAAATTAATTAGCTTGTGTGTTATGTTCTTTTCTTAGAAATAATAAGGGCATGTGGTCATCTTTATGGAGTTAAATAATAAGTCTATCAAGGGTAGTTGGGTCTTCAGTAATCCACAGACCCATCCTACAAGTCACTGATAAGGATAATGACTTGGTGTAACTTGTGATTATAAAACAGGATTCAATATACTATACCTTCCTCTCATTATGCCCAAGTTTCAAACCACTCAGAAACATCACCTCCTGATCAAGCATTTTCAGTGGCACATAGGAGACAGGAAGCATTATCTGAACAAGTAGCTATTTTTGAGAAGAACTATTTTGGAAAAGCTAGCATCCAACTTCAGTTTTCAAGCTAATGAGAAGGCACATAGCTCCAAGCGAATGACTGGACCCGGATTCAGAGTTTTGGCTCTATTACCAAGACACTGGGCTACCATGGCAAACTTATCCATCCTCTGGGTGCCTGGGTTTCACACCCATATTGATGGTAGCCCTTTGAACTTCAGGGAAGATTGAAGGTGACAATTCACACGAACAGAAAGCAGCTCACCATACAACAATCTGTGAGAGAGTGTGTACTCTTGAGTGTCTCATTTTAATTTCCTTTAATTCTTTCCAGCATGACCATAGGGGATGCTCAGAAACTAGGGGACTGGGAGCACTGGCCATACCTAGAACGTCAGGCCTAGAAGGACCCATCTGAGTTATCACCCTCTTTCTACGAGTGGGTAGGCTGAGGTTCACAGAACACACGGGTCTTGTCTCTGACTGCAGAAAACCCAAGTGATCCACTGATTGCAAAATGGCCTTCATATTCTGTGAAAGACATCCGGAGTGCTCAGAGTGACTTTGTCCTTTCCTCGTTCAACCACAGGTTACCACTCCGCCCTCCAACAAGGCTCTGGGTTCATCCTTGGAAAAGATCCAACATCTGTTCCAGAGGCTGAAGATTTTGAGCCTCAGCCAATCGTTCTCCTCCACCGCCCCCTCTGACCCAGATCTAGGAGAGAGCCTGGGGCCCAACATGTCCACCACAGACTCAGACGACAAAGATGACGTATCTGTGTGTAGTGGAGACTGCTCTACAGATGGTGGCTACAGGAGCAGCACATGGGAGCAGGGTGACACCCTGGGGTCCGTGTCAGGGGCTTCTCTGGAGGAGGGGCTGGAGGCCCCAGCTCTCAGCCTAGATGAACCTGAGCTCTGTTATGAGGCCGAGAGCCCTGACGAGGCAGCTCTGGTGCACGCGGCCCGTGCCTATAGTTTCACCCTGGTGTCTAGGACACCTGAGCAGGTTACTGTGCGTCTGCCCCAGGGCATCTCCCTCACCTTTGAGCTCCTCTTCACCCTGGGATTTGACTCTGTCCGGAAGAGAATGTCAGTAGTGGTGAGGCACCCACTGACGGGTGAGATCATCGTCTACACCAAGGGTGCTGACTCCGTTATCATGGACCTGCTAGAAGATCCATCCTGTGGTGAGTCCGCCCGCCTTGTCAGGCCCAGGGACACAGGTGCTATAGTCCCAGAGGCAGTGTGGAATGGTGAGGAAGAGCCAGGGTTACAAGTCCAGCATGTACCAGGAGGATCCTGGGCCCATGAGACTCTCAAAACAAGTCCTTAGAACACACTGAATGTTCCATCACCTTGACCTAGAGAATTGGGGTGTTCATTAGTGCATTCAAGACTTTATGAAGATACCACTTTGCCTTCACTTTTCCCAGTTTTCAGATTTCCACCCTCCTTATGCTATTCGTTATCCAAATCCACACCCCGTGCCTTTCTACCCAAACACCCATGAGTCCTACTGTAGAGCACACCACGGTCGCTCAAGTGTCTCTCTTCATTATCGCGTTCCCCAGTGCCCACCCCCTCACACTGGGATAGATTTTCATAAACTTGCCCAGAGCCAGGAAAATGTTCCAAAGTCCCTATGTGTCAGCGTCCAATTTCAGAGAAGCGTGAATTAGTGAGCAGCCGCATCCTGGTTGCTAACAAGTAGAAGGCAGTGATAGGGTTATGATTCTCCCAGGATAGCAGATCCTAGCCAAGCTTCAGAATTGCCCAGGCAGCCCAGAGCCTCCTGCATTATCAGCTGTGGATCACGGCCAAGAGGTTCATGGGGACTGATTAGTGCTTAGAATGAGAAGGGAGCTAATTAGCTCGCTTCATCCCTAGACTCTGGCAGACAAGTGAATTCAGGGCTTCTGAGTCAAGGAAGCCATAGTACTCTGTCTCTGGGCAACAGAGACTCGCTATCCTGGAGACGTTTGTTTATTCCTTCCTCGGTTGATTGCAAAATGGGTTAGGGATCCTGCCAATAAAAAAAAAAAAACACAGTCAATGTTACTGCATTAAGAAAGAAGCGAAGCTTTGAAAGGGCGAGGCAAAACCACATCAAGTGTAGTGTACTTGGGATGTTTGAGCATTCAGTTGGACTCTGAGGTTCCTAGCAACCTGGGGGGGGGGGGGGAAAAAAACCCAGGGACTCACAGGTGGTGAGCTTCGCAAAGGATGTTTTTGAAGATAAAACATTGTAAATAGTGTTCAACCGGGCATTGTATGCTTTAAGACGGTGCTTATTTTGAACAATGAGACAATAATATTTGAAAGGATGTTTATACTGTATGAAATAGACTGATTGGACTTCCTTATTCTTAGTGGAGATCACTGTTAGAAATTACGTTTTTACCTTTGCATTGTACAAAGGAAGAAGTGGGGTGTTCAAATTCTATTCGCTACCCAGGATCCCTCTAAAACCTCTGTCCAGCAGCAGTAAGGGATTCTGGAGGCTACATTGCTCAGATTTACAGTGCTGTGGTAGATGAGTGAGGCCTGCCATCGGTCCTGTCCCTCTCAAGCTAGCACAGCCTGAAAATACTCTTCCTGTCTAAAAGAGAAAAAAAATACAAATGACTTCAGGAAGAAATGCGCTATGTGAAACTTTAACACAGGGACTTTGAACAAGGCATCGAGGTATTTTTTTTTTTACCCTAAAGTTACAGAAAATGCAAAAGCTATTTTTTTTCTTCTAACACCGTCCCTCATATTGAGAGAAAGCCTAAGTCAGCAAAGCGAATGTGCTGAAGAACCCTGCTAATGAGATCCAGGTTTGCAGCTGTCTTGAGGCTGAGCTTGACAAGAATTAAAGTAGATGACAGAAAGGATGATGGATTGTCTGAGTTGCCAGAGAAGAGTTTGCAAAGTTGGTTGGCTCTGCAGGCAAGATGGGCAACTAAAATCACACCTTGGGTAACAAGGAAGGCTGAAACTTCCAGCCCAGCCCCCGGCCCTCCCCGAAGGATAGCTTTGTTTTAACTCTGTAGGTAGTTCTCTTGTAAGGAGATGTATTGGGACAATTTCTTAGATCACCTCCCTTTCTTAAGTAGCCCTTTTCCCTGGCCAGGCTTTTGAAGAAGAACCATAAGGAGCAGACAGTGTAGGGACTCTTAAAATTATCATTCTCCAGGGCAGTCTGTCATCACAAGACCTCCTAGAGAGGGCTGGGAATGGGGAGCTTTTCCCTTAAGGCTGGTGTGGTGACCTGGGAAGGTTCTAGGGAGTTGAGGGCAAAGCTTGCTGAACAGTGGTCCATGGCTTTATGGGAAACAATAACTCTTTGACAGTGAGTGATACTGATGTGGAGAAGAAGCTGAAAAGAATCCAAGCCCGGACCCAGAAACATCTGGACTTGTATGCAAGAGATGGCCTTCGAACCCTGTGCATTGCTAAGAAGGTAAGGTTAGATCCCTGCGAGCATGCTCCAGATGTCAGCAATGGCTGAATAACCTTCGCCCCGTTTTGTGTGTGTGAATATGTGTGTATGTGGTGTGTGTGTTTTTTTTTTTTTTTTTTTTTTGTTTTTTTGTGTTTTTGTTTTTGTGTGTGTGTGTGTGTGGTATGTATGTGGTAGGGGGAGGGTTGTGGGAATGGTATGTATAGTGTGTGTGTATGTGGGAATGTTGTGTGGGGGGGGGAGTGTGTGTATGTGTGTTCACATGAAAAACTCTAGCTTTCTGGTTTCTGTTGAGAATCTGAGTCTTCATGGAACCACACAGATCCATATAACTATGTAGCAGCTGATCTTTGTGATGAGGGCCACAGGGATGTATTCTGCTGTTCTGCTCTTGCCTCCAGTCCCCATCACTAGCCATTGTTTTATTCTTGCCCCCAGATGTACCCATAAAGGTTACCCACTCTTGCTCTCAGATACTTGGCTTTGCAGGCCCTGGGAAACAGGGGCCTTTGAACTACAGAGCCAGGTCATCTGATGAGGAGTGTGCTGTCTAGTAGGAACCCCATGATGCACATTTCAAGGTGCTACAAGTAGTTTCTCCTCTTCACACTCCCAGAGCTGCTCATACAGTTCAAGGTGCTTAGTACAGAACAGAGATTAAACGTACTCATTTTAAAACCAGCCATCTGGTGCCCATCTCACCACCTTCTGAAGTGTCTTTAGGACAACAGCTTATAACGTCCTCTAGGTACTATCATTATACCCTTACCATTGTCTGCTTTCCATAAGTCTCTGTCTATTTTGTCTTCTGTTATAGACTGTACATTTCTCAAATGTAGAAGACCTTCCTATGGTCAGGCTGAGTGGTGCATGCCTTTAATCCTAGCACTCAGGACAATAGATCTCTATGAATTCCAAGCCAGCCGAGGCTACTTCCTGAGAGCCTGTCTCAAAACAAACAAGCAAACAAGACATGTGTCTCTTGATTTTCCCTATAGTGCCATACAGAGGGACTCGGTGAATATTTGGTGCTTATGTAAAAGAATTATTCATAAAAGAGAATGCAGACATATAAACATGGTAGTCCAAAAGTGTCATGGCCCTCCAAAGGAGAAAGACAGCATGCCTGATGGATTCTACGAGCTGTGGAAAATATTGCTATGGTTACCTTTCCAGCCTCGTGTCTGACCCTTCCATTTTGCTGGCCTCCTCCATCAGCTTTTACATTAACCAATCAGGAATGGGATCAAGGCCATAGCCTTTGCACTTGTTCCTCCTTGTGATTCCCAGGATTTGTTCCTTTTAAAATATTTTTTATTAATTTCTTGAGCATTTCAAAGAGTGTATTTTGATCATATTCACACACCCCCAACTCGTCACCTTAGCTTCTCCAGAAACTGTCCTATCTCCCTACCCCCAAAAAATGCTACATCCTCTTTTGTTATACAATAACCCATCAGCTCTAATTTATGCTGTCCAATATTCCAGGCACAGGCTCTCTACCATCGCACAGACTGCTTGCGTCTTACCTTGCATGCTCCCTGTCAAGAAAACCTTACTATCCAACAGCAGCCAACAACCCCAACAGACTCTATAGCATCATCCTTTTTGTTGCCTGGATGATACTCCTTGAAATGATCTATCCTTTTAAATCGCTTACCTGACTAAAATATCTCACCCTCCACCAGCATATAACCTGGGGCATCCTGAGATCTTGCCTTTGTCGTTCATCTCCAGAGCCCTTTAGGGTCTCAGCAGATGTTTGGTGGTCATGGAATGCAAGGATTAATCTTTCATCACTGTATGCATTTTCAAAATATCATGATGGAGAATTCTACCCCCAATTCTGTGAGGTTCAAGGCGGCATGCAGGAGACCCAGCACCTCAGAAAGAAGGAGAACTCCATTTGCATATCCACTCAAGGTTACTAATAATTCTCTTCCTGTTTCATAGGTTGTAAATGAAGAGGACTTCCAGAGGTGGGCCAGTTTCCGGCGGGAGGCAGAGGCATCCCTGGACAACAGAGAGGAGCTCCTGATGGAGACAGCCCAGCACCTGGAGAATCACCTCACCCTACTCGGTAGCTGAAAATAAGGCGTTGCTACATAAGAAAGAAAGAAAGAAAAGAAATAAAGAAAGAAAGAAAGAAAGAAAGAAAGAAAGAAAGAAAGAAAGAAAGAAAGAAAGAAAGGGGAAGGGTAAACATTAGGAAAGGAGCTCTTAGCCAGGACTCAGATACTGCTACAATTTGGCCCCAATTAAGAGCCATCTCTGGGTGTCTGCAGGTATTTGGCATAATTGGGATGTGTCTGCAACCAGCCTGACTTCCTGGGGATATCCTGAGAGCCTTCCCAGACTTCCTGCTGTAAGAAGCTTATGGGTTTGGCTTCTTCCTCAACAGCAAACTCCTTTTCATATTCAAATGTTTGTTGCATGCCTACTATGTGCACCGTGTAGCATGCTAGGCTTTACAGCTCCGGAGAGAAATGCTGACCACACCTCCACCTTCCCACAGTTCAGAATCTAGCTGACACAGTTAGGCAAGTCATGTCCTCACCAGCCAGTGACAAGATCTGGGCCAGAAGATTTAGAGATGGAAGACAAACGCGAAATAGGAGGTTTTAACCTCACGCTAGTTCCAAGAGGGTCTGGAAAGGCTGCTAATTGGAAACAATGATATGCTATTCAGGAAAAAGAGGAGGGTGTTCATGACAGAATGAAGGAACCAAATGAAAGGCAGGAAGAGATGTCTGAGAAGAGGTGGAAATACAGAGATCTGTTTTAGCTGGATCACAGAATACAGCGGAGAACTGACAGGAGGTAAAAGAGGCCAGAGGAGGCCAATTTATGATATGCCGTGTAAATCATATGCTAAACATTTACAGGGTATCTTAGAAAAATCACCAGAGCTACCACCATATATGGAGTAGATTGATGAATAAGGAGAAAGATGAGAAGCGCTCAGGCTGGGTCAGAGATGGACTGGATATCTGTAGGAAGAATAGCATCCCAAGCTGAAATTTGGAAACTTTGCTTAGGAAGATGAATCTCCTGCCCAGGGAAAGATGCCCATGTCTTAATCCCTCTGAGGTCACTGGGGTGGAAGAGCAGCAGCAGGAAGGGATTTGGGTACAGGGGATCTTTCCCAACCCCCTCTAGAAAGACACGCAAGAAAGAATCAGGGATGTGTACTGGCCATTGAGCTGAAAACCATCTTTCATTGCTATAAGATGGTGAGGCCTTCACATCTAAAGTGTAGCAGCAAGATTAGTTGAAGAGCCTTCAAACAGAAGAAGAGATTCTTACTCTCTGGCACTTTCAGCCTCTTGTTCTTTGTCCTGCCTGCAAAAGCCTGTGCATGTTGCCTCGTGAGCCCTACACACTTCTAAAGCTGGATGTATGAATTGTTCTTACAAGAACCAGAAGGTAGCTAGTCCAGAATTTTCTACCTGCCAGGCAAGGCAGCCATCCCATGTGGGATTCCCGCCACTCTTTCACATCCTGGACATGTCTTTAGCTTCAAGGTGGCAACAAGTCTCGGCTTCAAAAAACGTTCATCAGCTGGATCTGGCGAGGAAGTCACTCATGGGAGTTAGTCAGCTCCCCTTCCTGGAAGAGGCATTTGCCGTCTTTCCCTTTCATTTTCCCTTTCACACAAATAAATGTGTCTTTCCTTGTCCCTCCCTCACACAGCCTGGCTGCGCTATAAATCAACTTCAGCAGCTCACCTAGCAGGCTAAACCTCACAGAAATGATACTTAAGTCATCCCTGTTCCTGTTCATCGAGTTGTTTGCCTGTATATTTGTATCTGAAATACAAAACAGGCACCTTTGACGAGAGATGGGCCTTTTTTGTTACCTCAAGGTGGCTGAGAAATGTGACTTGGTGGCAGATTTCCTGTGATCATCAAAAATGTTCCCTGGCCTTCACACTAAGTCTCAAAACATGAGCTGATTTCTCAATAGGCAGCCAATGTAACTGCTTTGCCAACTTTTTAACCACTCTGATTATTGAACAAAACAAAGCCGTGGCTTCGACTCTAAGTGAAATGGTTAGCCATTCGTCTACGGCCTGAAATGAATCCTATTTTAAATGCAGGTGGAGTTTTGCTTAAGCACTTAGCAACTCTTTAATATCTGGGTATGAATTCATCAGAGTTGAGGCAAAGATTGAGAACATCCACAAATGATGGCACCTGCATGTCTAATTCTCTCCAAAAATAGTACCAAAAAAAAAAAAAAAAACCACTGAGTCCCCACTACATCTGCTGTGTTCCGCTGCAGAGCAAAGGTTCCTGCCCCATCTCTTTCACACCCATTGGCCTGTGTCCTATAGGCCACCACCAGGTCTCCTCTGCACTCTTTCCCAGCCTCTAAGAACCTCTCATCCAGCCTCTCCCATCTCCCATCCACTCTCATCCCCAAAGGAAGTCAGGACAGGACCCTGGAGGCAGCAGCCGTTGCAGAGACCATGGAGGGGAGCTGCTTACTGGCTTGTTTCCCGTGGCTTGCTCAGCCCACCTTCTTATAGAACCCAAGAACAGCAGCCCCAGGATGGCGCCACCCATAGGTGGTGGGACCTCCTATATCTATCACTAATTAAAAAATGCCATACAGGCCTACCTACAACCCAATCTTATGGAAGCATTTTCTCAGACAGGGTTCCCTTCTCTCAAATGACTTTAGATTATGTTAAGTTGATGTAAAATTAGTCAGCATAGTAATCATCTTTATCCAGCTCGTGGCTGTATGTATCCTGGGTACACAGACTAATACAAAGAAGATATTTGATAAAAACTGATTGTCTGTGTAGTGCTTTGAGAAAGTAAGTAGCCGTGTATTTACCGTAACTGAGCTCCCAACCATCTTTGAACTTTCCAGGAGCCACTGGGATTGAGGACCGACTCCAGGAAGGAGTTCCAGACACCATCGCTGCACTACGGGAGGCTGGAATCCAGCTCTGGGTTTTGACAGGAGATAAACAGGAGACCGCAGTCAATATCGCATATTCCTGCAAACTGCTGGATCAGACTGACACCGTGTACTCCATTAACACAGAGAATCAGGTAAGGACAAAAAGGGACTCAATGTTCAAATACTCAGCAGCCCCTCAGCCAACTTTCTGGATCCTGGATCTAGAGGATCCAAGGAAGGATCCAGAAAACATTCAACCCCATATGCAATAACCCATCCACTTACATCATAGCTAACTGGTTATTTGGCTGCAGCTGCTTATCCAGAAACTTCTAGTCTCCCTACTTTACAGGTAAGGACACTGAAAGCCACCAGGTTCATTTTCTTGCCCAACAGCTTCCCCCTGCTAGTCTAGGAAACCCCGAGTCTAGAATTCTGCTCTCTTGCCAGGCTAGTGCAAGTCACATATGCCACACAGTTGACTCAGTTTTTTTTTTGTCACTGTCTTGTCAGTTAAAATTAACCTGCCTATTGAAAAGTCCCACTTCAACTGAAAGTATTCAGAGTTTAAATTTTCAGCACCAATCTGTGTGTCGTGCAGCAGAACTCTAAGGGGATAAAGAGTTCAGCTGGTGCTTTTGATGGGCTTGGGGAGAGAGAGAGAGAGAGAGAGAGAGAGAGAGAGAGAGAGAGAGAG
>NW_026067912.1:3875055-3998412 GCF_014885135.2 Alexandromys fortis | reverse complement strand
TATATATATATCTTAAAGCAATAAACAAGTTTTATGGAGCCTGCCCAGAACCCTAGGTTCGCATATACATAATGAGGGACTTACTATTCCATGAGTAGAAATGCATTTCAAATGAAACTAATAACAACAATCATTTTTATTGTTCTTATTGACAACCCTTTAGGGCTTCATATGCTCCAAATAGCATACTTCTTATCTTGCTTCCTCTCAGTTGTAAGCAGGGATTAAAAAAATACTTATTTTACAGATTGCTAGACAAATTAAATAAGACCAGAGGGAAAGTACTTACTTAGTCCCTACATGTGTTAGCCATTACTGTATGACAAGTTAGCCCCAGAGCTTAGCAGTCACAGCAGACCTTTATGATCCCATGGTCTGTGTTAGAAACCTAAGGGTTTCTGGGCTGGGGCCTGTGGATGAAGGTAGCCGTGAGGTGATGAATCACCTTTCGGAGATCTGAAGCCAAATACTGATTCCACTAGGAAGGGTCTGCAGACCGGAAGGGATGCTGCTTACAAGCTGAACCTCATAGTTGTTACTAGATCTCAGCTCTTGGTCCTCTGGGTTTTGTTCCCAGGCTGCTACACAGCATAGCAACTGGTTTCTCCCAAGGCAAGCCACTGGAGAGAGTGAGAAAGAGCTCTACAGTAGAAGCCCAACTTGTATAACCTACTTGGGGAAGTTACACCCCATTGTTTTGTTGTTGTTGTTGTTGTTGTTGTTGTTGGTGGTGGTGGTGGTGGTGGTGGTGGTGGTGGTGGTGGTGGTGGTGGTGGTTTTGTTCTCTTCCTCAGAAGGAAATCATTAGGTGTAGATCACCATGCCTAGAAGGAATCCCTCCAAGCACTGTTTACTGCAGGTTCCTGACCAAACATTAAATGTTCAGTGACTAGAACCATTATGATTATAATCTGGAAATAAGCAGGTTCAAGGTAAAACTGTGAGCTTTACAACTCCAGTGCCTGTGTGAACCAGTAGCAGAAGAATTTATGTAATTGGAACCAAGGCCAATATCTAGCAAGAATCACCCCATTATCTTTCTTAGATAAATGTTTCTGTAAAACTTTATACCCAGAACCAGTTCCTTTGCCCACTGCCCCCCCCTCCAAGTTATGTGCACATCCTACTGTGTGCAACAAGTAATTTAGCATCTCCTAGAGGAGGACCAGGGAAAATGAGCTGGATTTGCTCCAGGAATCGCTCTAGTGATTGCTAGACAGAATTACTAGACCGAGTTTCTCCAAATCTGTCACTTCAGGAGAACCTTTGCAAAACCTACCCAAATTCATCTGTTACCTCAACTATGGCTCTTAATGATTTCATTTAAATTAACTCATATTCACTTTTAGAATAGACTTTTAGCATCTTGAATAATAAAGAAGTATTGTCCTTGATCACGGATAAATGAACCTAATAGGGCTTAGGGGATGGTGCAAAGAATAAGGTACTATGGCACAAGAATAGGCTGAGTTCATATCCCTGGCATCCACACGTCAAGTAGGCATGGTGCCTGCCTGTTATCCCAGCACTTAGAATGACCCAGGGCAATCTGACTAGATAGACCAGCCAAGTTGACAGTTCTAGATTTAGCAAGAAATCCTGCCTCCGTAAAGTGGAGCATGACCAAGGCAGGCACCCAACATCCAACTCTCTTCCACATGCACAAGACACCTTCATACACACATGCACACATGCATACCTACATATTTAGCAAAACATATTTAAACCTCCGTACCCAAATGCATGCATGCCACACTTGCAAATGGAAAATACAGTCCATCTGAGTACAGCATGTTATTAAAGTTATTTATACTATTATCTTCTGTTTTCTCAAGCTTTATTTAAAAAGCAATGTTTATGAGTTGAAGAGATAGCAGAAGAATAATCAGTACCAAGATATGATTTTGTCAGTGATATAATTCAAAGCAGTAGAAAGGACTGCTAATTAAAAACTACTTCCTCTCTGTATTTCAAAGTAAGCATCATTTGAAAAATCATATAACTAGCGTGATAGTGGTACACCTTTAGTCACAGTACTTGAAAAGGGGTCGCGAGTTCAAGGCCAACCTGGGCTGTATCAAAATGCCATCTTAAAAAAAACAGAAATGAAATTCACAGAGAACATTCTTTGAACCAGTAAGAACTCACATCCATGGTCAGTTCAGACCAACATGAAAAACACTTCAAAGCACAGCCCTTGAGACCCCTGTGGAATAGACCAAGAGATAAACGCAGTGTGGTGGTTTGCTTTTTAAGTAAAAAAGCCACGTTTGAAGAAGTCAAGATCATGCCTCACTACTATGTGAAGTTGACATTGAGTAAATTACTCAGTTACTCACCGTTTCAATCTCCTCACCTCTAAATCTTTACCAGGAATAAAAAGGGTCAACAGGGAAGGCCTATAAGAGATGGAAACCTGCTTACATAACAGTAGGAGATATTATCAGTATCTACCAACATATTAGTGCTGATTTTTACTTTATACCCACCTCAACTCAGGTGCCATCTTGCTGTGCAACTTTTACTTTATTCTTGATCATCTTCTCCTATTCCAGCCATTACTTTGTTTCTAAATTAGTACAGTTTAATGCTGCTTCAAATACTGCAGAGATACATACAGCGAGCTTAGAGAAAACTTCCTAAGCAACCCATATGGTAGAGTTTTATAATTACTGAAAATAAAGATAAAGCTTTAATGTACAAGGTTGTTTACTAATGCTGTATTTTATGACTCTCTGCAGGAAACCTGTGAGTCCATCCTCAACTGTGCATTGGAGGATGTAAAGAGGTTTCGTGAACCACAACAGCCAGCCCGAAAACTCTGTGGGTGCCGCATACCATCTAAGATGCCATCGGCTAACTCAAGAGCTATGACTCCTGACGTTGGACTGGTCATTGATGGGAAGACATTGAATGCAATTTTCCAGGGGAAGCTGGAAGATAAGTTCTTGGAGTTGACCCGGTACTGTAGATCTGTCCTGTGTTGCCGCTCCACCCCCCTCCAGAAGAGTATGATTGTCAAGCTGGTGCGAGACAAGTTGAGCGTCATGACTCTTTCCATAGGTACCCAGCGTACTGGGATGTGGGTGGCATCTTGGCAGGGATGATGACCTGGACCAGCTGTGAAAGCCACCAAGCTTAGGCTGTGGGCCATTGTCTTTGATAAAAATCACAGTCAAGATGTAGCTTTTAGGTGATAAAACGGGGAACACAATATTTAAGCAATGATCAAGCTCTTAGAACTGGCCAGTTAGCTAAATAAAGATCAGATCTTAATAGGGAAGTCCCTGCCAACAAGGGCCTTGAACTCAAAACATGAATGTAGTTTTTTAAAAAATGTTTCTACCAGAAATAGACAACGAAGAGAGCACTACTAGGAGATAGCATCCGGTGACCTTCCAGAATGAATTTACCCATGGTAATACCTATGGTAGCTAAGAATTTGCTATTCTTCTGAGGATAGGGGACTTGGAGGGAGATTTCAAAACCTTAATTAAAAGGTGAGCTTTTAATTTTGCTAGTCTCTAAATCAAAGGCCAGCACAATGCATATTCTTAATCTATCCTGGTTGGTTGGTGCTAAATTACTCAGAGAGGCATGAACTAATAAGGTCGAAGCACAGAAATAAAAACTTTTCACTGAGTACCTCACAGGCACAACAAGCCTGTTTTACAAGGATCTTCATGATCTGGTCTCCACTAACTCTCAGACAGTGTCTTCTATCGTGGTCACCTTTCATTCCTCATCACTGGAACATTCATGTTCCCTCCAAATTAAATCACTTGCCATTCTCCTCACCCCACACCTATCTTGCCCTTTTCTGGGATTCTCATTTCTCATTTAAGCCCACGACTTTTGTCCCTTCTGTGACCACCTCTGCAATATCTCACAAATTCCTGGACTTAAAAGGATGAAGTCTGTTTCCTTCCCTACTTGATCTCATGATCAGCACATTCCATACATGTAGTAAGTAGAGTCACTCCCTCTTCATCCCTCAATCCCCACGCATCCAGGTCTCATTTTCTGTAATTTTAGTTGCCTTTGGGCCTAAAAGTAGGTAACTATAGAAATGAACATTCATGAGTTTGAATAACTATTAAGGTATATTATTTTAATTTACTATCATATTATATGTTGATTATTTTAACCTTTCATTAGTCATAATTTATGGATTAAAATGTATTATTATTACATATGTATACAAAAGATAGTCTGTAGAGTCTACTACTCTCCATGATTTCATACACACACTGGTGGTCCTGAGAGGTAACCTCACAGACAAGGGTAACTAAATTACTGTACTTAGGGACATTTCTGCACATGGTTCTAGCCTCTCTTCTTTATCTGGTCTTCTGGAGATCTGGAAAATATGTCCTTCCCCCAATCTTTACGTGCAATATAAAAACTGAATTTAAAAACTAGAGGACCAGGCACTGTGGAGCATGCCTATAATCCCAGTGTTTGGGAGGCAGAGGCAAGGAAGACCCAAAATTCAAAATCATTCTCACCTACATGGAGATATATAAGATCCTACCTCAGAAAATGGAAAGAACAGATGCCTAGCAACTCCATCCCTACTTTAATGCTGTGAGTTGTCCTCTTCCGTAACTCAGATAGGCCATCGGCAATAGCCCAGCCCATATTCTCTGAGGTTAGAGGTCAGCATCACTCCCACAGCAACGGAAACAAACCCAACCAGGTGAGAAATAGCATGATTCCACACCTCTGCTTCTCGAGGTGTGCCAACAGAAGAAGTGAAAGCTGAGATTTATTCTGCCTTCCAAAGGATTAAAATTATGGACTGCTGAGCTATTGAGAAAAGAATGCTTTTTGTAACAACAAAATCTACCTAGAAAGTCAAATAACTAGATTTTTAATTGATACATACTTGTATAAATTTATGGGGTACAATATTAATGGGAACATTTTAAAGCTCAATAGACTTGTTGCCAAGTAATTAAGGGAAAATTATCCTCTCTCCTCTCCAATTCCATATTTTCTGTGATAAACAATGTAAACTTGATTATAGCTTGTATATGAGATGCTTTTAGGAAACAAAAAGTGGGACCAGGAATTGAATTTAGTCAACACAGTCCGTAATAGGCGTTACGAAAACATAGCCCACAGGCTGTGTCCAGACTACTACATATTTTGTATTTTTAAATGTAAAATTTATAACTACCAACCTTTCACCAGCAACAATTACTTGACTTCGTCTCGTGGCTTACAAAGTTTAAAATATTTTTTGGATCCATTAGAGTTTAGCTTCCTGAGCTCTGGTTTAAAAGATAAAGCATTGAGAAGTATTGGGATCTGTAGGATGCTCTCTCTGTAGAGAGCTGTATGTGGCTTCTTAATTAAACAGAACTTCACCCGCCACATTCCAATAGATAGAAGATGGCAGCAGTTTCTGCACTGGACATTTAGACACAGAGGTTCTGCTTCATCAGAGAATAGGATATTTGATAGTCCTGTTAACGGAGGTAGAGCATGTGGCATGTAGGTAGCAGGGAAGGTCTTTTCATGGCCTTACCTCTGGTTTCATGAAATCTCAATTCATTCAATGAGATTAATATATCTCAGTCAAAGAAAAAAGTGAGTCGATTTCTTTTTTCTCTATTCATACAGAAAAGTGAGTGTCATCCATTACTTTTGGCATTATGCACAGTCTCTGATGCTCTGGCTACCCCAGCACTCTAGTCATCTTGGTATGGTAGCCGGTTCAAGTCAAGCTAAGGTAGAGAAAGCTCTACCTTGTGGTAGTTACCTGTTTGTCATTGTGATAAAATATCAGGCCTGACTAACTTCAAGCAAGGAACTTTTTATTTGACTCATGGTTTGGGGCCGTTTCAGTCCTCTTTTGACTACTCTGCATTCTCCTGATGTGGGAGGCAGGACACCATGGTGGATGATCTAGGAATGTGACTCCATGGTAGCATTTGTTCTAGCTCTAGCACACACATACACACATACATACATATATACATACATACATACACACACACACACACACACACAAAACATATTGGTAGTGTGGTGGAATAGATGTGCTACCTCATGGCAATCAAAAACTGAAAGAGAGACAAAAAAGAGCCTGAGAGAAGGCACCCTTCAAAGTCATGCCCCAAGTCACCCATTCCTTCAGCCAGAACCTACCTCTTGCCAGCTTTCAAGAATGCCATCAAATTATAAATCCATGAACAGATGGTTCCACTGATAAAGTTAGAGGCCTTGTGACCCGATCAATTCTCAGTGAGTTGATCCACCAGCCAGAGACCAAGTCTTGAACATATAAGCTTTTTAGGGAACATACCACATCAAAGTTCTAACAGCCTCTGAATCAGAACAGAAAGACCTGAGTTCCAGTATGAGTGCCTTCACTAGATGGACTGTCCTGACCAAGTCTCAAGACGGGTCAGAGTCTTGATTTGCTCTTCAGCAAGATCTATTCTGACATTTGCAAAGGCCTTTCTGTTCATTGTAAAGGACTCTTTTGATCACCACTGGGGAGGGGACAGTAAAAAAATATTCATTAAAATATTTTTAATAAATCGGGGTTTCTCATTCATAGTTTAAAAAAGAAGACAACTTTCAGACCAAATATTGTAGCAATGTTATCGTATGTAGAAAAACATTGAAAGGATTCAGCTGTGCAAATGGGGACACTCTGAGATTTCTTATCACCGAGCAATTGGACAAAGAATGAAGGCACAATGTGACCTCTCTCTTTCCAGGTGATGGAGCAAATGACGTAAGCATGATCCAAGCTGCTGACATAGGCATTGGAATATCTGGGCAGGAAGGCATGCAGGTAATGTATGACTTAACTACCTTTTCTTCACTGATCTCCTTTACTCTACCTGGAGATCTGAGAAATTATCCCTCAGTGCAGAATAAATCATCCTTTGAGCATCATAAAATTATTAACTGGCAGTCAGGGGTGTCTTCCATGCCCCTGTGTCCTCTGTCATCAAAATCCCACCATCTGGTCCTCCCAAAAACAGAGGGACACTGAGGACATGTGGCCTTTTCCCAGAGGCAATGGTAGCTATAGTCCAAGGCTGAACAGCATATAAGCCTTTCTCTGACTCCACATATCCTTCTGTGACCTCCATAAGGAGTTGACAGAGATTAGGACGTTTGGAAATATTTTACTGACTCATGAATTAATTTGTACAGTTTCATGGTGTACCTAATTCTCTAAAAATTCTATTTGGAACAAGCATACTAAAGTGAGATACTGTTCTTTCCCACTAAAACAGAACCCATTTTGTGAGTTTGAACCATCAGTGATCATAGTCTCTCACCACCAGGGAAGATACTGCTTAAATTCAATGCTGATAATTAGAAAGGCAGCCATGGTTCATTATTACCCTTCAGGTGGTTACCATATGCCAGCAATGATGTGTACTTCATATTTATGTGTTACCACGTGGAATTTTAATAATAATAATTAATGATAATAATAATAATAATATAGATTGGCAATCATTTTTCCAGACAGGAAAACTGAGGCTCAAGAAGTTGAAGTAATCTGAAAAGTATTCATACCAAGATTTCTAACGAAAACATCTAAACCTCATTTTAAGAGACCTCAAGACTGTATCTTATTATAAATAACTCCAAGGACAAAATGTCCATCCTAGCACCATGTAGATGAGCTTCAAGGAACAGTATCATCTGTAAATCATGCTAATTGCCTGCTTGAGGGGTACCCAAGGGTGCTCAGGGATTGGAGAATCACCTGGTGAAGATCAGTTTCCCGGTTCGCCCCTAGAACAGATATCAACACTGGAACTTAATGAATGATTGTTACATAAATGGACAGAAATGCGGGGCCAAGTGGAGTGTTGGTCCCTCTCACTTGCCCTTCTTGGATTCCAGTTAATATTTCAGCTTTCAAGAAGAGAGGGAGGGATGTCCGAACCCAAAGTGCCTCCCAAGAATGACGACATGATAAGGGATCATTCAAGCCTTGAATGCTGCAGACCTAGAAGAAAGCACTGTCCTCAAGGGAGCATCTTTGGGGCCAGCGATGGTTGTGTGTGAAAACTGATGTGTCCCTTCTTCCTCCTAGGCCGTCATGTCCAGCGACTTTGCCATTGCCCGATTCAGCCACCTCAAGAAGCTGCTGCTCGTGCACGGCCACTGGTGTTACTCGCGCCTGGCCAGGATGGTAGTGTACTACTTCTACAAGAACGTGGTGAGTGTCCCCCGTGTAACCTTCCACTCAGGCCTCGCAGTCCTTATAAGAACTCTGTGTCCTCAGAATAGTGGAGCAAGCATTTCAACTCAAGGGAGTTAGTCCTCTGACCTGGATTTGAGATCTCACTATCTATGTAACTTTGGACAACACTACATTCTCCATAGGTCATAGTTTCCTCTATAATTTTAAAACAGGAAGGAAGCTGGTATTGCTTACTGTGGTATTGTCATAAGAACTGGCTATGCTCTGTGGAAAGCCCCTGGCACATGAGAACAGCATGAATGCTTATGAATACGGATCCTGGAGTCAGATTAAGTGCCAACCTAGATTCCCATATTTGGTAATTGTCTCCAAACATATGTTTCTCCATCTGCAAAATGCAAGGGATAATAGTTACTGTCTCTCTTGTGCTCTGTGCTGGTCAGCGCCTCGTCAACGCAGCAGAATGCCTAGGATAATCAACTTACAAGGAAGAAAGGGTTGGTTGGGGCTCATTCTTCTGGAGGTGTCACTCTGTGGCTAGTCGGTTCATTTATTATGGGTCTGTGGCCTGTCATAGTAACGCTATGGATCCCAGATAAATGTTGATTCCTCTCCTGATAAGGCCCCAAAGCAAGAACACGCCAGGTGAGGTATCGAAGCTGTCAAAGGCTCTTGTTTGAAAATTCCAAGATTAACCGTCAGTTTAGCAGTAGTGAGATAGCGAAGCATAGCTGGACTAAGGGATGGAGCAAGGGACTGAGTTTCCATTGCCTACTTCGAGGATCTTTGATCCAAATAGAATTTGATTCCTTTTTGCATAAGGAAAAATGGACGGTTAACACTGGGATGGTGGAAGACAAACACAGGGGCCTAAAAGTTATATCATTTTCCTTTTAGTCCATTGTTTTAGGCTCTGGCATAGTCATCCTTATTCAGAGGTGACTGTCTCTGTCCGAAGTCCAACACATACACATATGTAAAAGAACAGCACAACAAAAATAATATAAATTCAGCCGACTGGGTGGAGATATTGTCTCAGCACTGTCTATGCAAGCAAGTCACTCCGTCTGACTTGAGATTCACTCTGAACACGAAAGACTGTTTGCTTAGAATTCAAAACACCCTGCTTCGTTTTTGTCTTTTGCATCCAAGGAGTCATTCTTTTGAATCAGCACCGCCTCTTCTCTGCGTTAAGTTTGTGAAGCGGAAAGGCAATCTCTCCAGCCAGCCACGCTCTCCAAGCTCAAGTAATACTTATTTCTAGTGCGTTGCTAGGCTCAGAACTGCCATACTGATGCGGTATTATCTCCCAGCTGCAATTAGAGGGTGGGGAACTATGACTTCCACATCCGAAACCAATTCCAGAGGGATTAAAACCCTGCCTGCTCTGAAATTTGAACAATGAATTAATTACTGTACTGGAGCATCTAGGGTAGATGAGCGGGAACCCAATCTGAGCCCATGCTGTCATGGGGTTCAGTGTGCTTGCTCCCTGGGAGATGCAAAGCGGAAGTGGAAACCGGTCACCAGGGGAAGGATATACTCTGTGATGTTAAATTTTCAAGATGAATTGTCAGGACCAAACAAAGATTCACTTCATCCATTTAGATATCTATGGAAATGTCTGCTGTGGACTAGGCGGTGTGCTAGCCACTGGGCATAGCGTGGGGACTGAACCAGGGAGAGTATTTCCTTGCTCTTGGGAGATATTTTGTCCACATAAGGACAACAAGGTTCTTCCTGTAAAGGCTAGGCAATAAATACTTTCTGCATTTGTTGGCCATGGATGTCTTGACATATCTTACTATGGAACCCAGAGGTAGTATCCGGAAAGGCCCAGAGTAGCTAGAAAGAAAGAACATCGGAACTTCAAGTACTTGTTGCTAGCCCTCAATTAGGGTAAAGTGATGCCTGGTGACTTCGAGCTATGAAAATCGTTGCTATGGTATTGATATTTATTAATAACCTTCATTTAGGGATGTTAGTGATACCGTCACAGGTGGTTATGACTAATGGCAAAGGATACCGCACATCTAATGCTTTCTGCCAGGTTTTCTATTGGGTTCATTGAATTTTCACTTTCAATATGTCTTTCTTTTTTTCCTCTGAATCTTAATTTCCTTGATAAATTTTCATTCTGTGCTGTGACTTTCCTCTCTAGCACCCCAGCTGAAGTTAGCTGCCTGTTTGTATACTCTTTTGAAGTTTTCAAAATCTTCTTCCAGGCTCTTACTGACTTGAGCATTTTTTAATTCCATGGTTGAGGGATTGAATTACTATGAAGAGTTGTGTTGTATTGTTTGTTGAATTTCTATCTAGAAATTTGTGTTCATCTCTTTGAACTCAAGTTGGAGAACTTTTGTACTGAGCTCTGAGCACTGCTCAACCAGCAGCAACAGAATTTCACCACATAGGGTCTAGAAATCCATTTAAATCAGTTACAGGTCTGACTCTTTCTTTTCTTTTCTTTTCTTTTGATTGAGATATTTTTCTCTACTCCCCTACCTTCCTCCCGCTCCCCTTCTACCCTATTCTGTTCCCCCTACAAATTCCCAATTTCCTCAGGATATCTTGTCTTTTTCACCTTCCTATGTAGATCCATGTGTGTCTCTCTTAGGGTCCTCTTTGTTGTATAGTTTTTCTGAGGTTGTGGCCTGTAGGCTGATTTTTTTTTTTTTGCTGTATGTCTAAAAACCACTTATGAGTGAATACATATTATATTTGTCTTTCTGTGTCTGGCTTTCCTCACTCAATACAGTTTTTTCTAGATTTATCCATTTGCCTGTAAATTTCAAGATGTCAATTATTTTTTACCACTCTGTAGTACTCCATTGTGTAAATGTGCCACATTTTTGTTTTCCAGTCTTTGGTTGAGGGGTATCTAGTTTGTTTTCAGGCTCTGGCTACTACAAATAATGCTGCTATGAACATAGCTGAGCACATGTTCTTGTGGTACAATTGAACATCTTTTGGGTATATACCCAACAATGATATTGCTGGGTCTTGGGATAGATTGTTTCCACTCTCAACAAGACATTCAGCTGCTGCCTCCCTCCTTACAGTGTGGGAAAACGGGGTTCATCTCCATGTCCGACCCATTTGTATCTGTTTCACCAAAATCCACTGTGTTTGACTCCCATGAATGCTGTGGGCTTGTCCCAGCTGGATAACACCTGGCTTTCATCTGCCTTCTGAGTTTCCTCCCTCTGCCAGGCTCTGTGTCACCTGCTTCTGCTGTATGACACATCTTGGTTCCTTTCACTTCCTTCGTGATTTTCCTAAGCTTGTCCTCTATTTCTGTTTAAGATAAGGTTTCTTTATTCTTACTTTTGTTCTCTCCTTTATGGACTTACACAGAAGCATCCTGCAGCCTGCCATCTTACCTAGGAATCCACAGCTCAGCTATCACTGTCACCCGTTCCCCACTCTCCTTTACCGCTGGGATACTATTTGTGTATTATGTACCATGATAGATGACAAAGTGATGTTCGGAAAGATGATGTTGTTTGCCCAAGGTCATAGAGCGAGTAATTGATACACCTGGGGATGTAAAATCTGGCCTCTCCACTTCCCAAACCTGTGCTCTTAGCCATCATAGTCCAGCATACTCCAAGCAGAGACCTCACTCATGAAGCCTGCTCCCTGCCTGCAGTGCTATGTCAACCTGCTGTTCTGGTACCAGTTCTTCTGTGGTTTCTCCGGCTCCACCATGATCGATTATTGGCAGATGATATTCTTCAATCTCTTCTTCACCTCCTTGCCTCCCATTGTCTTCGGAATCCTCGATAAAGATGTCTCTGCAGAAACACTCCTGGCTTTGCCTGAGTTATACAAGAGTGGCCAAAACTCTGAGGTGAGGAGCTGCAGCAAGAATGGGGGTAGCTTCAGATTGTCCCTAAGCTCTGATAGTCCCCCTGCTGAACAGAGAGAGTATCGGGCTGGGAGTCGGGAACTAGCCACAGTTCTGTCACTTGCCTCCTGTTCGATTTTGGGTGACTCTAGCCTGTTTCATACTTGCTGCTAAGAATGTTAGATAAGACCAGTAAGTCTATTTTAATATTCAACTACCATAGCTGAAGGGGGGGTACATATGGTAAGACCTCGTGCTTCCAGGCTGTAAAGTAGAACAATCAAACTCCAAAGACCCAGTTACAAGCACATTTTCTGTTTCTCTAACAGAACACTGAGGGCTAGGTAATACCACAAAGGATTTTATTTAGCTCATAATTTTGATGCTACAAGTCTGAGATCATGTAGCTCTGTCTGCTCAGCCTTCTAGGCGAGGGCCTCCTCAGCTCTATCACACTGTGAAAGTGCATTGTGATGTGAATATATGTGACAGGGGAGATCACATGGTGACAGGAAGACTCCTAGGTCAAGATGACTCTAGCAACCCATTCTCATAAAACCAGCATTAGTCTCATCCAGAAAAGCACCCTCCTTTAGTGACCTAACCTCCTCCCGCTAGGCACCACACTGTAAACATCACCACTCTGAGGACCAATCTTCCAACACAGGAGCCTTTGGGGACACACTCAACTCATCTCCAAATAATCACACATAGTTTGGGGGATCCCTATGTCCAACAACTAGTTTTCTCATCATTGGTGAGGCACTTGAATGCTTCAGTTTCACTGTAAGGAAGGCAGAACTAGACATCAACATTGCATAGAGTCTAGCACTATTTCACGTAAACTTAAGAAAGCGTAGGAAGTCATTAAGCAGGTTTCTATGAAGTTCTTAATGGACTGAAGAAATAATCCAAGTGGTGAGACTAGCCAAGGCACAGATAAGAAAGCCAGACAGAGAGATGAAAGCAACATTGGCTGCATCCGATGGAGTTGTAAGGGAAGACCTTTGAAATATCTGAGGGTACAGTAAGTACCATGAATGAAGGAGGACAAAGCCATAGGTAGTGTTCTTAAAAGCCACTGTTTGGGGTTTTTATTTTGTTTTGTTTTTGTGGATAACCAAAGAATCAAACCAAACCAAGTCCTAACAAAAAACAGGGGAGAAAGCAATGCAACAGCCCAAGAAGGCAAGCTAAAGAGGAGGGGGAGGAATAAGCCCATCTCGGGCTCTTCTAATTCCACCCTTCCCACAGGCGGGCAGACTATACAACATAGTAGCTACCATTTAAAAAAAAAAAAAAAAACATAATAGATCATGTTTCCTTTTTCTCAAAAAGGGAGAAGAGCAAAGCATAAGATGAGAACTCTTATCTCTAAAGCAGTTGATCTCTGACTCTTGGGAGCATTGATCCTTGTCTATGAGTGAGCTTTCCACCTCAGAGGGGACGTACCGAATTCGGAAGAGCAGTCCTAGTGACAGAGCTAATGAGTGGCATTGACAGCACTTCCTGATACCAAGACACAGTTGCACTTAGTCCCCTTAAACTTCTCTGGGGAAAGAAAGCAGTTCTCAGAGAAGGTTCATAATTTCTACAAAACAATGTCTTTGACTGGCAGGGCTAAGACTCCATTCTCTTGGAGCTAAGATAACAGGGATGCAAAGTATCATACTGTTTAGCTCAGCCACACATGAGGAAGATGCTCACAAAGACCAGAGGTTCCCCAGGATGCTGAGTTATTGGTGTGTTCTTCCCTGCAGTGCTACAACCTGCCAAGATTCTGGATTTCCATGGCTGATGCGTTCTACCAGAGTCTCATCTGTTTCTTTATCCCTTACCTGGTAAGTCATATAGTCCCATCCCAGACATAGAAGTCATGGTGTGTAATGGGGCTTAGTTATACAAAATCACAGAACACTAGCACCTTTTTACATACGCCATGGCAGAGACTCCAAATTAGTAGCTAGGCACATCCCACCCAAGGTATTAGAGAAGACAGAACACTTTATGCAAAACTTCATTTCTGGGTCTCTTGAAAAACCAAAAGCTGTCATTACACTGGGTTATTTCCCCTCATGGGAAAACCGTACAGAGTTGATTCATGGCCCTGTTTAGATAGAGATTGTATTGTAAAAGATTGTGTTATCTGTCTTCCTCTGCTTTTGCCTCTTACTGCTTTTGCCTTCTCTGTGCTGTATAATATCACCCTTAAATTACATCATGTCTGTAATTCTCCCTTCTTCTGAATGACTACAAAAAAATTCTTCTAAGGTACCTCCCATGAAGAGGAGATACCTTTGGGCAGGATGGCATCTTTTATTTCTTATCCCCTATACTTCCTGCCCTGGAGCTAAGAGTATTTATTTTAGTTAGGGTTTCTATTGCTGTGATGAAATTCCATGACCAAAACTGACTTGGAGAGAAAAGGATTTTTTCATCTAACAGTTCTATATCACAGTCTTTCACTGAAGGAAGTCAGAAACATGAAGTCAGAAACTGAAACAGAAGCCACAGAGGAATTCTGTTAACTGCTTGCTCCTCATTGTTTGATCAGCTGGCTTGCTTTTTCACAGGGTTTATCTATGGAGCCCTGGATATCCTGTAACTCTCTCTGTTAACCAACCAGGCTTGAACTTGAACTCAATCCACCTGCCTTCCGAGTACTGGGATTAAAGGCATGTGCCACCACTGCCTGTCAGCCTTTTTTATAGCAACCAGGACCACCTGCCAAGGAGTAGCACCCTCCCACATCTATCTTTAATCAAGACTACACTCCATAGACTTGCCTACAGGACAATCTTACGAAGGCATATTCTCAATTAAGATTCTCTCTTCCCAGATATGTCTAAATTTATGTCAAGTTAACAAAGCCCAACCATTATACTGCCCATTCTGAAACTTGACCTCTGTCTGGACTACATTTTCCTTTATCATAATCTGGTTTCAGCGGATAATTGTGCTCCCAGGGTGTCTAAGGGAGTGAGTGCTGTAGGACTGCCTTATAGAGCCATTTGCCCGCCTTATAGGCCACAGTCTCCTTAAAGGTAGATACACATACCCTCAGCAACCAGTGATGGACCTGAGAATGCTCAAAAAAGTTTCTGTTTACCCATTCCACAGGGGTTTTCCAGCCTTCACCAGAGCAAACTTGTCCCTTATGCAGTTTAATCCCATCACTCTTTTCTCTTCTTTTCAATTTCTTGAATCAGCCCCTTTTTTTCTCCTTTCTTTTCACCATATTTCTTCCCCTCCCTGGCTTCATTGTATTGAACACACAGCCTTAAATCCATGCATGCTCGGGTATGCCTACTTTACTGTGCCTGTTTGTTCTTCCTCCTTAGACCTACAGAGGTTCAGATATAGATGTCTTTACCTTTGGAACACCAATCAACACCATCTCCCTCATTACCATCCTCTTGCACCAGGCAATGGAAATGAAGACATGGGTAAGGATCCCACAGGTTATATAGCTTAAAAATCGTATTCTTGTTCTTTGAATGTACTCAAATTTCTGAGTTCTTCTACTCTATATATTTGGTCTAGCTCAGTAAATTCATGAGTCTTTCACTGTGCCCCTATAAAGCATTGGAACTGGCACAGATGCTAACATTGCTGGCCTCAGCATCTAGTCATGATTACAATAGCAATGCCCATAAAGCAATGAGACAGTTCCAAAACTAGATTTATGGTGATGAAAAATTCAGGAGCATTGAAGAGATAGGAAAGGCTAGCCTGAGCCCAGCCGAAGCTGTGGATACAAGGCTATGACTCATTTAGTTAGTTACCACATATCAAGCATTGCCAAATGTCGTATTTTGGGATCTTACATCATAAAAAGCAGGCTGAAAAGGTGGCTTAATCTATAAGATGAAGACCTGAGTTTGGTATCCAACACCCACAAAAAAAAAAAAGCCAGATATGTTAGTGTGTACCTATAATCCCAATGCCAGGAAAGTGGAGCTAGGAGGATCTCTGGAACTGGTTGGCTACCTAATCTCACTGAATCAGTGGGCCTCATGTTCAGTGAGAAACCATGACCCAAAAAATAAGGTGAAGTTTAAGGAAAACAGACACCAAAATCAACCTCTAGCCTCCATGCCTACCCACACATACATGTACAGAGAAAGAACAATCTCTCTCACTGAGTTTTGCTAATAACTCTAAAGAGTTCAAAATTTCATGTCAAGTATTAATCTACATGATGTACATACATTACCTCATTTAACTTCACTATGTACTTGGTGTTAGATTTTTTTTTAATAACCCCATTTTACAGATTCAGAAATAGATGTAGCAAGGTTAGGAAATCTGCTCCAAGCAGCTCAAACTAGAAGTGAGTTTTGATCCCTGCCATTCTGACCCTTTTGCTTTTAACCACTTTGCTAGCAATACAAAGACAAAGTTTAGTGGTACACAGAGATCACAGTAAAGAAAGATCTTCCCATAGTCAAGTTAAGATGACTGTTGCTAAATGCACATGTCCAGAAAATCTGAATATGAAAATACCTCCTGGAAGGCTCAACACATGCCTGCATTCTACAATGAAGCTTTCTCCTTCACCCTTCACCCCCTTTCATCATCAAAAGCTTACTAAGTGGCCAATAAGAGGCCCCAAGAGAACCTCTGTATCAGGGAGGTCTCATCCTGGAAATCGTGTTCTTTAATGTGTGCCAGTAGCGACAGAACAAAGTGGTAAGCCTGGCTATGCCTCTTTTGTCCTAAGTTCATGTTCTTTATGGCCCATCAATACCAGAAGAGACTACGACACAATGGAGAGACAGTGAGGTACGGTGTGCTTTCTAGGAGGTAGGAAAATATACCAGTGGGGAGCCTGGCTTCTGTATGGGGAGTCTAGAGCACCATTTATTGTTGGTCCATTTGTCTCTACCCTACAAAGCAAGCTATGGAAAACTATGGTATTGACAAGCTCCTGGGGTGTGGTTATATCAGAAACAGTGAGTGGGGGAAGTATGAGGCAAAGACATGACTTTGATACTAGGAACTAAGACCAGTTCTGGAACTGTTAGAACTCCCCCAAATGAAAAAAATAGCTTTGAAATTAAAAGTACAATCTGTGCAATTCATTCTAGATCAGACAGCAAAGGAAGGGAGGGGAAGGGAAGGAGGAAGGGAGGGAGAGAGGAAGGGAGGGAGGGAAGGAGGAAGGGAGGGAGAGAGGAAGGGAGGGAGGGAAAGAGGGAGGGAGGGAGGGAAGCTACCAAATTGGAAAGTAGAATTAGAAACATCTATAATGACACACAAGTAAACAGCTTTTATTACACATTTCTGGAAGGAAAAGAGAGAAAGGTATCTTTTCTTTCGTGTCTCTCATAACAACAGTAATTCCATTTATGGGGGACTCCTAAAATTCAAAAGTCCCATTATCAAATATTGTCAATTGAGAGTTTCAACATGTAGATTTGGGAATAGACAACAGCATCCAATCCATCAGCAAAAGGAATACATATATATGATAAAGTAAGAATTCATCCATAAACATGTACAGAACTTGCCTAAAAACAGATAGCTAGGCTATCTGTTTTTAGGCAAGAGATATATCGTTACTTTAATTGTGTCTATGAGGTTTAGTATGCTTGAAATATTCCCCTCAAATGAATTTACTGTCTAGGATGCTCCTAGCCATTACATTTTTAAAAATAGAATGTTAAAAGCCGAGCCAGTTTTCACAACCCAGCTAGGTAGAGCAATATGGATGCTTGGTCCACTAAGCTGCCTGTTTTGTGAGTGTTTGATATGTGTGTGCCTCTTCAAAAAGGTTTAAAGCAAAGATTAATTACGCTATGTGCATTTTGCTGCCCCATAATCTAATCAGAACTTCCAACAGCATCTTCTTCGTCCCCTTTACAGACTGTCCTCCACGGCCTTGTCCTCCTCGGCAGCTTCTTGATGTACTTCGTGGTTTCCCTCATCTACAATGCCACTTGTGTTACTTGCAACAGCCCCGTCAATCCCTACGGTGTGATGGAAAGGCAGCTCTCAGACCCTACATTCTACCTCATCTGCCTGCTCACACCAGTTGTGGCTCTTCTACCCAGGTTTGAGCTCTTGGGCAATGCCCTATAAAATTCCCAGTCTCCCCTAAATTCCCACAGCCCAAGGGTATAGTCACACTCCTCACTTCTGTGAAGGGATGCTTGGCCAAATCAACTTGAGGAGAGAGGGGCTTGTCTTGGCTCTCAATTTGGAGGGCAAGTCTGTCGTGGCAGCCAGTGACAGTGCGCAGGAGTTCAGAAAGCAGAGACATGAATGCTGGTGCCCAGCTCACTTTCTCTGCATAACCCAGGAACCCAGGCCACATTCAAGAGAGCGCTTCCCTCCTCTGCTAACCCTTCCTTGAAACACCCACACCCGCACAGCTACACCTCGAGGTATACTTTCATAAAGGCTTTAAATCAGCCAAGTTGACTGGAGCCTTGAGATTGTTGTCTAGACACAAGGTACTGGGATAAAAGAACAATAAGAAAAAGAAAAGAAAAGAAAAGAAAAGAAAAGAAAAGAAAAGAAAAGAAAAGAAAAGAAAAGAAAAGAAAAGAAAAGAAAAGAAAAGAAAAACATCTGGGTAGTTGTGGTGTACTTTAATTTCAGCACTCAAGAGGCAGAGACAGGAGGATCTCTGTGAGTTCAAGGCCAGCCTGGTCTACAAGTGCTAGTGCCAGGATAGATAGGGCTGTTTACACAGAGAAACCCTGTCTCCAAAAAAAAAAAAACAAACAAACAAACAAATAAAAAACAAAAAAGGAACAATAAGACAGAGGAAAAATAACACGAACTCTTGGTCCTAGGTCAACCACAGAGAAGCAAAATGGCTCCCACTGTGACCACATAATGTGGGAGGAGTCATTGTACTTTCCTGGCTTAGAAATTTTGTTGTGTGATAAGGAAGGATTTGTTTAAGCTCTGTAACCTTTTCTGCAGTCTGGGAGTCTCACACCCCAGTGCCTGTAGGAGCAAGAGCAGTCCCAGCAAGCCTTGTGGAGCGCATACATGGGGACAAAGAACATCTTATCAGCACAGGAAAGAACTGTGAAGCAGAGCTTCAGACTTCTTCTCTGAAATTTTAACTTTCTTGTAAAATAGCCAACATTTTAATAGTGCCAAAGTTTAAAAACATGTGTGACATTTCACAAAGGCTCTTTTACCCAGATAAATCACTCATGATCGCACACTATTTTCTGACACTTCTGACCCAAAAACTGTTGCTTTCACAGTTTCAAGGAAAATGCCAGCAGTGATAATGCTGCCCTGTGGAGCTCGAGATTGCTACACAGTATACAGCCCCAAAGGTTCTATTTCTCTCAGCCAGTTACTAGGCAGAGCTAAGGTTTTAGCCCATGAAACAGCTGAAGGTCTGAGTACCCAGATATGTCCATGTTACCAGTACAAATCACAATGGGAGCAAGGCTCTCCTGACTGAAGAGCCGGTGCTGCATTCTCCGACCCCACGCTCCAGTCAGAAAAATGGGTAAAGTTGACAATAATGTCTTTGTAGGCACAGTTTAGCTTTCTCATTCCTCAGGATCTCATCAGTTTGCACATCAGAATTGAACCACTTGTCATTAAAGGCTAATAAATGCCCACTGGCAACACTGTGCAGAACTGTCTCTGCCCTGCAGTAGGCAGAGAGCCTTGAGGAACCTTACTTCATCTGCCTGTAGCATCTTTCTAAGGCATCTCAGAACTTTGGCTTCTGATACAGAGTTAGAGACGGAAAATACAACCCTGGCATGTAGTACAAAGGTCAGCAAATGGCGCAGAAGAATTGAGTTCTGAATACTGGCTGTGTGCAGGACCTCCCAGCTTGACTCTACAGTCCTCCAGCCTCATCTCCACACTGCTTCGGATTTGGAGATAAACACCACCAATCTGCTTAGCTGTGTTAATGGTCCCAGACCCTCTCACTTCTATGCTGTGGCTTCTATTGGAAATGTCTTTGCCTCCACCGAAGCTCTTTACCCTTTGATCTCATAACCGCATGACTATTTTCAGAAGTTCTAGGACGTCTCCTACCTTCGTGGGAGTGTAGCAAATCCCTGATAATTCCCACCACCTGTGTGTTTAGCTGTTACAGCCAGTTTTCCCATCATTCAAATCATGTTCATGTCTTCTGATGGTAGACTCCAGAAGAAAGAACTTTTTGTCTTTATTCAGCCATCACCTAGCAGTTCCTGCCGCATAGTCTGTGCCCTGAGATGAAAGAACAATGGATACTGGACAATCAGAAAGATGGATAGACAGACTCTAGCTTCACACAAGGCATCACCCAGCAGAGACATTGCACATAAGTCTGTCATACGGGTGAAAGAGGCTGACCCATACAGGATCCTCAGAGTACAGAGTAGGCAAAAAAAAAGAAAGAAAGAAAAAGAAAAAGAAAAGAAAAGAAAAGAAAAGAAAAGAAAAGAAAAGAAAAAGTCTCAAGAATAAAATTTCTACCCACCCCTTTGTCAATAAAACTCTGGGGACAAAAACCCTGAGAGGGATGGGAGGATCATGCCCTTATTTGAAAATTCCATTAGAAATGTCAGGGATTTGTTTTTGTTATTTTTTGTTTGTTTGTTTGTTTATGGTGTGTGTGTGTGCGTGCGTGCACTCACGTTATATGTATGTAGGTGCCTGTGGAGGCCAGAAGAGGGTGTCAGATGCCTGAAGCTGGAGTTACAGATTATTTGTGAGCCACCTGATGTGGTTGGTAGGAACTTAACTCAGGTCCTCTAGAAAAGCATAGAGCACTTTTAACCACTGAGCTGCCTCTCTGGCCCCACTGTTGGGTTTTGTTTGTTTTGCCCACTGATTTTGAAGTTAAGCGATTGTGACAATCGTAGCCAGAGTGAGCTTCTCTATCCCCCAGGTTATTTGGAGACTAAAGAGAAATTTATAAGCCCAGTGTTCTTCATTAGAAAAGTGCTTAGAGCCACAGTCTTCCAAGGCTACAGCAGCAGCTTAATAAAGGCCCTTGAAGCACGTGCAAGGACTGTTGACACATGTGGAATGAACAGCTGGGCATCAGCTTCATGGCCTGCTGAACAGATGAAGGATGAATTGAGGAAACATTAGCAAATGTGTACTTGCTAGACCATGGTATACGGGCCAAATCTTTGCTTATTCTATAATATTACCACAAAGTGGAATTTCCATTTAATTCTATTTACTAAGGTCAAAGGGATTTCTTCTGATAATGAAGGGATTATTTTAATAATTGTAAGGACACTTGACTTACAACCTTGGCATAATGTGTGTTTGTTTATAGAAATCCACATGATAGAATGTTTGCTATAGAACACTGTTCCTGGCTTAAAGTTGAAAGTCCTGTTTCTCATCATGGGCAGTGATCTTACTCTCTAATCTTGTGATAAGTAGACCGCTAATCTTGGTCCAGTTAGTTCACCCAGCACAAAAGGACAGTACAAATTCCCTTCAACTAGAAGCATAGATGTATGAAAACTATTTTATAGATTTAAAAACAGATGATCATATCAAGCTTAACCCCTAGGGCCCTTTCTTAATCCTTCTAATTAGTAGTAGCAAATAGTAACAGTTTTTGGTCCCTCTTCCTTGACTTTTGAGACCTGCACATGCTTGGACTCTCTTCCCACTTCTCCTTCCCTTTGCAACTCACTCCCTAGATCCGGTGAGTGCCAAGCCTTTAGCCTGGGTTCGCTGATCCCCTAACTTTATATTTTCTCCACAGACCCAGAAATCACTATTTTAAATTGAAATAACTTTCTTTTTTTCTTTTTTTATTGTTTTTATTGAGTTATATATTTTTCTCCACTCCCCTCTCCTCCTCCTCCCTCCCCTTCTACTCTCTCTCATGACTCCCCACACTCCCAATTTACTCGGGAGATCTTGTCTTTTTCTACTTCCCATGGAGATTAGATCCATGTATGTCTCTCTTAGGGTCCTCTTTGTTGTCTAGGTTCTCTGGTAAAAATAAGGAAAATTTTATCGGCTCTGGTGGGATCTATTACAGTCTTAAGAAAACTCTTGTCCCCTGTGGGTTCATCGTACAACTTTCAAACACAATAAAATCAGACTCTCGGTTTAAAAGGCTTTAAAATTAACATTGTACATGTCCTCCAGGCTAGATAACACTCAGAAAAGGGAATGTGCATGGCCTATGATACAAGATAATGTATAGTTAGTCTTCTCACCCTTCCACATGTCTAAATTTGAATCCAGAAGATGAATCTAAAGTCTCCCACAGGTTACATGCAGCTTGGTAAGAAAAGGGCAAGTCAGAGTGAGATGCTGAGATCTCAGACCTTTTCAGGAGGCTTTGGCAGTATCACCTCAGCACCTGGGGTAAGGTTTGAGGGGAAAGGGTATCCTGGTAATCAGAGAGCCCAGGAATGCTGCAAAAAAATCACACCACACAATAGACCTCACCTGGGAGTGTCAGTCTCCTCACTGGGCAAAGAGTAATTATATAGAGTTACACACACACACACACACACACACACACACACACACAAGCAATGTGTATACAGTCGATAAGAAATCAGCTTATAGGTCAAGAACACTTGGATCTGACCATAGCTTGACAGCAGATAAAGCACTGGATTCATTGTGCATTGTGTGTGACACGCTAAGACATGAGAAACACGGCATCAGACAATCTCATCATAGTACAAACATCACAAAATACACTCATGTAAAGTTAAGTTGGCAATGCCTCCAAGTGATTGAGAACATGTGTGCCTTACCGGGGGTCAAAGGTAGCCTCCTCGTCCTTGACTATGTCAAGCACGTGGGCTTGTGAAAGCAGGAATCAGTAATCAGCAAGGCTCTTTGAAGAAAATAGGCATTACTGTTGTATTTTGCTTGTGTTGTCTCCCTTCCTCCATCGGCAGGGGCAGGCATCCTTAGCTTTGAGAGTGATTACTCAGTGTACAATGAAGATAATCTCACTGGAGAAAAGTTAGAGTCTAAGAGCCCTGTCAATGCTGAAATTTGAAGATATAAACAACTCAAAAACTACCTTTATTTTTTTACTTCCAACTAGGTACTTATTCCTGTCTCTACAAGGCACATATGGGAAGTCTCTCATCTTAAAAGCCCAGAAAATTGACAAGCTGCCCATAGACAAAAGAAACCTCGAAATCCAGAACTGGAGAAGCAAACAGATGCCTACCCATGCCCCTGCTTCTGCCTCTGCTTCTGTTCCTGTTTCGGACCCTGCCCATGTTCAGCCCCCATGCCAGTCAGTATCACCTGCACGACAGCAGGGCTTAGGAACCAGCACCCCAGAGAACTTTAGCCCTCCCAGGCAGAAGCATGTTGAAGACTGGGTTCTCCAGGGTCCAAGATGCAACAGAGAGCTCTCACGGGATAGCTCATGCTCAGGGGACACCTTGGCTAAATTCTCATCTGGGGAATGTCTACTGGGCCCAAACAGAACAATGGCTCTGACAGCCTATATCAGGGGACAGAAGGATGTGTCTCGACTCTCAAGCAAAGGCAGCCATCGCCGGTCTCAGAGTTCACTCATATGAGGGGACTACAAAAATCGGAGATTGAAGCAAACTCAGAAGAGGCCACCTTAATAACTGACAAGTGACCCAGTTCCCTTCCTCTGTGTAGAGGAATGACTGCCAGTTTTGTCAGTTCTCCTCCACCAGGGTTGAATTCCTTGGGGAAAAGATGTCCCCAAAGGGGTTGAGCAACACTGACTGTCAGGCCCACTGACTCGGGCTTTCTGCCAGGCTGAGCACATCTTCAAAACAATAGTCTGGATCCAGATGTTATGATTTTGTTACATTGTGTTCCAACATTTTAACTCAAGCACATCCTTATGTGCTTCTACGTGAGCAAAGCCCATGACCCCAATGCATACAGGCAGTGAGTATCCAAGACTCCAACCAGTATTATAAATCTTTGAGATGTATCAGAATATGGAAGTTACTAGGGTTGCCAAGCCATCACCTCACCTCACCCAAGAGTTCAAGTTTCAGAGGAGACCTGCACACACAATAGCTTCTTCTCAAGATCACTCCTGTACCAAGTCAGGAATATCATCTCTTCCATGAACAGAGTTGAGGCTGTCCCATTCCTTTAAGCCAGTGGTTTCTCAACCTTCTTGATGCTGCATCCCTTTAATAACAAAGCTCCTCATGTTGTGGTGACCCCCCCCAACCATAAAATTATTTCACTGGTACTTCATAACTGTGATTTTGCTACTGTTATGACTTGTAGTGTAAATATCTGATATGCAGGCTATCTGACATGTGACTTTCAAAGGGGCTGTGACCCAGGTTGAGAACCACTGCTCTAAGCCAAAGAAAACAACATCTAAAGGTGAAAATGGGATTAGATGGGATTCGCGTGCAGTGCAACAGATACTACCAAGGGCTGTGGGTTTACAACTCATATAAGAGGCAGGAAGGATACACATACTAAAGGTTTTTCACTAGTGGACCACATGCCCCACCATCTGGGGGAGTATTCCAAAAGGACACAGCATGCTCCTCATCAAACTACTGATTTATTTGGAAACAAAACTGCCCATCCTCATTCAACTCTTACAATGGGAAAAACCAGGGATAATATCTTAGCATAGCATTCCTCAAGAGGAGGCCCAGATGACAGAGCAACTGTGAATTCAAAGTGGCATCTTCAAGTTTAAAACCCACATTATCGGCTGATGCCAGCGTGTCATGGCTGTCATTGACCGGTGATTCAGCTATGTTAAACAGTCGTGGGGAAAGAATTACATGTGTTTCCTATCCCTAGAAACTGTTAATGCCAAAAGTGTTAACACTATAAAATGTTAAAGATTTCTATAAAAAGCCAGTTGACAGTTCTCAGAGGCTATCAAGATAAGCTAGGTCCACTATGAACAGCAATGGCCTATTCCAAGTTTTCAAAGTTAAGTCGAGGAGTGTTCTTTGCCATAGTCTCCTTAAGGCAGTGCCTGCATATTGGGCAAAAAGTCCAAGGATAGGAAAACTTAAGTAATTCCTAAGTAATGATACTAAGAAAGAGCCCAACAATCAAGATGGCAAATGGCAAAATGGGCTGACTCTGTTCATCCTTTTGGAAAACAAAGATTGGAGGATGCCCTTTTGAGTATCACCCTAAAGCTCTGTGATATCATAATGCCAGCATGAGCCAGAAGGTAGGAACTTAAGTATCCTACCAAAAAATTGATATGGTCATGCAGGAGGTGGGGGAGGAGTGAAGGATAAGCAAGCATGGGTTGTTCCAAGTGAAGAGATTCATCAAAACTTGGATCTAACTCCCCTTTCCTTCTGAGACTCCTAACTCCTGCCAATAGTCAGAAATTCCAGTAGTATATTCTAGAAAATGGCAGAGTATTTGCTCCAGTAGATTGGAGTTTAAGTGTTTGCTTTTCCCTGTAGTCTTTAAAGGACTGTGGAGCAGGCTACCACGCTTGCAAATTAAGTGGAAGCAGCTCTAGCTCCTGGCGTAAAGATCAAGTCCAAATTGCATGCGGTGTACTGATGAGGCTTTCAGAGAGCAAGAGCTGTCCTTAGGAACAGGAGTCTCACTTCAGAGGACAAGGAGGATAAGGAGGCTTTGAGAAAATATGACCCCACCCCCACCCCTTCCAAGATCCACGCTCTACTCAGCACTCTAAGGCTGCTCTTTTTTTTTGACTGACCGACCACCTCAGTGTGCCTGGAATGATCCCAGTGTTATAGGTCCCTGCATGCTGGGGAGCCTGGGCCATCTGGTCCCAAGTGGTCACTTTCTTCTGCTACTCGTTGCGAACCAAACCAGCTGTGTGAGTGTCTGACGTGCCACCTCACTCAGAGGGCAGCTCTAACGTTCCCTCTATAAGGTAATGCTAGGGATTGTATGTAGTACATGTTCTATATGTATAATCTTTTTACTGATTGACTGGAAACATGTCATCATCTTTTTTAGAAAAGAAAAAGAAAAAATAAACTTGGTTTTTCCATAATTCTTGGCCAATCTGAAATTCTTATTATTCTTCCTATACATTGTCGGTATGAATCCTGAATATTTATTCATTCTTTCATCCTTCTTTGCATTTACTCATTCATTCCGTCAATAAACCTCAGCAAGTCCTTACTAAATAATTTGAAGTGAAACATGAGCTATGAAGAAGTTAATGCCTGCCCTCCCCTACCTTCCAATACCGTACTACCTTTCCTAAGCTCAAGACATTAGGAATATTTAACCCAGTGTGAGATAAAGCACAAACTATGCCTATGGGCTGTAAGACCTGGAAGCAGCACACACAAGACTTACATTCAGAAACTCTAACCTGATTACTTCTCTCCTGCAAGCCTAGCACACACCCAAAATTTAGGCTGACTTGGTCATCTCTGCCATTCCATTGCCAATGTGAGTGATTCCAGCACAAACTTGAGGAGTTGAGTTCAAATCCCTAGTACCTACATTAAAAAAAAAAAATCTCTGTGTAGCCAAATGTACCTATAACCCCAATATTATGGCAGAGGGGTGGGATGGGCACAAGTGAGAAGATCCCTAAAGTTTGGTGGTTACAAACCTAGGTTCTAGGTTTAGTGAGAGAGCCTGTTTCTAGGCAAAGAGTGGTAGAAGATGAATACCCAAGCTCCTCTGGTCTCCATGTACACCGATGTCAGAGGGGGGGGGCGGGAGAGAGAGAGAGAGAGAGAGAGAGAATATAAAGTAATCAGAGTGACTAGATTTCAGACAGCAGAAGGAAATGGTCTGAGATTATGTTGTCCTAATGATTATTGGGTTAGTTTACTGTGTGCTAGATCCTGGCCTATGCGTGTACCACCACCTAACCCCACAGCAACCCTCCAGTATAAAGGCTTATCTAGCCTGGCCCAGTAGTTTCAACTGTACCCCAGCTACCTCAAAGCTCAATGCACTGACCTCCCCCTTATATTGTCTGATGTCAGGGGAGCTCACATGCATCTGAGATCCAAACTGAAGGACTGGGATCTCACTCCCTGCACCGGTCTCTCATTCTCAAGAAGGCCAGCTAGGCCTGTCACATGGCTGCAGAATTGTAAAAAGAAAGCTGGGAGACCTTCTGAGATGTGGCTGAGAACTTGGATACTTACGGACCACCAGGTTCATGGAAGCAAGTTATAAAGCCGACCTGTTTCGAGAATGTGGGGAAACACACTCTACCTTTGCATGAGAGAGCACTGTAAAGAGACTGAATGCTGTTTGCAGCCATCCATCTCCACCTAGTAGAGGAAGGAAGTGGGGTAAAGAGAAGCCACATGGACTTTTAGTCACAAAGCAAAGAAAAACCAGCCTATAGGCCACATAGACAACAAAGAGAACCCTAAGAGAGACATACACAGATCTACATAGGAAGGTGAAAAAGACAAGATCTCTTGAGTCAATTGGGAGTGGGGGGGGAGTCACAGGAGAGGGTAGAAGGGAAGAGGGGAGGAAGGGAAGGCAGTAGGAAAAATGTATAGCTCAATAGAAACAATAAGAAATAATAAAAGAGAGAAGTCTCATAAAAATAGAGCAGTTCCACAATTAGCAAGTGGTCAAGTGGCATTCTAAGCCTGGGAATCTAAAAGCAGAGACTGTGTGTGTGCTTAGCCAGAGAGATTCACAGCAAGACCAAAGGGCAGGTAGGGACCAGAACCTGGAGGCATTCTTTCTAGAGACAGGTTTTCACAGTAGGGAGGGTGCCTGAATTTCATCTGAACTCTGGCACAACCTTGCAATATGACCCAAGGAAAGACTGTACCGCACCATGTGGATCCAGCTTGCAGCCCAAACAAAGATAAGTCTAAAGCCAATATTTAGGGGGAACCTGAGCTACTCCTTACTCTGCCATACAATACCTCCCTGGTGCCCCTCCCCCTCTCTAGACTGACCGCCTAGTCCGGCGGATCCATGTGGAGCCCTTTCCTCTGGAAGCCTTCTGGTGCCACCTAGCAGGACAGAATGAGGTACTACACCTGAGAGGGCTTCAGGCAGTACAAGAAGTAGAGCTGGAGTTAAGAATTGGAGGCCAGTTAGGCCCCCTGAATACAAGTGACAATGGTGTGCCATGGGCAGTATATGAGGCCACTGTCAGTGGGACCAGGATCTAACTCTAATGCATGAACTGACTTTGTGGAGCCCATTCTCTATGGAGAGACACCTTGTTCAGCCTCAGCAGGGGAAGGGGAGCTTGGTTCTGCCTCAGTGAGGTGATAAAAGAAACTTAGTTAACTTCCCAGGGGAGACCTTAACCCCTCTGAGGAGCGGATGGAGGGTGGAGTGGAGGGATGGTGGGGGGAGCGGGAGGAGAGGACAGAAGGGGAACTGAAATTGGTATATAATGAATAAATAGATGATGATGATGATGAAGATAGATAGATAGAGAGAGAGAGATAAATACACACATACATAAGAAAAAAACAAAAAGTTAATTAAAAAAAAAGAATTGGAGACCACATTTCAAGTCTTAGTGGTATGGTTTCCATGGTGGCTCTAAACAAATTCTTTCATTGTTTGTTTGGTTTTTTTTTGTTTTTTTTTTTTCCCCTGAAACGATTCAACTCAGAAATCCCCAAACTCTTAAGTTGGGTCCTCAATTGGTTCTAGAAGATGTTTGGGGGGGGGGCGGTTATGGTACAGGGATGTCCTCTGATGGCTCCCAAAACTGTGGTTTACTATCTGTGCATCTGTAGGAGTCTGTATAGCATACACACATGAACACAGAGAAAAGAGAAGCTACAAAAAAAAAAAAAAAAGTTTCCTGCCATGCCCCTGGTGCTTGGAATATGGCATCACATGACAGAACGAGATGTTGCCATTGGAGAAATCATGAATGAAACCAGTTTTCAGGGGCTGAGTGAAGCTGAGAAGGCAGCCACTCTTTGGGGAAGGGTTATAACCTTCTCAACCCCTTGAGGGCCTAGGCTGACAATGTTAGATCAGTAGATAGGTGTTAAGAAGCTGTTGTGCAAGGGAATCCTTAATGAAGGGCCAAGGCAGTCATCACTTCCAACTGTCGAGAAGGAAGCCAGAGCAAATGCATACCTTTCCTTTACACAGACCCTCAGGACCACTAAGGACCAGGCAACACTCCCATCCACCCCTAATAAACATGGTTGCTTACTATGTAAATAAAGCACAAAGCCAATATCCCTGTGCCTCTCAAGCACAGCACTACTTCGAAGTCCTAACTCTGTGGATAGTTAAACAGACACCGTCTTACAGCAGTCTGTAAGAGAGGTTCACCCCTCACAGGGAAGCCTGAGGAAAGGAAATCCAGGCACAAAAGTATTCCCAGACATAATTGCAGAGAGGCTAGCCATCCAAACACTTGACTGAAGTTTAAAGAAAGTATTTTTTCTACATTTTTGAACCAGTGATTTTAATTAGGCTTAGTTACAGGAGCATAGGTGAAGGGGTACTTTTTAAACCACCGTGCCCGTAGCTACAGTGCTGAATAAAATGCCTCTCCCTTACCCAGCAATTACAATTAACCTAGAGATCTTCAGAGAAGAATGGGGCCTGGTCTTAGTCACTGTTATATTGCTGTGAAGAGACATCGGTACCTAGGCAGCTCTTATGAAAGAAAGCATTTAATTGGAGCTGGCTTACAGTTTCAGAGGTTTAGTCCATTTTCATCACAGTAGGGAGCATGATTGCATACATTGTATTGGAACAATAGCTAAGAACCATATCCTGATCCATAGACCAGGGGAGAGACCCTGGGCCTTGCATGGGCTTTTGAAACGTCAAAAGTGACACACTTCCTCTAACAAGGCTACACTGCCTAATCCTTTTCAAATAGTGCCGTTCCCTAATAACAACACAAGCCGTGTGAGCTCCTCTGGCTCATAATGTAAGGGCCCAATCTTGCACAGGAACAGGACAGGTAATAGAAAATGTTTTTCTTTAGGGTCAACAGTCACTTCTATTGCAGCTACCCTGTGATGAAAAGTTGCCACTGTATGCCAATGATGAATCCCACATGAGAGATAAGTACCCATGTCCAAGATCAACCAGCAATGTGTAAGCAAAGCTAAGATCAGAATTGTGCCCTATAGACACTCATTTTTGACCACTTCCTTCACCAGAGAGAAAATACCAATGGTTTCCATAGGTTTTGCATGCCTTAAAAGACACCCTCACACAGACATGAATGCAGGCAAAACACCAAATCATATTTAAAAAAAAAAAAAGACTGTTGCACCAAATGGGCAAATGGGGAGAATGATAAAATATGAGGCCACATGATAAATATGTGAGGAAATCGGTCTGACCGTGGGGTCTGTAAAGCTTTGAATAAGGACCTCCCTCATTGTCTCATGTACTTGAACACTTGGTCCCCATTTAGTGGCATTGAGGAGGTCTGGACTCGCTGGAGGAAGTATTTACTATGGGATGAATTTGAGAGTGCATAGCCTGTCCCCACTTCCAGTTTGCTGATTCTCCTTTGTGTCAGAAGGTCATTTCTCGTTCTTGCAAATTTCCTATTGTAAGGTTTTTCTTTCTCATCTAGTTAAAATAAGGAGGTCGGTCTGAAGGACTCCGGACTCTGTGCTTTTCCTGAACTCAGACTGACTTCTCATCTATGAAAACATTTATGAAGTCATTCCTAGAAGTCCTTGAAACATTCATTCAAGAGATCTCACTAAGAAATCATTTTTTCTAATGATGGTGTTAGAAGCCAGATGGACCTAACTCTTTGCAAAGAAAATTAAAGGCACTAGGAGGTCAGCTGAAAACCTGCTGACTGGCTAAGCGTTCACAAATTACAAATATAGATTGGCGAGGGGAGGAGTAAGGAGGTGTCAGGAAACAAACCTGGAGGATATTAAGATAACTCTCAATGGAAATAAGAAAATACAGGACTCCATTTACATGGCCAGTTTCTAAGCTTCATCACCTGACCTTGCCTGACCTTGCCAGGCTTGGAGCCTAAGCTTTTAAGAACCATAATAGATGGCTGTTGACTATTCTGAGGACACTGTGTACCTTCTAATCCCTGTGTGTCTGCTGCCCCCACTATGACCTCTATGCACCTATTCAGAGTCTCATCTTGAACAGCTGTCCCTGCCCCTTCTCTCCTAAAGCTTTTTGCACAGCTCTGTGGAACCCAGCACAGCCCTCTGCCAGTGACTCTTGTCTTTGTGTGTGTGTCACTCCCAAAAGCCTGATGCAGTAGGTCATCAAAGACCAGACTTTGGTCAACGAGGGCAGTGGGCCAGCCCATAATGATGTTCGCCTCTCTAGTCCTGAACGCAAATCCAGAAGACAGAAGTTGAAAACGTATTTCCCACAACTTGACCTGCCTCTTCTCCTCCGCATATTCAAAGACCAAATGATGAGCTGGTTTTTGGGGAAATCATTAGTTTTGGAGAGATCATTAGTTTCTTGTGACCTATATATTCAAAGGGCTCAAACAACAGCAGATTCTCTCTCAAATTCTTTCTCTTAATTCTTCCTCCTATCATTTTCTCTTTCCTCTCCCCAGTATACTTCTAAAGAAAACAAAAACAAAACAAAACCAAACAAAACAAAAAAACCTTTCCTTTTTCTCCAAATCCTCTCTAGGTCAGCTGTCACAAATATGCTAAGCCTTATCCGCAGGGAAAGCCGTCTTCTCTTCTGTTGCCTTTTCTTTCTAGGCTCTAGTTTTGACTAATGACCTCAGCCATAAATGACTAACCTGTTCTTGTTTTTCATCTGTCGCTAGACTGTGGACAAGGGAAGCAGAGGTGTGGGGTTGGTGCACGGAGAAGAAACGTGACTCACCACATACAATACAGAAATGTCCGAGGCAGGCGTCCACCTATATGTCATCAGTTTCTGTTCTTCTGTATCCTCACTTTACAAGGAATTACCTACACCAAGGCTCAGAAGAGTGAAGTGGCTTCTCCAAGGGTGTTAAGAGCACAGCCAGTATTCTGGCCCAGCAATGCTCTTGGACCACTTACTGAACCACCAGGCAGGCTAGTCTTGTGGAAGCAGTAGGACGTACATCTGATTTTCTAGAACAATCTTGTCTCACGGACTCCCTCCAGGTGTCAGTCTGAACCTCTAGCTGATTAAAACCCCTGCCTCGTCTCTTCCCAGAGTCCCCACTGGCACCCACTCCAGAGACTGACACGGAGCTTAGGAGGAGAAGAGGCATGTCGGAAGACATGTTGACATTGGCCCAGCTCTGAGGAGAGCTCCAGCAGCCCAAGCTGTGCCTACTAGACAAACCAGACACATGTTAGTCTCTGCCCCAGCTGGCTCCCCTCATGGGTTTGTTCACATGGGCATGCTCAAGGGGGCTCTGCCTGAACCATAATGCAGGAGGAAGGCACCCAGCCCTGCCTCTCTTCTTATTTTTAATTAGAAATTCCCATTAAAAACCACTACAGCAATGAGGCCCACACCAGGCAGTATACTTCAGGACAATTAGCACACTCTTCAGGTGGCTAAAATGGCCCCGCTCTGGCCTGGGGCTGACATAATTGCACAAAAACATACAGCCCACCAGGAGGTTCCCATATCAAATGGAAAAAGAAAAAAAAAAAAAAACAACAATTAGTCATGCATCTATTGGGCAGTTAGATCTGTAAGACAAGATTTAGTATTCACAATTTAAAAGATTGCCAGGGGTGGGGGATATATGAAAATCATCTCGGTATGTTCATAAGCAAATCTCTAGCCTTCCCTGTCAGTCACAGCTCATGCTGGGGAGACGGGTGGCCAACTGGGCAAGGCAGCCTGGTCGTAACTGTGTGTTGGGATCACTGGAGGTAGGAGCATTCCATTCTTGGAATGTGGGAAATAATTCGTGGGGCAAGCAGCATCTGGAACCCCTATGTACCTCCCTGCTATGTTCGGAATTCCCAGGCCACTAATTAAAACCTGCCTGGAAGACCGCTCCTGGCGGAGTCACCGAGATGATTCTGAAGAGTAAATAAAATGAGCGAATTGGAAGAGCAGAAAGGCCCTCTCCGAACACCGGGAGAGCTGTGGAAAGCCGCCCCCAGGCCTCCAAGACTCTTTGAAGCCATACTCTTGGATTCCACGTGCACAAGCCTTTCGCCTGCATTTGCTTGTCTCTCTCGGCTCTGCGCTGAACCATTGCACCTTCCTCGAGCCGCCAGCCCGGCTGTAATTAATATTCAACTGGCATTTCCACTGCACACTCAAACGCCTGCTCTTTCAGCCTTTTCAAATCCAATTCAGACCAAAGTAATCTTTGCCTTTGCATTTGGGTTCAGGCAGCGGCAATTGTTAGGACTGCAGATTTGGCCGTTTCTTAGCATTTATTGAACTGCAGAGCAGCCCCGCATGTGAGTGGCTGCCACTAGGTCTTCCGATTTTCAAGCTAAAATTAACAAGCCAGCGAGGCATTTGTACTGGGGCAAGAGGGAGGCATTTCTGGGAGAGATGTTATTGGTGATTTTCATTGGGACCTACTGATGGAGGAGAGGGTTGCGAGGCTTTGAAGTAACGATCGGTTAATAGGAGGCAGGCGCTCTTTGATCACTCGCTTGAAAGACCCCTGTAGTTCTTCCTTATTTGTGGATCTACAGAAGGAGATAAAGCCAAAGAAGCCTTGATTCAAATCCTGAACACAAGCAGTGGGTGACCTTGAGCAAATGACTTTCTCTCTTATAGAACTCTGCTCATCGCCAAATGAGAGTTAACAAAAATCAGCAATATGCTTAAACTGTGTTCCCCAAAACCACCAAGATGTGTTCAGAATGGAGGATCGGGTCCCTTTCTGTAAACACACCCCCAAGTGGCTCTTGTCCTAGAGCTTCACATTCTAGGTCTCCTTATATTATGTAAACTTTTTTTTTTGTTTTTTCATCTTAATCTGTGGGCCACAAATGTTAGAAACTGAGCGCTGGTCTCTAAAGTCTTCTTTAGCTGTGCAACTGGTGAAGTGTTGAGAACCAGGAAGGTAACAAGGAATCCACCATGCTTCTATAAAAACAGCTTTAAGAGGTTATCTTGAGTGGCCAAAGAGATACTGGAACAGCCAGAAGCACCAGAAGCACAGCATCCCTGCAGAGAGATCAGCTAGAAGTGGGACTGGAGGGTGTGGAAATGGGGAAATTAGAACGTCTCAGCCGTAATCTGCAGCAGCTACTTGGCCAGATCGAGGTCCCTTGGTGCAGGCTGACAGGTCCAAGAGGCCACTGGGCTGCAGGAGAACCACCAAGATGACTGAATAGAAGTGTCCTGAGTGTGACACTGCCACACAGAAGAACCGAGCCAGCAAAGGGGAGACCGTTTGTGGAGACAGTGATGAAGAGACAGATCTGAAACCGAGGGAGTAAATCATTAGGACCGCAGACCACAAGAAGGAAAGCCTACCTGGACAAATTGCAACTTGCAATTTCAACCCTGGCTCCCTGTGAGGGGTGAGGAATTGGGGGAGTGGGGGACAGGTGAAAAGTGACAGCAAACAGGATAGTAACGACTGACAGTTACAACTGCAAGAGCATCTCATCATCCTTACAGCCTTTAAATCCAGTTTGGGAAGTTGGAAAATCTAAAAGTGGCTGTTGTGTTTCAAAGAAAGAATGTATTTTGCGTCTAACATGCTCTCTAAACCCAAGCTATTACTACAGTTGGTGCTATCTACTTTCTTGGCTTAGGGGTTTGCAAATTACTTCCCTGGAACAACCAGTAGCCTTGGACTCAGAAAACTCACAGGGAAGAGGCCATCCCCCCAGCATCTACAGCTTGAGGACCAGTACTGAGTCCCAACCTCACTTGCCCTAGGCAAGAACTAGGGTAAAATCTCCTCTCTGGCCCACAATCTTAGCTACTGTTACAACATTGTGCCTCCATCGGCACATGTCTATAGGGACTGGGGAAATCCTCCCCTGGGTCCTAGAACTCAGGAATGTTCCTGGCAGCTCCAGAAATGTAGATACTGTAACTCAAAACCCTGTCAGAAACTGGAGCCATGTATCAAGAGCTAGGGAAGATGGCCTTTCAGCCAAAGGAAGGACTAGATGCTGATGGAAAGACTTTAGCATCCTTCTAGTTTATCCCTAGAGGACAGAGAGGCCCACCCACAGTCTACCACTCTAGGAGCTCTAGTAACTATGATTTCAAGCTTTCCCACCAGATCTTGCCTCAGATAGCCTGGGAGCATCTTCATTCACATCCAGCATTGCCAGGACCACATTGACAAATCCATGAGCCCTTTACTCCCTCAGGACCTAGAAAAACCTCTCCATCTCGCCTTTGCCTATACCTTCAGGACCACAGACATAAATTTCACAAAGGCAAATGTTACTTATACACGCCTAGAAAAAAATATATATATGTATATATATATATATCAAGCCCTGGAAGTAAATAACTGCCAACAAAGTGTGTTATATCCAGCTGTGTTCATTACTTTTCTGCTGTGATAAGCCATCACAACCAAGTCAGTGTACAGAAGGAACGGATTATTTGCCTTCTGGTTCCAAAGAGATGAGTCTATCATAGCAGGGAAGCATGGCAGCAAGCAGCAGGCATCAGTGTTAACTGGATGCTGAGCATTTACATCGTCAACCATAAGAAAAGGCAGAGGAAGAGCCCTGTGAATGGCTACAAGGCTTTGAAACCTCAAAGTCTGCCCACAGTGATGCACATCCTCCAGCAAGGCCACACTTTGTAGACCTTGCCAAACAACACCCCCAACTAGGAAAACAAACATTCAAATACATGAGCCCACTGAAGACATTCTCCTTCAGATGCCCACACCAGCCAAATTATTTTTGAACGCTGAGGGAGAATATAGACACTTAAAGACCAGCACAAATCAAGGTAGCTCATGGCCACCAAGTTAACACTACAGAAGACATTTCAAAAAAGATACTAAGCATAGGAAAGGAAGGAAGACAGTCTTCATCAATAAAGTACAGAAAAAGAGTCAACTTCAGTCACAAGAGGAGAGAATCACATTCATGAGAGAACTGCTGAACAAAGGAGACCTCAGGTGGACCCCACCACGTCTCACACAGAAAACCAACAGTTTGCCGATGCTAGAGGAGAGCAAGTAAAAAACCGGATGAACCAATGAATCAGAAAAATAACCCCCCAAAATCCTGCAATATATAGACAGCTTTGAACAATAAGTAGTATAATTGGCCTCAACTGGTAAGTAAAGAGAGGCACACTGACTGGCAGGCTTAAAAATCAGATCCAAGAGTTTGTCTCCAAGAAATGTCCCTTAAGGGTAAATCACCACAGGCTGAGTCAAAGCATGGCAAACCATCGGTCAGGTGAGTGGAAACTTAAAGCTAACTGGCATAGCTGTTCTGATACCTGATAAAGTAGCCTTAAAACCAGAATTCTCAAGATAGCTAAGAAAGACTACCGTAAAACAACAAAGAAAACCATCAGGAAACAACCGTGGAGCTGGTGAGCTGGCTCAGGTGAAGACACTTTTTAACTGCAAAACCTGGCGGCCTGAGTTCAATCTCCTTCCACGTAATGGAAGGAGAACGGAATCCTGAAAGTGGTCCTCTGGCTTCCACATTTGTACCACAGCATGCACAAACGAAAGAAAGAGAGGGGGAGTGGGGGATGGAGAGATGAAGGGAAAGGGGGAAAGGAGGGAGGAAGGATGGAGAGAGAGAGAGGGAGGGAGAGCTAAGGAAAAAAACTTCTTAGAAGCAATTTCAAATTATGCACTGAACACCGAGGTTCCCAATTTCATTAAACAAAGATTAATGGAAATAAAATGCCAGATAGATCCTGATATTATAATAATGGGTGAGTTCAATATTTCACACATCCCTAGATAGATTATGCAAGCAAAAAACAAAGAACTTTCTAAATTTAACTATGTCATAGAGATTGGAGAGAGAGTTCAACAGTTAATAGCACAGAAGACTTGGGTTTGATTTCCCAGCACCCACTTGGTAGCTCATATCTATCTATAATTTGATTTCCAGGGAGTCTAACACCCTCTCTGGCTTCCATAGGTACCAGGCACATACATGGTGCACAGACATACATTCAGGCAAAACACTTGTAAACATAAAACAAAATTAACTGTACCACAGATCAAATGAAGTTAATGGATATTTATAGAATTTTCCATTCAATAGTAACATGATATTCATTCTTTTTCTTTTTATTGTTTTTATTGAACTATAAATTGTTCCCCACTCTCCTTGTCTCCCTTCCCCTCTTCCACACTTTCCAGTTCCCCAACATTCCCAGGAGATCTTGTCTTTTTCTCCTTCCTAAGAAGATTCATGTATGTCTCTCTTTGGGTCCTCTTTATGGTCTAGGTTCTCTGGGGTTGTAGACTGTAGGCTGGTTATCCTTTGCTTTATGTCTAATATCTGCTTATAAGTGAGTACATACTATATTTCTCTTTCTGGGTCTGGGTTACCTCCATTCAGTATGGTTTTTTTTTTTTTCTTTTTTTTTTTTTTTAATTTTTATTTTGTTTTTTTTTTTTTACCACTAAGTAGTACTCCACTGTGTAAATGTATCACATTTTCCTTATCAATTCATCAGTGGAAGGGCATCTAACCAGGTTCCGGCTATTACAAATAATGCTGCTATAAACATAGTTGGGCAAATATCCATGTGGTATGATTGAGCATCCTTTGGGTATATGCCCAAAAGTGGTATTGCTGGGCCTTGAGGTAAATTGATTAATAATTTTCTGAGAAATCGCCATACTAATATCCAAAGGGGCTGTACTAGCTTGCACTCTCACCAGCAATGCAGGAGTTTTCCCTTTACCCCACAACCTCTCCAGCATAAGCTGTCATCTGTGTTTTTGATCTTGGCCCTTCTGACAAGTGTAAGATGGAACCTCAGAGTTCTTTTGACTTCCTTTTCTCTGATGGCTAAGGAAATTGAGCCTTTCCTTTAGTGCCTTTCAACCATTTGAAATTCCTCTTTTGAGAGTTCTCTGTTTAGAACTGTACCCCATTTTAATTTTGAAACAGGCCAAAAATCGAGTTTTACCAAATGCAAAATAATTTAAATTGTATTTTGTTTGTAATAATAAAGTTCATAAGGCAATAAAGCTAGAAATCAATAGCAAGAAAAGCTACACAAATACACAGATTGAATCAATCTTGAATGAAGAATGGGTCATTAGAGAAACCACAGAAGAAGTTAAAAGTATCTAAAACCAAATAAGAACGAGTGTGAACTCATTGAAACCTATGGGAGACGGTTAAGTCAATTCTAAGAAGTACATAGTTATGAGTGTTTATAGTAAAAAACAATGAGAAAAAATACCACATAAATAACTTAATAATAGATCCCAAGGTTCTAGACAAACAAGAACAACAGAAACCCAACATACAGCAACAAAATAATAATAAATGGATATTATGTCAGAAATTAATTAAATAGAGATTAAAGAGTAGTACATAGAATCAAACACAAAGTTGGTTCTTGAAATGATAAACAAGACTGATGGTTGTTGAGTGCCAAATAGCCCTGAAAACTTACGTACAAGTAACATTGTATACACTGAACAGATATATATTTTTTCTATGTATATACAAATACATATAAACATATAAAACGATAATTAGTGAAATGACAGGTCATGGACTTGAAGGATAGTGGGTATGGGTATATGGGATGACTGGGAGGGAATAAAACAAAAGGAGAAATGTAATTAAATTATAATCTCAAAAATAAAAAGATAAAAAAGAACCGACAATCTTCTAGTCAAACTAACTAAAAGAGAAAGAAAACCAAAACTAAAAAAATAATGATTGAAAAATTGGAGACAAAAAAAAAACATAGGCAGGTAGATCTCTGTGAGTTTGAGGCCAACCTGGTCTACAGAATGAGTTCCAGGACAGCCTAGGGCTACACAGAGAATCCCTGTCTCAGAAAAATAATTAATTAATTAACTTAAAAGTAAAAAAATTATAGGTCACTATAGATCCTAGTAAAAGCTAGAAAATCATTAGGAAATCCTCTGAAAACTTATACTTCAGAACAGTAGAAAATATAGAAATTTTTGATACATTCCTAAATACATATGACCTATTAAAATTAAATCAAGACATGAACAACTTAAACAGAGATATAATGATAAAAACACTGAAACAATAAAATGTCTTTCAACAAAGACAGGTTGTATGAACCAAGTCTGGCACTGGAGGGTCCCTCTAACCTTCCTGAAGGGGTGAGAGAAGGGGCCTGTGCTATGCAGTAGGTCATAGAACACATAAAATGCCCTGAGAGAACCACATTTTGGAGGCTGAGAGGTTCAGCGGAGGAATAAGTAACCCCACAGGTGGGATACAGAAAGAAATGCCCCCAGCTCATTCTCATACCTCCTTCCACCTGCCTGGGCTACAACCAGAAGTTACAGGAGAAGGCACTCATTACCAAAAATTTAGGGTTCTCAAACTGGAGTAAGCATCACAATTATCCAGATGCTAGCTTCTGATTCAGTTGCTCTGCAGTGGATGTTTCCCCAATGCCACCAGTATCCATAAGATGCCCACGCCACTAGCAGACCATAAGGAGTATAGTCACAGACATTCAGTCTCCCATTAGGCCTGACTTCTGGGGTGCAGAGCAGGGATGATGACCCGCAGAGCAAAGGAGGCACATAGTAAGTTAGTTTTTCTATTTATACTATCTCTATGATTACTATCGATAGTCTATAGATGTTTCAAGTGTACAATAGTTCAATTGATACTATTCAAGTGTACAATAGTTCATCTGATGAATGATTTGCATTCATCAGATGCCATACTTGGAGTTTTCATCCTTCCTCAGGTTAGTGATAAGCAACAGAGTCTATGGTATGGTGCCAGGCCACAACCAGCCACAACTTAGCCAACCAGTCCCCAGTGTGAACAACTGACCCTCAGTCTGCTGTGTTGGTAAGCTATGGTGTTTAATAGGAATAGTGATTACATTCTCCACTCATGATTTCTTTTCCATTTATAAAGGGTGTGTCTGGCTATAACACCATTTTTAAGTTAAGTAGTAGCCACAGAGTGACTCTGGTGTTATAGTGCAAAGCAGGCATGAATGACTACAGCTATGCTTTGATTCATATTTCATTCTTCCGTTACAAAAGTGTGTTACTATTAACTCACCTAAGTCTTACCTGCCTTTCAAAATGATCCTGAAAATTATCCACAGAGTATATACAGAAAAGCCAGGAACTTTATGCTTTGAGAAGATCCAGCTTTGTTTGCTTTCCATTAGGATTAACCCTCAGGCATCTCGAAATTGAGTTGTTAAGTAAAAATTTGATGTCCACTGTGTTCTAGGAAGCATGCTAATGACTGAGGGTCCTGAGGTGAACCAAAGGGCCACAGTTCCCTCACTTTAAGAGTTAGTTGGCTAATAAGAACATACCTGTGAAGGCTTTCTGATTGTCAGCAGTAGACATGAGCTCAAGTAACTTAAAAAGAAATGGGGTATAAAATCTCCTGTTAGGGCTTTGTCAGTAGGTAGATTGATGGGTCTGGGAAGGAGATAAGAGAAAGTAGGAAGTGACGGTTACCTGAATGCATTATATATACATATACATGTATGCATTGTATATGTGTAAATGTGCATTATATGTATACCTATACATATGAAATTATTAGCATAAATTTAAGTAATCAAAATAAAGTAAAATGCATAGGGGAAACACTGTAATGTGAATTAAACTTGAAAGACAAAAGGTCAGCCATTTTAGGGGGAAAGACAAAAACCACGATGTCACGGCCACCCTCGTCCAGCAAGGATGACGCGACCACCGGAGCTCTTCTCACTGCAGTTTATTCCAGACCTTTTACAACTCTCTCTCTCCTCTCTCTCTTTTTCCTCCCTCTCCTCCCAGCCCTTAAGTAGGCATGGGCTGCCAATCCCAAACTGCCAGGTGGGCACTGCCCATAGGTTCACGCATATGCAGGCAGCTGATGATCATTGCGTGATCAGGCATAAGTCAGACTTTAGCCATAGGAGTTGATTATACATCTCCATCAGGTGTGACACCACGCAGCTCGCTACACCACAAGTCTCCATGAGACTAGGCAAGTCATAGTTCTCACACTGTGGGTTCTTTCTTAACTCCATTTTGGATAAGATTCCAGGACAAGCAATTCTCAAATATGCCCAGGTTTTATCAGCTATGGTTGGTAACTGTTGCTGCAGTCTCTTTGAGACTTTTCTTTCCTCCTATGTCACTCTGGCTTTTAGTAGACCACGACCCCTAATGAAAAGTATCCCAATTCTTCAACTTAATACAAACTGTAGCAGGTAAATAACTATACCCTTCGTGTTTGTGGCATCTTTTCTTCCCCAAGGATCACAGGTACCTTCATCTCAAATGAGACTTGGGATTACCGTATGATGTACACAAGTGGCCCAGTTGACGATTATTTGGTGCTCCATAGGATAGGAAAACAGACTCAGGTAGGAATGTACCCAAATTTTAGTATTTAGCTTCCCATTTGTAAACTGTTTAGGAAGGATTTGGAGGTGTGACCTTGTTGGAGGAAATATGATTTTGTTAGAGAAGGTATTGCTTTAAGTCTTCAAAAACCCATCTCTCTCTCTCTCTCTCTCTCTCTCTCTCTCTCTCTCTCTCTCTCTCTCTCTCTCTCTCTCTCTCTCTCTCTGCCTCTAATTTGCAGATCAGTATGTAAGCTTAGAGAATGTTCCAGCACCATGCCTACCTGCCTGCCACCATACTTCCTGCCATGATGCTCATGGCCTCTGAAACTGTAAACCAGGCCCCAATTAATGCTTTCTTTTATGAGTTGCTTTAGTCATTGTATCATAGCAATAGAAAAGTAATTAAGACACCAAGTTCACAACACAAGTGTATGGCAGAAGCTCAGTGAACAACCACATTGAAGATGAGAGTCTTCAGCCCATGACTTTGAACAGTTTTCTACCCAGAAGCAACATCTGTTCAGAGAGTCAGATAACCTACGTCAAAATGCTATCTCAATGTAGAGTATTTTGTTTTGCTTCTGTTTCATATCTCACTGCCTTCTCATGTTGCCTTTCCACAGAGTTAATAATCAAAGACACACTCTAGACTAGGGATGGCCGACGACTTTCCTTTCAACGTGCCAGCTTAGATGAGCCGATAGTGACAATTTAGAGCCTTGGATTAAGAAGCATTCACGTTACATTCAGGCTGAGCAGGAACATAGAATGTTCTGTAAATGATGTCATGGACACAGTGAGGATTGTCACAACCATGACTTTCATTACTCTAGATAGGATTCCATCCCTGGTCCTCGTCTGACTTTTCTGGGGATATTTCTCCAGAGGCTACAATTCTGACTACGAATAATGAGAAATGATTTTGTAAAATTGTTCCTATCATGGCTATCAACTGCAGGCTCTCCTTAAGACATTCTAGATGTCAGGATTTAAACATAAGTATCTTCTGAAATCCATCAATGTCTGAGTAGCTGATTAAGCACAATGGACTATAACCATGTTCTCTTTTCTGGTCTTCAGGCAATTTTTGATCTTTGAGAACTGAAATATTACCATGATGAGGGGACTTCCTTACACATTCTGCACATGATATCGGATGATGTGTGAAATTGATTCTGAACACTAGGAAGGCTATGATTTATCATCACACATTAGACCTGCTGGAGTGCTCCTGAGTAAATCCCAGCTAGCCTCAGTTTCTACCTTCAAGAAAAAGAACTCTTAGTGATCCCAGAAATGTTCAGTATAAAGCTTTCACACTTAACATCTACAAAGCAGTCTTCATTTATTAAACCTACATGTCTTAACTGAACCCTAACACATGCCAGGTAGTGTTCCAGCATCTCCAGACACAGCACTGGCCAAGAAGCACCAGCTGACTTTCGAGAGTCACTTGCCCTTGGAGCAAACTGGCTCCCCTCCCTGATCACAGCTTAGACATGCTATTTGGCAAGCACCGGCAGCCTGCTGCCTGGTGGCTTTATCTGGACATCATCCCACAGATGTATAGACTGCAGAAACTAAAAGGAGACATCCTAGAGGGGCTAACCCCTTGGTCAGGCCTTCGACACTTATCCTTGGTACAAGGCACAGGCCTATAAAAGTCTTCCACACAAGGTATTTCATATGAGCCCCTCAGGCAAGCACTGTGCAGAAGCAGAGCATCAGGGGGAGACAGACACCAGGAAGATGCGAAAGTGGACAAAAGTGTCATCTCTTCTGGAATCCAGCCATGACACCATCGCATGAGCCGGTCAAGAGAAATGGCAAGCTGAACATCAGAATGACACAGCAAAACTGTTGTATTTGGATGTTTGGGTTTGGGTTTGGCATAAGTACCCCCAAGTCTTTTTTCCCTTGCCCCCCACAGCTCTGCCTCTCAAGTTCTGGATTAGATCTAGGTTTATCTATTTGAGTAAGTAGCCATGGGCGATTCCCATGCCATCCGATTTCCCCCATATCAATAATAAAAACTAAGCCTTGGTCGAAATATAAGCCACAAGCCACAAACTCTGGCCAAGTTTGGAGAGCAGGTCATTGCCTCACTGAATTAAAATCGTGTATTTTGAAATTTTATCTTGACTTTGTCTGTAATTAGCCATGAGGCCTCATACTCGCCGCTTCTAGCTTTCTGGGCCCCACTTCCATTATTTGTACCAAAGTGCCTTAAAGAGTTGAAGCGGTGATGTGACTCTGGTGTTTGGGGTTTGTTTGTTTCTGTTTTACATTTGCTGGCCTCCTTCAGGCAATGATCGATTCATTCCTAGTATAACTTACCAGTGTAAAATAGTTCTTACAGGAAAGTAATGCATATTTAAAACACGCAGGCCTGCCAGATCAGTCCTCAACCTATTCCCATGGCTTCAAGATCAATAATAAAGCTTCTGAGATATGCAGAGCAGAATTTTTATAAGCCCCTCCCCACCTCATCCTTGGCTACTTCCTATCCTGCCTCCTGCTCCCCACTGCCTCCCCCACCTCTGGTGGTTAGCAATAGGGAGTACTAAGTTTCTCTAACATCTGAACTTTTCCTCTCATTAAGCATCTGAAGCTATGGGTTTCTTCAGATTTTTAGTAGGCTTTTGCCTAATCATTTCCATTTTAATGTACTTGTGCTTTTCTGACAGCCTGTCTGTCTAAACACTACTCATGGACACTTGGCATGCAAGCTCTCTGTGGTGGTAGCTAAGGTTTCTCCCCAATAAGAGAGGCAACATGAACACTTCTATATCTATTGCTTCTCCAGAAAGACTTCTTTGGAAAAACTGGTCAATGAGTAAAACTGGTCTTCTTACCATTTATACATATACATTCAGCTATGTATCTAGCCTATGACTCTCTCCCCAGCCAAGACACTAGCTAAAGGAAACAGGGCAATTCCCTAGGGATTTACCAATTGAGTTGACTCAGTCAATGTTCGCTTTAGAAAGGGACTTACGTTTCACCATCCCACCCAACCCCACCCCATAGTCACGACATGTCAGAGTTACAGGTCTGCAGACCTCTACTAAGAACCCCACGGAGATGTGACAATGTATTCTCCCACTTCTGTGTCTGCTCCAGGGGCCACTTCTGGAAACCTCTGGGATGGATTTCGCTAATTCTCGTGTTGGGCTTTCAGTTCCATTCAGGCAATGTAAGTGATCACAAGGATGAAAGAGAAAGTCGTCCTGATGCTAGTGTCCATAGCTGTGTGGTCCCTTCAGCAATCCAGGAGCAGCTGCGACCTTTCTCTCCAAGGCACCAGCTAATATTAAGAACATGCACTCCTGGCCAGCAGCTTTATTTTTATTAATTAGACCTATCTTTCTTTCCTGCCCTTAAGTATGCTCCATTCCTCCTTCTAGTCCTCCAGCCCTAACACTTTCATCACTAGGATAGATGATAGTCCCCTCTTACTCTTAGGAGAAGCCAGGACCCCAGGGGATATCTGACACAGTAAACAGGCCTAACTACCGTACATACTATATTTCTTCCTATGTGCATACCCTATAGCAAAGGGTAGTTTATAAACTAGACACAGTATAAGAAAAACCAGTAAATAAATGAGTAGCTAATCAAATGGCTTCCTTTTGAAAATTTTTAAGTTTATTCCTGTATTTTATGTGTATAAGTTTTTGCCTATATGTGTGTCTGCATCAAGCATGTGCCTGGTGCTAAGGAAGGCCAGAAGAGGGCATCTAATCCTCTGGGACTGGAGTTACAGAGACCATAGTGAATCAAACACAGGTCCTCCTCTGGAAGAGCAGCCAGTGCTCTTAACCACTGTGTGTGTGTGCGCGTGCGTGCGCGAATGCGTTCATGATGCATACGTGTGCATGTGTGCATTTATGTGCAGAGACCAGAGGTTGATCTTGTGTGTCTCCCTCTACACTTCCCACCTTAGTTTTTGAGGCACAATCTCTCTTCGCTAAACTTGGAGCTCACCATTTTGACTAAATTGGCAGGCCAAAAAACCGCAAAGATTTTGTCTCTGTCCCCAACTCCCCGTGTTAGAGTCACACCACGCCTGGATCTTACATGAATGACAGGGACACAAAGACAGGCCTTCATGCTTGTGCAGTGAGCGTTGTGTCCACGAAGTCATTTTCCAATCTGTTTCCATCTGTTTCTTGCAGTAAAAATAGCCAGTTGTCACTCATCTCAGAAGAGTCCCCTGCTAGACTCAATGTCTTCTGGGGCAACGCACTGCTATCAGTTGGAACATAGTTTCTTTTAATGTCATCCACCCACAAATTGAATGGCTTTTTCATCTCAATGAAGAACTAACCACTCACTGTGACTGTAACTTGTGCAGGTTAAAGTGCACAACAAAGATAACACACATTCCTCATTTGCCATATTTCACCAATGTAAGGATAATTCATACTGTAGTTCAGTGATTCTCAACCTATGGGTCGCTGACTCTTTGGGGGGATGAATGGCCATCCCATAGGGATCACATGAGAAGAAAACACATATATTTACATTACAGTTCATAATAGTAGCAAAATTGCAGTTAGGAAGTAGCAATGAAAATAATTTTATGGCTAGGGGTCACCACAACATGAGGAATTGCACTATAGGATTAGGAAAGTGGAGAATCACTTGTCTAGATCTTAGCTATTGAGATCAGGCTATGCCCTATTCTAAATTTTACTCTATAGTGTATGAAATAGTGGTTTGTCTGACTGTGCCTGGCCCTGAAAAGCTGCATCACACAAAGGCATCTGTCTCCATTCGAGTGCATTTGTAGAGGCAGAATGATTCCGCATCTTTGTGGACACAACACTGCCTTCCAGCCCCACCCACAAGGCCAAGACTGATAGCTATTTCTAAATGTGAGAAAGGTATCTCCCTATAACTTATCAGTGTGAATTAGAAGGAAAACCGGGTCCAAGAACTTGCCAAGCACAGCAGCCTGAGGAAGAATGCACACTTTCACGTGAACTCCAGAAAGAGGAGGACATCTAACACTATGATACGGAGAGGCCCCGCCAACCTGTCATCTGTGTGTGATCAAAAGACGGACAGGCAGAAAACTCCCACCTGCCCAAGAGGCTTCAGATCTACTTGGTCCCCACTGTGGATACAAACTATTCAAATTGCTATCCATCCATCTGCCCATCTGTCCATCTTGACCTGCCTTCCATCATCTGACATTCATTTGTCTAGACCTGTCATCTGGTCAGAAGCTCTTTTGTCCACCTGGTCCTGTCCTTCACCTCAACAACCCCTAGTCCCAGTTTGGCTTGAATCTGCTGCACTCAGCTCAAACTTGTGACCTAGTGCATGGATCTGCCGCAGGTATTTCCAACAGGGCTCCTTATCTTATCCCCACAAGGACTTCCTCTGCATCCCTAACTTCCTACTCTGCCTCTGAGTTGGACCTCTGTTGGGAGCAATGAGACCCCAGATCCTGAATTTCTTGTAATCCCCTGATCTGAGTGCCTACAGCTGCTCTGAGCACGAGACCTTCAGGAGTTCCTGATGGCAGGAGAGTGGTTTCTGGTGGGTTTGGCTGGGATGTGGCTATCTCTATATAATCTGCCCCTGAACACAATAAAGAGGGCATTCTTGGGGAATTCAAGAATGACCCGTGTCACTATCTCTGTTTGTGTGTGTCTGTGTATTTTAACCTCCAGCCCCCTTGCCCAAAGCTCACAAACTGGGTGCCAGCGCTCAGAGCGCAGACATGGGGGCGCGGTGCACGGCAGACCTCTATGGAACTCCTTAACTCTCTTGAAACCTTTTTATCCCTTGCAGTTTCCTGCAACCTACATAAATACATATATAAATAGATGACAAGTCCCCTGTGTGGTGTCTAATGTGTCTCACAAGTAGTATTAACAGTTAAGATTGGAATAAAAGAAGCTGCGTTTGCCTCAGCCAGTTATCCAAGGAGTTGGGACTACTTAGCAACTGCTTTCAATAAAACCACTGTACTGTGTGACTTTGTTACTCAATAGATTTTGACATTGTTGAAAGACACAAACGTGTTTGTCCATTCTTCTGATACAGTGCACTTTAGACTCTAGCAACCTCCTCATTGGATTTTTTTTCATCCCTTTCTAAGAATTCAGCTTTTCACATAAAAGAAGCATTCTAGCATGCTCCTTCTGAGCCTGTCTGCACTGTCAACATCACTGCTCTTGTGCCGTAAGGTTGTGAAAGTAAAGCCAGGACTACTGAACCCGAACACAGCTACACCATGATGGTCAGCCTAATAACAGAGAGGGTGACGGGGTGAGACTGCAGGATGGCATCATGCTTCTCAGAAGGCTGTGAAAGTTTAGAAAGCCTTTAACTACTGTAATTTTCCATTTAATATTTCTAGGCCATATTTGATCATAGGTTACTGAAACCATGAAAAAAATAAAATTGTATATCAGAGGTTACTGTACCAAGAGAAGTGGTTACAATTAATTTGTCTCTTCCTACAAACTTCCAAAATGTAATATTAAAGATGGAGTCCTTTTCTCTACCTCTTGAAATTGGATTGGCCTTACTACTTCCTTTAGCTCTTTAGCCATAGTAAACACAGTATTGCATCAGTTCTGGTTCTAGATCTAAATGCACTTCATGTTTTTACTCTTGCTTTGGGAACCTACTGACCTGCCAGCCAGATGAACAAGCCCAGGCTTGCCTACTGGAAGATGAGAACGATCACCAGGAGAACCAAATGGTTGATAATCACTTAGGCCTCAGAAACATTCCATCCAGGTGACTTGACTTTCAGCACAGGCATATGAGAGAGTCTAGTTTTGTCCAGGAGAAAAATAACCCTGCTGACTGAGGAACTCACAACCATAATAAAAGGTTGTTGCTTTAAGCTACTTGTCTTGGTATGCTTGGTTACCCTACACAGATAACTCATACAGTTTTCTTGTGTTAAATATCTCCCCACTGTTTCTCTAACTAGACCAGGATTGATAACGGAAACATATTAAAAATAGAAATCAGCAATTTAGCATTCAAGCAACTTCATTTATAGGATCCCAGACCTTTTCATGCCAAAGACAAGCTCCATGGTAAGAAAAGACTAACTTTGCTACTTGCTCCCCTCTCAAGTGGTTTGTGCATAATGTTATCTTTAAACAAAAGTTTGTCCTTTTAAAATATGTGATATCCAACCCCAATTTCAAGTGCCTGCCCCATTACAGTCAACTGTCCTTTTTTTCAGAATTGTTCATTTTCAGCACAAAGGCAACAATTGTGACTATGAGAGGCGATGGGTGTGTTCATTGCCTTGATGATGATAATTACTCCACAATCCACACATATACCAAATATTGTATAGTGAGTTAATCCTCCTTGTCAAGTTGACTAGATTTAGAATCACCCAGGAGGCATACTTGTGGTTCTATGAAGACCTTTCCAGGGAGAATTACCTGACGCAGAAAACGCACCCTGAACACAGGTGGTGCTATCCCAAGGACTGGGGGGCTCAGACTGAATAAAAGCCGGAGGGGGGGGGGAAACAGATAAGAACAAGCATTCGTCTTCCTCTGCTGAACAGGAAGAGTCCTAGCTATGTGTTCCCACGGCCATGAACTCTGCTATAACGGACACTGCCCTCTCCAACCCCAAGCCAAAAGCATTTTCCCTCCCATTCGCTGCTTGTTAGGTATTTAGTCTCCGCAGTGAGAAAGGAAACTAATACACATCTCTTGAAAATAATTTTATTTGCTGATTACATCAACTAAATCCTTCTAAATAAGAACAAGAGAAAGTAAACAGAGTCAGTGACTTGAGGGAATGAGTCTAGCAACTTGGAAAATTCACATTAATGCCCTCAACCTATCTCTGCTAATAATTTAAATACATTGATCAATGGGAATATATCTGTGAAGAAAAGCTGGGGACCAGGACCCCTTCTTCTCTCTTTTGTTTCATAGTCACAGAGGGACATGGAAAATAATGAGCATTTTTGATGGACGTGCTGCCTAGTCACAGCCTGAGCAATGGGACTTTCCGAATGTGAGCTGAAAAGTCGGAGCTCAGGAGCCAAAATAAAACTGCTCTCCTCCCTTTTATCCTAATCTATCTCAGGGGTTTGAGACAATGATGGATGAGTGGGGAACAACTCCTCTAGGGCCTTACACAGCCTGTTGTTTTTGTTACTTGGACTTCATACCGCTCTCAACCAAGTATTCTCTGAAGGATATAAAATTCACTAGCCAGGATAGACCCTGATGAATGGAGTTCTCTTTACCTATGGGTATGTATTTCTGACTATACATATTCTATAGCTGAAATCTCAAATGTACAGTTAATACTGTTACCTGTAGTTACACAGGACACAAATATATGGTAATTCAAACTCTGATTAAAGAACTTGAAGAGAATGCAAAGGAAATGGAAAGACATCCCATGACCATGAACTAGAAGAATTAACATTTTTAAATGTACAAAGACATTCTTTACAAAGCTATAACAAAAATCAATCCTAACATTATATGAAACACAAAACAATTTCAAGGGAAAAGTACAAAGCTGGAGCTATTACCCTACCTGATGCCAAAACTCTGCAGTTATAGTGCCCCACGTAGCATGCTGTCGGCATAAACATAGACACACGGCCTAATGAAAGGAGACTTCAGATGTACTCCATAGGCTTATAATTGACTGAAGTCGCTGTTGTTGTCACTGTTGTTATCATTGTTGTTGTTATAAGGAACCAAAAACAGGGACTGGAGAGATGGTTCAGCAGTTAACACTGGCTGTTCTCCCAGAGGACCCAGGTTTAATTCCCAGCACCCAAACGGCAGTTCAAATTATCTGTAACTCCAGTTCCAGGGGATCTGACGGTCTCACACAGACATTCATGCAGGCGAAATGTCAATGCACATAAAATAGAAATAAATAAAATATTTTAAAATAAAATAAAAGTACTAAAAGCATACATTAGAGAAAAGACAATGTATTCTCCTCAGTAAATGGTGCTGTAAAACCTACATGTGCATGAAACAAAATTAAAATTTGATCTTTATCACTTAGTCCCTACAAAAACCAACTTGAAATAGATCAAATCTAAGTTAAAAGCTGAAATTCTGAAACTACTGGAGGAAAACAAGTGGAAATATTTTAAACATCGGTATAGATGAGAATTTGTGAACAAGAACCCAGACACACAGACAACACAAACCAGAACTAGGCAAATGACATTATGTGAATTTCAAATGTTTCTTTCACCGCAGAGGAGAGAATCGGTATGAAGAGACAACCTACAGAAAGAGAAAACTGACAGCTATGCATCTGATACAGGGTTAATAGCTTAAGTAATACAAACACTTCAAACTCAAGGAAGACAGCCTAATCTAAAAATGGGCAAATGATACAAAGGAAGTGGACAAAAAATTCAGGGACAAATACTCAACAGCTCTAGTTTTCAGCAAGGCACGAATGAAAATGACAAGGAGATATTATTCATCCCACTTAGAGTAGCTACTGTACGAAGACAGAAGATGGGGCTGGAGAGATGGCTCGATGGTTAAGAGCATCTTTGTTTTTACAGAAGACCCAACTCTGTTCCCAGCACCCTGGCTGCTCACAAGGACCTGCATCCCCAGCTCTAAGGGAACCAGTACTGCCTCTGGCCTCTGCAGGCAGGCAGCATGCATGCACACATACCCACAGTCAAAAGCATAGGTTAGAGGTTTAGCCCCAGTTCAACAGTTTTGAGAGGTAGAATTTCAGGCATTGATAAGGTCCTGAAGGCTCTGTCTCAGGAGGGAGCGCAGGAGCTCAGCCTCTCTATTTCTTTCCTCCCTTCTGACCTCTCTTCCCCACTACCTTGCTAGTTCTCACTTAGCATGTCCTTACTAACCCGCCCACTTTCGGCCATGGCTAATACTCATCCAGAATCCTGGAACAGATGAGGAGATCCAGTGGGCCCTCCCAAGCCCATCTTTTCCATACGGATACAAGGTTTACATTTAAATACAGGGCAAGAGTATGGATAATTTTTCAGTCTTGTCAACATATGGTTCCGCCCATCATTGACCCATCTTTGTCTTCATTCTAGTCTCTTCTGTAAAGTAGTTTGACAAGTTGTCAGAACTGTATGAAATCTCTTCCTGGGATCCAAATCTCCCCTTTGGCTATCACCAGGCCTCAGCCTTTCCTTCTACCAGCTGGACCCTAATAAGAGTACATAGCACCTCCCTTAACACTATTCTAGCTGGAGCACATAGCATCATCTTTAACCCTGGCACTTCCCTTAACACGACCCTAGTTGGAGCACAGAACCCCACCCTTACCACTACCCAATCTGCTTGCTTGAACTTTTCCATGGTACATATCTGTGTAGTTTTCAACTCCTATCCGGGTAGGGAATGTCTTTTCCAAGCTATGCTCTGTGAGGGTGAAGTTCCATAATCTTAGCCAGGATTTCACCTTCTCTGGACCTTGGCCCACACCAGGCAAATCCTGTGAAGGGTTAGATAAGATGATGTTTATAATCCCTTCCAACCTAAAAACCAAGAAAGTAAATTTAGAACCAAGGAAAAAAATTTCAAGGTCTTGTTATACTTTTATTTTCTTTTTAAGGCAACTGTAAAGCATTAGGGGAAGAAAGACAGATGCTGTAAAAAGCATGTTTACTAACTAATAAAAGAAGATAAAAAGTAACTGGAGAGAAATCCCATTTATATATCCCTTGAGGATTAGGCCACAATACATGCTTCTTAATTCTTTTTTAAAGCACTTCATTCAGAGCTAAGATTCTACAGGCTACTCCTGAAGGCTGGCTCTGAATGAGGTAATTCAATTAAAATGGACTTGAGCTTCTCCAAAATATATTTCATAAAGATTTAGGACTAGTTCAAGGCAACCTCAGTGTCGCACTGGCAGAACTGTGACAAAGGACAGATAGACCATGGAAGTGAGTGCCTCTGTTAGCATTTATTTTATTTATGTGTGTCTGTCTGCTGTGTGTGTATGTATGTGTGTGCATGTGTGTGCATGCACACAAGCACACTTGAGAGGCCAGAATAGGGTATTGGATCTCCTGGAACTGGGACAAAAGTGCTCTTAGCTGCTGATCTATCTCTTCAGTCCCAGCAATGAGATGCGCTCTGAGCTACCTAGAAAGGGCCATCAGTAAGGGAACTATACCTGTTGAAAGAGAATATGCCCCAGCACCTCCCAAAAGTTCACAGAATCTGACATTCATTTGTTCATATCGGCTCAGATAAATCAATATTTTCATAGCAGCAAATGAAGCTTAATAATTGTTCATAATGAATATCATTTGCACAATTCTGGGTGAGATTGCAGACAGTGTGATGCCTGTGTGACCCAATTAATGAGAGAAATCAGTATGAGAAAGCATAGATTTCTTGAAAGAGGGAATGGCAGGCTTTAGAAAGTCACAAAGACAGTAAGAGAACAGCTGAAAGGTGACAAGAAATAATGGGTGATACGCCAGAAAGAAAGAATCCCAACCAAAGGCAGCTCCAGCTACATAGTTCCCTCCAGCGGGGGTCGGGGAGAACCTTATCAAAGAAAAGGTGGCAATCCTGTGACAAGACAGAGTCCTACCCTCAAGACAAGACAAGGTCCTCACAAGCCTCCAATCAGGTCTTTTGGTAAGACCATGGCTCCTTTGAAGGACAAATCGGCAGTGGAAAGGAACCCCAATTTTGTCACTCTCTATGACTCAGAAGGCAATGGCCAGGTGCTATGCATGGGAACCTATTATTTAAAACTGAAATACCCTTGAGGGCTAGGAATAGGAATAACCATAATTCAGGGAGCCTGAATTTAATCCCCCACAACTCCCAAGTGAAAGATGGTATAGATGTTGACAAGCTGTAGCAGATGAGAGGTTCTGCTCTGGCAATCGAATGCACAGGGAACGGTGACCCCATCCTAGGTGCTCAGGAGTGAATGTCATGTACTAATAGATAACACTGAAGTTCAATATTCATGACCCTGAAGTCAGTCTGTGGGGCAACCTCTGAACACACCTGTCCGCCATTCCCTGATGCAGGACCCGGGAATTTACAAGTCTATCCCCGCAGCTGAGTGATAGTAATTAGGATTTCTTCAAAGGGGAAAGAGAGGTTCGCTGCCTGTGCAGAGCTCAGCTTGTGGTTGTTACCACCATTCCCAGCACGCACACTTGGAAGAATCGTTTCCAGCTGGATTAGTCAGCTGTGGGATAATAACCTGGGGAGTCACAGGAAGGTGGGAAACCCTGTGTAGCCCAAAGACTGCAAAGATAAGTGTGTCTGCTAGTCTTTGTTGCTGTTCATAAGAGTCATAGGTGTTAGTTGCGTTCCTCCTCTGGGAGCTCAAACGTGCTTTCTGGTACCATGAAAACTAATCCTCAGAGAGGAGTAGTCACTTCCAGCCTGGCAGTCTAAGTGCTTGGAGTCTTTGGCAATAAGGACTCGTCTTCCACCACTGGGGGGCAATCAAGGACAACAGTAGTAACCTGTAATGTCCCGGGCATCTCTTGGATGGCCATTACCAACAATTCCAAAAGGCTTCTCCTGACGGGTGTTGGGGTTTCTGTTAGATGGCACTTGACTCTTCAAAATAGCATTGTCGGTCCACATGTGAACATTTTTTAAATGTTATAAAGAAGAAGAAGAACCCCCTAAATCAAATAAAAACACCATAGCAGAATCAATAGGCACAGCCAGAAAAAAGAAAGAGTGTCAGGGATAGAGAACAAGATTGAGGAAATACTACACTCAAACACGGATAAACAAAACTAAAGAAACATAACTACAATGTCCAGGAATTCTGAGATAGAATCGCAAGAAAAAAGCAAAGAAGGAGTCCAGATAAGAAGTGGAGGTAGAAAGGATGGATTATTCAATAAATTAGAAAAGACCATAACTCAAATATATAGAAAGAAATCTGCATCCAAACACAGAGGCATTTGGAACTAAATAGGTGTGGCCAGATAAGAACCACTCCACAACATCTCATCTCCAGAACATATCATAGTAAAGAGAGCAAAAATGCAGAACAACTAAACAATATTTAGGGTACACATACATGCACACATGGACACACAGACACATACACAAAAAAAAACCCTCTGAAACTAAAAGGGCATGAAGATATACAAGTTCCTCAAAAGTTAAAATCAGAACTATCCTATGACCCAGCTGAGACTTTCCTACATAGATATACAATTGACTTTAAGTCAGCATATCACAGAGACACTTGCAAGCCTGTTTTTATTGCTATCCTACTCAAAATACCGATGTAAATGGAACCAGCCTAGACATTCACCAGCAGAAAAGTGGGTCCAGAAAATACTGTATGTATACATAGTAGAATTTGGTTTTGAAGAAGGACCTCACTCTAATCTAGGTTGCAATAAAACTTACCTTATAGCTCAGACTGGTCTTGAACTCTGCCTTCTGAGTGTTGGGATTACAGGAGTGAGCCTGTTCAACCATAAAGATAACTGCAATCAGGTAATAGCTCAATTGGTACAGTGCTTTGGGGCACTAAAAGGAATAGGGACAGGGAATGTGAACCACCTACCAGGTCCAAAGGAATAGATGCCAAAGGCCAAGACGACTGCTCTGAACTTCTTGTTCTGCATCAGTTGTTTTAAAACAGATATTAACCACAGCCACCAGGAGAGCTCCTTAAAGAACACAGTGATGGCCCCAAGTCCTGGAGCTTCTGACTAGGTTTTGCATTTTAAAAAGATCCCAGGAGATGTTAATGCTTAACACCTTGAGGCTCAGTACCTGCCTGACACTCAGTACTTGTCAGAATAATCTTGGGATAGTATAAAAAACACGCAGGCCATACCCCAGATCAAGTCCACCAGAATCCTTGTGGATTTAATTTTCAAAACTGGGGCAAGAGTTTAAATATAGTTGTGCAGGTCTATTATCCCAGCACTCAGAAGGCTGAGGCAGGAGGATCTCAATTGGAGATAGACTGGGTTACATAGCATAACTTTGTCTCAGTATAAGATGGAATCAGATGATTTTGATACACAGCCAAGAAATAGTGCAAATGGGCTGGGGAGGGGTCTGCTATAAAGAGCTCTGGCTGTTCTTCCAGAAGACCAGGGTTCAACTCTCAGTTCCTACAAAATGACTCACAACCAGGGATCCAACACCCTCCTCTGGCCTCTGCAGGCACTGCACAAATGTGATTGCTCAAGCATGCAGACATTATACATTAAACATATACATTAAACAAATAAATAAAAATTTAAGAAGAAATAACTTAGAACATACTAGAGAGGTTACAGTAAGCAGATACTGTAAGTCGCCCCTCTGAGCACATGACTGAAGATCATACAATCCCGAAAGAATCCTCACCTAGGGACTGTTATTCTCATTTTACTGATAGAAAGGCCAGAAATCTTAAGTCATTTGCCACAGGCCATAAACTGTGAAATGACAATAGAAAGTCAAATTCAGATTTATACTCCTAACGATGTAATCTCCAAGAGACTTGCACTCAAAAGAAAACTGTCAGAGTCAGAACCGCTTGTACCATCCTTATACATGGCAGCAAACAAACCAGCACAGATACGTGCAGTCACGGGCACACGAATAAGAAAACACACGTCAGTGTGGTTGTTTTAGTCCATCTCTTTCTCTAATGCTCTTTCCGTGAACAATAATGCTAAGGAAACTTCAAATTCCAAACGTGACATCTAAAAGCCCTCCATGATGGGACCGCTGTCTCTGGCTCCCCAACCCTCTTCTGTCCTCTGTTCTCATCAGTTGATTCCCGATACTCCAAATCCAGCCACATCGCTACATGTTTGCCCACAACTTCTGTCCTTCTTTGCTCCCTGTCTCCCAGGGTGGCTTCCACTTGTTTGCTAAAACTGGGGTCAACTTTTGCCTCCTGCTTACAGTTGCCTCCCAGTAGCGCCTCTCTATCAATGTGTGCATTTTATTGCTCATTTTGATGGTGTCTTTATCATGTCCAATACACTTAGCCTATCTATGATAGTTACAAATGAGCCATTTGAAGGTGCTCCTTCAAGTGAAGCTGTAGGGTTCTCTCCTACCCCCCAACTCAAGAGATGACCTACTATCCTTCCCCCTCTGTCAGACCATCCTCCTCCTGCCTCCATAAAACTTCTGCACCTTTGGTTCTTCTATTATCCAATTGCACCATCCACCACCTTCTTCACTGCATCTCAAGGTTGAACCTTCCATGCTGGACCATTCAGTCCTTGGCTAACCATCACTGCCTCCAGCCCACTTTTGCCTTATTATAGTGACTTCAGGAATTGCATTGACTCTTCCAATAGCCTACCTGTTCGTTCTGTTCCCTGTCTCATCTCTAATAAACTTATCCTCAAGTCCTCTTCAGCCACTCATTCCCATGGCTCTACCCCAGATCCTAGACCCTGTCATTTGCACTCACTGTAGGTCCTCTGAAATCTCAGTTCCAAATTATCTTCCACAGGGAATTTTGATCCCTGGATCCTACCCCCTCTTTATTGACTTCATCTTCCCCCAGCATCATGACCACTGGTTTTCCTAGCTTGGTTTACATTCCCTGGCCCACTTTTGTCATTGTTCCCCCTCACTTCTCACCTTGTCCAACGTGCCTGGCTAACCTATGCCTTTTTCAGTTAAAATCAAGACTTCCTTTGCTCTGCCCATGTACCAAGAGTTGGAAGTGGCTGAGGAAACGTATAAACCAGGGCAACCCAGTCATTGCTGTCTCAACCACGGCCTCAAGCAAGTCCTAATGTGGGTCCTTCATATCCCCTCTCCCTGGCTTCTTCCTCTGCACCTTTTTGTCAGTCAGTCTCCAAACCTCAAGCCCTGAGCTGAACATATGCCATCAACTTTGCATCTTTCTCCAGGTCTTCGGGAACCATCCCCCCCATCTCTTCTCTACATTCTCATCCCTGACTTCCCGCAAGATGACCAAGACCATCCTCTCTGGCCACCCAGGAGTTACAGCCTCTGTGGTACCACTAAATCACTGTTCTGCCAACTTTTCCCCCAATTCTCTAGCTTCTCTGACAATGGATGATTCCAGAGAGACAGAAAATGAACTGTGTTGGGGACGTAAATCTCTTTTTCTCTCGTTAAATTGACTATTAAAATATTTCATTGTGCTTTCTGCCCAAGTAGGATAAGCCTCTTGATATGCTATTATTTCATCCAACAAAAGGCTAGGCATTCCCCACACTGCTCCCCCACAGTCTATTCATCCGATTGTCTACTGATTCCAAGGATGATGACCCAGAGAAGAAAAATAAAATAGGATTTGGAGCCCTTATTGTATTGTGTGTTTGTTTGGAATTCACAAAGAGTAATTGTTTGACTGAATCAGTAAAAAAATAAGATACTCAGTCTTATTCTCCTGTGATCATTGGACGATCTGAGTCAATGGCGTGGGTGCGGATGGGGAAGGAAATGAAGAAGGCCACTTTTTATCAACTTCAAGTCTTTGCCTTTCCCAAGACAATGTTTGGAAAGGGGGTACTAAGCATGGTTTTCCCAGCTCGAATTTTCAACAATTCAAATTCCCCCTTTCCATATTGCTAAAACCAAAAAAATTAAATAAATAAAAAGCTTGGAAGAAATTTGCATTTTAATTTACATAGAGCACTTACCATCTGCCCCAGAATCACATAATGATTTCTGTCTGTACTCGCAATCACCCTGCTCACAGACTAGGCAGTATTTTAGCACCATCCCAGCATACTGGGGAAGCAGAGGAAATTGACACCGAGGTGAAGTGAGAAATCAGCCCACGGTCTTCAGCCCACCAAGCAGGGCAGCTACCAACCAGACCTGGGCAGTCCGACTCTTGAGCAGGTATCTAAGGATGTCCCACACACTCTATTCCCTTCCCCTAGACTTTATCCTCAGATTTTATGGTCTTTCTGTCCTTTTGGGAAGTTCAAGGGGAAGTGAGATGAAAAGAAATCAAGTGAAATCAGGTTTCTTTGAGATGATTTTTAAAAATGGACTAAGTCTTGCAAAAGGGACCAGCTTCTTCAGGAAGAGACAGCACAGGCAAATTTGGCTGGTAGAGAGGCCCGTTTTTTTTTTTTTTAATGTAGTATTGTTACTAATTCTTGGAGAATTACATACATGCGTACAATGTCTTTTGATTGTTCTCACCCTTATTCCCTGTGCTGGCTAGTTTCAGGTCAACTTGACACAAGCTGGAGTCACTGGAGAGGAGGGGGCCTCAACTGAGAAAATGCCTCCATATAAAATCAGGCTGTAGGCAAGCCTGTGGGGCATTTTCTTAATTAGTAATGGGTCGGGAAGAGCCTGGCCCATTGTGAGTGGTGCCATCCCTGGGCTGGTGGTTCTATGTTCTATAAGAAAACAGGTGGAGCAAGTCATGGGGAGCAAGCCAGGAGGCAGTACCCCTCCATGGCCTCTGCATCAGCTCCTGCCTCCAGGTTGCTGCCATTTGAGCTCCTGTCCTGACTTCCTTCGATGATGAACAGTGATGTGGAAGTGTAAGCCAAAAAACCTTTTTCTCCCCAAGTTGCTTTGGTTATTATTGTTTTGTCTCATCTTAACAATAACAACCCTAACTAAAGACATTCTCCCTAACTCCTCCCAGTTATACCCTACCCCCTCACACACACCCTCCCAACTCCACATTGCCTTTTTGCTTTAACAATCCACTGAGTCGATACGTACTGCCCATATATACATAGGTGTGAGGCTATCCACTGGAGCATAGTCAGCCTACCAAGGGACCACATCCTTTAAGAAAACCGACTCCCTGCACCTACAGTCATCTACAGTCAACAGCTCCTAGTTAGGGATGGGGACCCATGAGCCGCTCCCCTCCTCCATGCTGCAATGTTCATTGGCTTGACCCCATGCAGGTTTCCTGCAGGTCACCAATGAAGTACCACTTTTCAAGTTCTGATCTTCTAGCATGTGGGCAAAGACTGGGTGGTCTCTGTCTCTAAGAAACTGAGAGAGGCCGAGATTTGAAACAGACTCTCCTTGCTGTGTGATTCTTGCTGATGGGTATCCTCACTGAGCATCAGATCTCTGAAGGTGCAATGGGAATGACTCTAATGGCGGCCTCTTCAAAATCATATTGGTACCCGCGTTCACCACAATCAAACTTCAAATGCAGTGTGAGAGATTGAATATGCAAATCAAGCCCATATAAAAAATAGGATTTTAATAGGCAGTCTAAAGACAGCCAAGAAAACTAAATCATTGTCTTCAGTGATCAGCCCAGAAAGCTAGACTTTCAGAAAGAGAAATGAACGAGCCAGGGAGGCAAAGAAAAAGCTTTGTAATGATTCACCAAACTGGGATGCACGGGACTGGGAAACGATGCCTGTGGGAGCCCATGGAGGTGGATTCAGTCCACCTTGACCAAGGTCAGAGAGTTCAGGCCTCTTCTTGCTCCTTCAAGGTTATTGACAGGAGGTTTGGACCCAAAGTGTGGCTGCTAATATGATGTTTTGACCTAGGGTATTATTACTTGAGGCTTTAGGTATTGAGAAGGTGATTCCTTTGTTTGTTTCTTGGGTCGTGGTAAAGAAGTCTTTTGCTCCCCACCCCCACCCCTGGATTGGGGTAAATAAAGCCTATGAGAAATAATCACGGGCAGATTCAGGATTCACTGGGTTGCCCTCCTAAGTCTGTCCTGTGGCTCTGTCTTTTCTTCTGTATCTCTGTTTTTTCTACCTGCCATTTCTTAATCCTCACGCTTCCTTCCAAGCACGGACAAATAAGCCAAGCAGGACTCGGCTGATGCTGTCACCTGGACCTGGGATATGGTATATGCCCTGAACCAAAAGGGAGAGCTGAATAAGCAACGTCAGCCAATCATTTCAGAGTGCTACTCCCTGTGACTCCACCTCCAGCCAAAGAATGCTGGAAGACCTCCTCCCCCCCACCAACACTTTGAAGCTTCAGCCTCCTCGTTTTGCCTTTGAGTCTCTGCCTGACTCCAACTACAATGACCAGTTCCTTTGCTACAGTCTTTAACTGTAAAAACAACACATGATCAGGCTCAGGATAGTTGCTTTGGGGTTTTGGGGGTGCATATGTACAAACCCATCAGCAGAGGCCAAAGGACAACCTTTGGCGTTGTCAGTTTCTGGCTACCTTTTCTTGAAATAGGCTCTTTCATTGATCTGGAACTCCAAGTAGCCCAGGGACCCTCCACCTCCCTAGGGCTGGGATTATAAGCTTGGACCACCACACCCAACTTATTACTCGGGTTGTGGGGGTTAAACCCAGACCCTTATGGTTGCAAGGTATACACTTCACCAACTCATCTATCTCTCAGCATCAAGCTCGGTATGTTTTTGAGATGATAGGCAAGAAAAGTGACACAGGTCAGGTAATAGACAGACCGCGGAAGCACGTACTGTCACGAATTCGCTTTCAGACTGGAGAACTCGTGTCTCACACCCATTTGCTTTCTGCATGCATCGTAGTGTATCTCCAAAAGCCCTCTCTCTCAAAAGGTCACGTCCACTCGCCCACCATTCAGCGAGAGGACTGTTTCCTTGAAGAGAAGTGTTTTCAGGCCTTTTGTTCATGGGCTCTGGCTGCAATTTCCATCCACAAACTGAATGGTCACCAACATCCCCAGCGCGCCAATAAACATCTTTCCAATTCCCCAACTGATAACGTGAAATCTCACCAATGGAGATTACTTCAACCACAATTAAAAAGTTAATAGAACAGTAGAATCTCAATATCTTTAACTATGTCTGAAAGCAAACACAGCAAAATGCTAACAACATTCGTGATCTCTAGATAATGATATTATAGGTGATTTTATTTTCCTTAATAAATTTCTGTCATTTCTGAGCCTTTAATAATGAACAAGAACTTTTCTTATTAAAAATACTCCTTAAAAATTTAATCTCTGGGAAGTTCAATCAATTCAAACCTGTCAGTCATGTATTGCCTGTCATGAACTTGTGGTTCCTTATTGGGGTAAAATGCACGTGACCTGGCGTGAGTGTTTTACAGGGAGGGTCAAGAGCACAGGTAAAGGGTTGCCCAAACTCTTTGCCACATGGCTGAAGACAGCCTCACTGACAGTCCAGGGCTAACTCACACACTCTCCCCACCACTGGTCCTGCAGGTGTGTGACACAGGGGACAGAGTTCAACTCAGCAGTCGCATGAGATGAGGGAGACACAGTGAACCTCAATGTTTCTGTCGGAGCCATCCCTACAGACGATTTTCTAAACAAATCACTGTTTGAAATGCAAACAGGAAAATAGGATGAATACTCAAACAATTCTGGCCCCAAAAAAAACATCTAGAAGTTTATATCTGGCAAAATAGCAATGCCTGAGGAACACCAAAGACAGGTCTCTTTTTTATTATCATATTAACACTTATTAAGAAAAATTGCCTAACGCTTACAATAAAACAAGGTGACTGATGTATACCCTTTCAATATCGTTGTTCAACAGATTAACCAGAGCATTATTTAATTACCTGGGACTTTGACTGATTTTCGCCATTCATGATTTGATCAGAGAATGGATGTGAAAGCATGTTAGCTTGTAAATTTCTGCCTCAAAGGTTACAATTTTTTTGTCCTATAAGACTTTACCTAGTGGTGTTATATATAAGCAAGTTTAATACCACATTCCTTTAACTAATTCCTCAAATAAACATCCATTTCTCGGATTCTTCCTGAGGCAAATGTGTCCTCTTAGTAACTCCTTCAGCCCAGGGTTTGAATCAAATCATTAGTCTGTGTTTATTTTCTTCTGTATTGTCTTAGTTCGGGTTACTATTGCTTCAGCGAAACACCATGACAATGTAATTGGGAAGGAAAGGGTTTATTTGGCCTACACACCCACAGCACTGTTCATCATCAAAGAAAGTGAAGACAGGAACTCTAACAGGACAGGAACCTGGAGTTAGGAGCTGGTGCAGAGGCCATGGACAGGTGCTTCTTGTTGGCTTGCTTCCCATGGCTTGCTCAACCTACTTTCCTATAGAACCTAGGACCAACAGCCCAAGATGGCACCACCCACAATGGGCTGAACCCTCCCCCATCAATCACTAATTAAGACAATGCCCTACAACCTTGCCTGCAGCTGCATTCTATGAAGAAATTTTCTTAACTGAGCTTCCTTCCTCTCAGACGTCTTTAGCCTGTGTCAAGTTGACATAAAACTACCCGGCACATGTACCAATGGCATTTTAACATTTTAGCTTGGTCCCCGTTTTGCAGATGAGGAAGCCTATGACTCAAACAGAGCAGATCCACGACAGAAAGGCCTTGACATTAGCCCTGCCCTAAATTCTCTCCTAAGCTCCAAACCCAATAACTGTGTAGCCACGGTCAAGCCACTTTCTCTGTGCTTCATCTCCTCACTTGTAAACTGGGGAGAGTGGAATCTGGGATTGTTACAATCCCTTCCATGTCCAGTATTCTCCATCAAAGCCAACTCTTTGAAGAAAAAATAATAATGAGAACTGTTGTAGGAGGCTCTTTGTTTGTGTCCCGGTCGCCCAGACTCCTGAAATAACCATATAGAAACTGTATTAATTAAATCACTGCTTGACCAATCACTATTGCATATTCCCAGCAAGCTCATATATTAAATAAAGTAGATATAAATAGTGTAACTGTAATTCTTTCTTGATACCTGTTTTGTTATATGTAATTTTACTATGTTAAAGTTAACACCTTCTTTTTATTTAAACAGGAAAGGGAAATGGTGTGGGAGGTCCTTCTGTACATGTGTTGCTTTTATTTGTTAATGAATAAAGAAGCTGCTTTTGGTTGATGGCTTAACAGAATATAGCCAGTCTGGAAGAAATATAGAGAACAGGCAAAGTCAAGGAGAAGCCATGGCACCACCAGAGGGAAAAGACATGAGTTGCCAGCTCGAACCTTGCCATAAGCCTCATGGTAAAATACAAAATGATAAAAATGGGTTAACCAAAGATATAAGAGCTTGCAAGCAAGCAGTTATTTAAATAATATAATTTCTGTGTGATTATTTTGGGGCTGAGTATCCAGGAACAAATAAGTGGCCTCTTACTACAGAGAACAGTAGAGATTTTTCAACTCCTCTTCCCATCTCACCCCCACCCTAATGTTAATGAGACTTCACATACAGGGCCTTTTCTTCCCAGACCAAGCCCACAGTCCTGAGCGGCATCTCCCCATCAATACCTACCTATCTCCATTCATCAAGAAAACTTTCTAGGTAACAAGCTGTAAGTAATCAATGCTGTGGATAAAAGTGTTTGTGCATACACACACACACACACACACACACACACACACACAAAATAATGACTCAATTCATTTTCCAGGAAGGAAAAAAACTATCGTTCAAGTGATAGAACTACCAACAAACTGAGAACATGCAGGGTAGCATTGTGAGCCTAGGGGAATCTTAATAGCCCTGTGTCCCATGTGTTAGCAAACTGGACATGGTGACACAGGCTTCCAACTCCAGCTTTTAGAAGGTGGAAGATAGGAGGACCAGAAGTTCAAGGTCCTTCTTGGCTGAATAATAAGAGTGAAAATAGCCCTGACGGCATGAGACCATGTTTGAAAAATATGTGTGTTTGGCAGAGTGGTTCAGAGCAATGTATTGACCAGATCCAATCCCCAGAATTACACCAGCTGTTTCATATCCTAAACATCACCCTCGTGTCTTCTGCTTGGTTCTGAGGGTCTCTTCTGCTTCCAAATACACCCAACAGTGACAAAACCTCTGCATCTGTAGCTCGTCAATCATTTTTCAAGTCTAGAATGTACCATCTGCACTTGAACACTACTGTTGATTAAAATGATTAGACTTGATTCTCATTATTGTTCCTTTAATTGAAAATAGATGCTTTATGGGTTTTTCTTTTCACTTAATAATCTGGACTAATGTTTCAATGCTGAATATTTTTTTCAATGCCAAAAAAAAAGAGTTAAAAAATGAAAAGAGTCAATGCAGAGCCTGCTTGAAGGATAAAGAATGAGTCTCCATTATGATCCTGCCAGTGGCACTTGTGTCTTTAATGTTCTACTTCCCTCCTCCTTGGCAATTAAGAGACAAGTATCTTTTCCAAAGAAGGGTGCACACACGTGCATCTTAGAGCAAAGGAAACAAAGGGGCCTGTTTTCCACCGCTAATAGGCTCTCAACAATGCATACCTAGACTTTTGGAGGGGCATCTCACATAACTATTGCAAAAGACAACAATGAACCTTCTCAGCATCAGATCTTAAGTGAATACCATGGGCTAGTATAGACACGAGGTAAGTCATCATAGATGCATACAAAGCTGTTACTCTTACCCTGAGCTACACATCAGAATCACCTTTTGAAAAAGTCTATGTTTGGGCTAGGAGCAGTCAAACTAGAAACTCTCATAAGTCTCAAGCTTAGGAAACTCTCCAGGAATCCTAATGTACAACCTGAAGTCCACACTCCAGTAAAAAGAAGTGTCCATCAAAGCTTTGTGCATAGAAGAAACCTGATACAAGCCAGGTGGGGTGGTACATACCTGTAATTCCCAGCAGTCAGAAGGCTGAGGCAGGAGGATGGTAACCTTGACATTAACCTGGGCTACAATAAAGTAAGAGTCTGTGTAAGAAAAATAAAAGGGAAGGAAGGGAAGGCAGAGGGGGAGAGTGGAAAAGGGGGAGAAACAAAATCAACAACTTAAGTCTTATTGATTGGTTGTGACTGATTAAATTCTAATTCAGACACACAATTAGGATGCTGTCTGGTATGCTTTTGTTAAAAAGAAAAAAGAAATGGCACAGTGATTAGCTTTGGGAATTGGAGGGAACATAAAAATATTATAGAACTAGACAATTATTGATTATATAATAAACAAATTGAAACTTTGTAACCAACAAATGTTGTACACAATAATGTAATATCCAATAATTAGTTGTACTGTTCATAATGTCTTTATTATATTTTAAAGGAGATGGTAAGATACCTTCTCACAGGAATCCCCAGTATTCAGATCAGTGGTTCCCAAAATATGGCTCCAAGAGCAGTAACGCCATCACCTGGGAACTTGCTTGAAATGAAGACGCTGAGTCACACCTCAGACCCACCAAATCAGAAGTTCTAGGATGAACCCCAAGTGTCCATTTGAACAAGCTTGTCAGGAGTTTCTGATACTTGTGCAGATGTAAAAAACACTCAGGCATGTGATTATTAAAACAGAGGGATAAGAATAATAACTTACAGTTAAAATAAAAAGTAGTCATAATTAGGCAGTAGCATGTTAATAGATAACCTAAAAACACCAATTGGAAAATATGTTCAAAAACTTGTTTTTGAGTGTTAATGAATACTACATGGTGTGGGGGGTGGTTGTACTCATGCATGCGGAGACAATGCATGTTGTTGGAGAAACAGTCACCCTCTAACTAGAATCTGCCAAGTAGGCTGACTGAACAGCAAAAACCTAAGAATCCACCAGTCTCCATCTCCCAGCACTGGGATTATCAGCACCTACAACACTTAGGTCTTTAACATGGGTTTCAAGGATCGAACTCAAGCCTTTATACTTTTTGACTGAACTATTAATCCAGCCCCCAAGTTGTTATTGTAATATATAGACTCTTTAAACGTATGTAAAATTAGTATATTTTAGTGATATTCAATAGAAGTATAAGGAATAAATAATAAGGGAAAATAGTTTTTCCATATTTGTGGAAATCTACTGACCTGTATATGTGGGAATTCTCAATTTTGTTATGAAAACCTGATTGCCACATATAAAAAAAATAAAAGTTAGCATTTTTGAAATCCATAAAAATGAACTCAAAATAGAGTAAATTCTTAAACACAAGATCTAAAACTATAAAACCCATAGAAGAAAACATAAGAGGAAATCATCACGGAATTGACCTTAGCGATGGTTTCTTAGACATGACACAAAGAGCAGAGGTAACAATTAAATAGGCTCAGCAAGTTGTAGTTATATGTACATATGTAATATGTATATATATATTTTAGTGTATATATGTAATGTTATATGTATTTAACAATAATAATTAAAGAAGAGATCATGAATTTGAGAGGAGTGTGTAGAACGGGGAGGAGTTGGATGAGGCAGATGAACAGAGGGAAGTGAGATAAATACAATATTCATGGATGAATTTCTCAAAAAATAAAAGGAAAACAAATGTTAAAAAAATAGTGAAGATGTAGAACCATCCTAAATGTCCATTGTCAGATTAATAAAAAAGAAAATGTGATATGTGTTGTCAAAATCCCTTTAATTAAGGAAATCCCAATACACAAATGAAGGACATTATGCTAAGTGAAATAAGCCCATCTCACTACCTGTTTCTCCTTAACAGGTGGTATCTAAAAATAGTTCAATGGATTGCCAAGGGAGAGAGAGAGAAGGGAAGAGGCAGTCACTGCTAAGTGATATAAAGTTTCAGTCATATGAGGTAAATAAATTCTAGTAATGTGCTTAACAGCATTATGCTTGGTGTCAACCATACTGTATCATCACTTAAGACTGTTAAGGGATAAGCCCCACATAATATATCCTTATCACAATACAAGGAAAAGGTTACTGTGTCCTGTGGTTCAGATGAGTGCCCCTCTCCACCTCCCATTGATGAGTATTCCTGGTCTCCATGATGGTGCTGTTGGGAGCATCGGGTGCTGTTGGGAGACTCTGTGGAGCTTTAGGGAATGAAGTTTATGGAAGTCTTTAAGTCCTCAGGGTCATTTCCTTAAATGGGATGTGGGATTCCTAGTGCCCTTCTTCTGTCTACTTCCTGAAATTTGTTCTGTCTTATATTCCCATCAGTGCAAGCCACCTTCTAGCCAATGGTCCATAGCAAGAAGAAACTGATCTTAGATTGCAACCTCCAGAACAATAAGCAAAAACAACCTTTTATCTTTAGAAATTGTTTCTGGTATTGTTATGGTAATACAAAGTTAAAATACCTTACCTATAATAAAATGCTTATCAATTCTATTTCCAGATATATACACTAGAGATCTAAAGCAGGAACTCATAGATACTTGTGCACTAGTGTTTACAGCAATAGTATTCATAGTAGCCAATAGGGAACTTAAGTATCCATCGAAAGATGATTTGATAAATACAAATAAGCATATAAAGTAATATTTAGCCATAAGCAGAAATGAAATTTTACACATGCCGCAATGTGGATAAACTTCAAAAACATTACACTAACTAAAGCATGCCAACACAAGAAGGCAAATACATTAAGNGTTACTTTGGCCATGGTATTTTTACAGCAACAAAAGTATAATAACTAATTTTTGTTCCCTGCCTAAAATTTTCCATACAGATTATAGTCACTCTCCAATTGTTTCTCAAAATAGCTCCAAAACAGTAGGTCCTTAAAAATTTCTCATTTTATTTATGTATATGTGTGTATACCTGTTAGTTTATATGTATCGCTTGCCTATAGGTGCTCATGGAGGCCAGAGGAAGGTGCTGGAACCTCTGAAACTAAAGTTACAGGCAGTGCAGTTGTGTCACTTGATGTGAGTGCTGGGAACTGAACCTGAGTCCTTGGCAAGAGCAGTAGGTGATCTAAATATGAACCTATGGGGACAATTCTTATTCAAACCACAACACAAGACTGGGAATGTAGTTCAACGGTTGAATACTTGCCCGTAATTCACAAGGTCCAGGATTCTATCCCTAGTATCACATACTTATATATACATGTTGCCTCCAGGAACAACAGTATGCTAGAAGGTTTGTTTAATCCCATAGACTGGAAGCTCTTTGAGGACATAAATCACTGCTGATGAATCTCCAATACAGCACCTGTACCTCAGCAGTTAATAACAAATATAAGAATGAGTGTTAATTGAAAGGTGAATGAGTTCATAAATAAATGCATGCACAAAGGAATAATTGACATGTCTTCAGGTGGTCTATAATTGTCCTAGATAGCCTTAATCGTCAACTTGATAAGGCCTAGAGTCATGTGAGAGGAGGGGCTTCCGTTTAAGGGGTTGCCTAAATCAGGTTGATTTATGAGCATGTCTATAAGAGACTATGTTGATTACTGATCAATGTAGGAGGGCCTAGCCCATTGTGGGTGGCACCATTCCTTAGACAGGTGTCCGGGGATATATTTGAAAGCTACATACACATTAATCAGAGAGCCTGCAAGTATCAGTATCCTCTATGGTTCCTGCCTTGACTTCCCTCAGCCAGGAAGTGTAAACCAAGTAAAGCCTTTCATCTCCAAGTTGCTTCCAGTCTGAGTTTTTTATTCCAGCAATATAATGAAATTAGAATGAGTATCCATGGGAACTTTGTGCAAAATTTGTGCCTTTGCGAGTTCTCTAGAGATTCTCAGGGAGACACCCAAACACAAAGAACATAAAAGTTCACAGCTATAGACACTCAAACAGGAAAGGGTGGAACTAGATTTTCCTACAGGACAGTCTGGCAAGTATTTCAACTACATTAATGACTAGTGATCAGCATACCACACTGTCAGTCAACAAAAGCAAGAGAAGTCCGAATCTATCACGGGACCCATCTCATCAGCTGACCGCCCCTCTCTGATTTCTGAAGTCTCACCAACTCCCTGGTTTTGCAGTAGCAAATGAATACTCATTTGATCATTGCTGTGATTTCTAGTCCAACAGTTTCTTTCTAGCAGACACCGGCTGGACACAGCTGCTTCCTACTTGTAAAAATTTTCAAGACTGGGTTTCTTTCTGGAACACCTGAATCCTCTGCTGAGGGAAGAGCCTGGCACTGATCTCAGTCACATTCAATTCAACGGACATTTAATGTGGGTCTAGCCAGATGGAAGAAGCCAGGGACACACAGAAGATTATATACCATAACCTTTGAGGTAGTCAGAGATTCAGATAAGAAAAAAAATAACAATCTGTTTCGCCCCCTTTGTAACTAAGAAATCAAAATTAAAGTAAGTATGAGAAAGCTCTTTGGACCTATAAGATTGGGGGTGGCAAAGGAACCTAAATTTAAGAAAATTTTGAGGGTTGTCCTGTTGCTTTTCACAATGAAGCCATCCTACATATTTGGAGGGTGGGTGATAGATTACCCTACGACTGCCCAGTGATCCTTTCCTGAGTATGTACTCAGACATTAGTACACTGTACTCCATAAGAGCATTTACACAAAGTTGTTTCTTAAGTCTCTGTGAAACCCTGATGGCATCTTTTGGATCTTCACACTCACACTAAACACACTGGGACATATTCGTTACATGATTCTTTTCCACAGCAAAGTGAAATTCATAGCTGAGGACTTTATTCTAACCTGAATACCTAACTCTGGAATTCCCATCTCAGACTACCTGGGGACTCTCATGGATCTTTGTTTTCAGGAACAGAGAGTTTCTTCATGGGAAATGCTCTCTGGATCCCATGGAGAGAAACTGGCTCAGAAACATGGTCCTTTGTGCTGTAGACATCTTGGTCACTGGTCTATAGGAACTAAAATAAGGAACTTTTTATACTAAGGCAAAATCACAAAGGCATTTCACCTAGCCCTCTGCCCCCAGTAGATTAAATGCAAGCCAGAGAACACAGATATGGGGAAACAGTTTTTGGATGGCTTTCTCTAGACCACCTAAAACTTTAATTCAGGAGGCTTGTGAACTATTGGATGGCAAATGAGTAGAGAAATAATGGGGAAGCCATATGTCACGGAGGTTGGGGTGAGAAGAAATCCTAGTGATTACCTTGTAACATGACTTTAAACATCAGTGCGGTGAGGAGCTGTGGGCAGTCAGTGGCTACTGGGAAGGGGGAGTCATTACTTCATCAGTCTTATAGCCACCTGTAAGTGCTCACGCTCCAGCAGACAGCCCCCAGCCACACCCATGCTCACACAAAAAGCCCTCCTTAAACTCAGTGGCTTATTTTTTTTTTAAATAAAATTGTTGGGAGGAAGAAGGGTGTTCAGATGGAAAGGGATGGAAACAAGAGAAAACAAGGGGTCAATGCGATCAAAATTCATCCGGTACACATTGGAAAAGGCCAAAGAATACATTTTAAATGTATTTTTAAAATATACATATCAGAATATGTCTACTTTCTAACAGAGTACCCACCCAATTTTCTTGAAAACTCCTGTGTCTCCAAGTAAACAGCAGCACAGTACCTTCTCTCTAGAAAGATGCTGAGTTTTCAATCCCATGGAACTACATCCCCACAAATATATATAATTTTTCTCCAACTAGAATCTACCTTTGAGATAGAGAGATGGCTCAGAGGTTTCGAGCACCTACTGCTCTTGCCAAGGACTCAGGTTCAGTTCCCAGCACTCACATCAAGTGACTCACAACTGCACTGCCTGTAACTTTAGTTTCAGAGGTTCCAGCACCTTCCTCTGGCCTCCATGAGCACCTACAGGCAAGTGATACATATAAACTAACAGGTATACACACATATACATAAATAAAATGAGAAATTTTTAAGGACCTACTGTTTTCGAGCTATTTTGAGAAACAATTGGAAGAGTGACTATAATCTGTATGGAAAAATTTTAGGCAGGGAACAAAAATTAGTTATTATACTTTTGTTGCTGTAAAAACACCATGGCCAAAGTAACTTATCAAACATTTATTTTGGTTTACAGTTCTGGAAAGATAGTCACTTATGGTGGGGAAGGCATGAAAGACAACAACCGCATCCAAAAGATGGGTGGTTGCATTTCATCTGCACATAGGAAGTAGAGCTATCCAGCAGGAAATAGAAACCCTCAAAGCTTACCCCCAGTGGCCTGCTTCCTTCAGCAAGGCTGCACCTCCAACAGCAGCACCACCTGGGAAGCAAATATTCAAACATATGCACCTCTGAGGTACATTTCTCATGCAAACCAAACCACCAGCCACAACTGTCCCCTTTTATTATCTTTGTCAATCAAACTTATAAAGCCCTTCTGTGCCTGTGGAATGAACCATGCATGATGAAAACCGGACCTAGAATTCAAACTTTTCAAATTTGGACAACTTAAATATCACCAGACCTATTTTTTCCAAAGCAAATCCTAACTGTAGCATAAAAAAATTTAAAAAATTAAAAAAAAAACCTAAAACCTAAAAAGACAACTGTTCAGAGGAAGGCATTAGTAACAGAACACCTTCCTCTCAGCCCTACCAGGAAACCCTAGGGTACCACGGAGCACAGTGGGGACTGCATCCAAGCTCTTAGTCTCACAGATTAGAACTGCAAGATTTGCTAATGCTATTGTTTGTCAGATGTCACTCAGCCTTTGGGGACAAGCTGCCTGATTTAGAAGCAAGACCTTCAGTCAAAGAATTTAGCAACTAGCCATAGAAATGAGAGACGTATGGCTGAAGCAAATGTAGGCCAGTCATTTTAAAGTTGTGCCATCACAGCCTGGGCTTTGAAACCCATTGCTCTTTGCATAAATTTCCCCCACTGAATGCAATGTTCTTCGTAGCAGAAGCCTGAGTGCCCATTATGGAGAAGAAAACTGCTCACATACATTCTCAGCAATTCTCATACTAAATTTTCATTGGTTATCTTTAGGAAATTTTTTAAGAAAGATTCTTGGCTAGCCTGGAACCTGCTACGTAGAATATGCTGACCTTGAACTTGTAGATATCTGCTGCCTCTGTCCCCACCCCCAGGGACTGGGATTAAAGACACGTGCTACCACATCCAACCCAAACTTATAAATTTATTATTCTCTCATTAAAACAGAAATACAAATATGCTGGCATTGTAGCTAAGAAAAAATTGTTTAGGATCAAATATCATTATGTAATTTAAAAATACAATGAAGAAATTCAGAAAGCAAATATTCGAGTATTAGATGTAATTTCCATTATTTATCTATTCCGTGCTTTGAATGATAAAAACTTGTAACCCTTTTATGTAACTCCGGAGCTTTATTTTTAAATACTTACTAAGGAGCATTTCAAATGTGCAAAATAAGCTTTGTTCATTCTGTCTAATGCCTGACTAAGCAGAGTAACAGTACCACTGACTGATGGACTATAACTAAACTCTTTCCCAATGTCAAGACCAAGGATCCTAGAGTTTGAATTCTGAATACCTACAGAACTACCTTCTGGGGCAGGGCCTACCAAAGGAACATCCTTCAGGACACCATCTCACAACTTGAGCCTGGGAGCCAGATGAGTCAGCACCTCCCAGTTACTCTGTTAGGTACATCTCAATGGTACGTACGTGCACTTCCCAGACGTCTTGATCAATGTTTTGAATCTTATTCAAAGATCTCAAACAGAAATAGAGCCAGGCCTCCAGCAGAGCTCAGATGAGATGAAACAGAGCTTCGTTCCCCACTCTATCTCCATCTGCCACCACCTCTGGACCAACAAGGGTGTCTTGCCCAGTACCTAGAAACAAAAATAAGGAGGATGCAGCCCTGGTCCTGCTGGGAAGGTCTGGACTCTAATAGGGAAACAATTGCAAATAAACTGGCATTTCAGAAGATATTCAACACCACAAGAGTTGACTAAGTTGTAGACACTGTGAGACTTCAGACTACATGGAAGTCTGCTAGTATTTCAAGAAGGTAGCAAACCAGAGAGATCCTGAGTTAAACAGTAAAGAATGCCTTTTAAAAAAAAATGGATGAGTGATGAGAAGGGAAGGTCTTCCAGGAAGGAGAAACTGAGTGAGCAAAATTGAAACCAGAAACAGCAACCTACATGAAAGCAAGAGAAATCTGATTGAGGGTTGAGGGTTAGAAACAGACACCGAAGCCAAGCCAGGAAGGGTCTTCAATTCCAAATCTTTCTTTCTCCATTGTCCTTCATACTAATCTGACCTGGTCACTCAGAGAGGGTAATGGCAGATGCCTGGCCTGCCTCATTATTGCATAACCCAGAATCACCAATACTTTCCCTAATTCTATACAAAGCCCTATCTGTTGATGGAAGCTGTATGGAAAGCTGTTTTGAAGAAGAGGGAGGTTACATCTGAGCACACAAAAAGCTCTGTGAATTATTGTTGATGTCACAGAAGAGAAAGCAGGGAACCACTGAAGTAAGAATAGCAGTTATACTCTATGTGTTTCTTATGATGAACAGTGCCAACTGTGCATTATCCAAAAGGCGTGATGATAACTGAGAAATTCAGGCATTGTGGTCGCCTAATAGGGAAACCACTGAGGAGCGAAAGCCTTTTAGAGGTCTGCTATTTTCCAGGTCGTACCCACTCTGTCTATACTTGACAGCAACCCTGAAAGAATGGCCTTACCCAGCGGCCAAGTGAGACTATCAGCTACTGCATTAGTTACCTCTCATATGGCTGCCATAAAATGCCTGACAGAATCAACTGAAGGAAGAAAAAAGGAAGGGATTATCTTGGCTCACAATTTGAGGGTCCAGTCTATCACGGCAATAAAGTCGGGGCAGCAGGAACTTGAGGCAGCTGGTCATGAGATATCAGCAGTCAAGGAGAGACTGATAAATATAGTTTTCTTCTTTTTATTCAGTTCAAGACTACAACCTAGAAAACGATGCTCTGGAGTTTAGGTGGATCCTCCCACCTCAATTAACTTAATCAAGATATTTCCTCATAGGCATACTCAGAAACTAACCTAATCTAGGTAATCTCTCATAGATTTGACCAGAGGGATGTCTCCTAGGTGACTTTGGAGCCTATCAAGTTGATGGCCAATATTATTAACCATCACAGATAGTAGCATCTGACATTAGCAGTAAAAAGTGCTGTAGTTGATTAGTAATGTCTGCCATGGAATCAGAAGTGAGAAACAATGCTATGCATGCTGCATGTTTACTGTGCCCACCTTTACCCAAGGGAGGCATATGAAAAGTAGTTCAGGCATTAGAAACAACTCAAGCAGGAAGCTAAGAATTATAGTTTGGTTTCAGTTGTCTTGGTTTGGTTTAGAAAGGACGTGGGGTATTTTTGCGGTTTACATAACCAAGAAAGCACATATTCATTCCATGTAAAACACCAGTTCAAAAATGGACATTCTGTCCCAGAATAAACTCAAGGCAGGAACACAAAGCTTCCTAATCACAGGGTTCTGGAAGTTAAAAACTTTTGATCACAGCAGTTTTGTTTATCATACTTACCCACGGCTTACGAACTTCTACCCACGCCTGCCAATTGTACGTGGTGTGAATCAGGCTCTGCAAGCATCCTCTCATCCTAGCTCTGCGGTTCTGGTCGCACATCTTCTGTTCTATTGGAAGCCCTTCATCTCCTTGGGAAGATGAAATATATCAGCAGAGAGAGCAGGGCTTTTTTTCTTCTTCTTATTTTGATTCTTCCCGTTAACGCAAACAAGTGACCCACAGTACACGAGCTTTCCTATCTGCAAACACCCCAGGGTGCTTCAGGGGAAAAAAAATCAATCCAGCCAAAACTATAAAATATAAATTCACCTGGTCCAAGCACAGGGTGACTGGAGATTTCTCTCCCTACCTCCACAGTACATTACGTCCATACAAATGACTGTGCAAACTGCACCAATTACCAGAGCTCCCGGATAAATCTCAATGTCAGAGGGATTTTCAGGAAAGAGAAAGTAAATAAAATGCATCTTTCAAGAGGCCTCTTTCTATCCAAGAGGCTCTGGCTGAGCACAGTCAGACAAAGGCAGATATGGGCATGAAATTTAGCACCTTCCCTTGGGGATTCTGTCACTCTCGGAGACACGCAGCCCCCACCACTCCTTCCCAGAGGCCTTTCCTAATCTGGATTTGTGTGCTGTGCTTCTGCTATTGTGGAAGAAATTTGGATTGTGCTGGTTGGGAGGAGGCAGCGTGCAGGGGCAGAGCTCCTGCGTTTTTATATACACAAAATGTTTGCTTTCCTTCTTATCAATTTTTTTTAATTTTAGTGTTGAAACTTCACAGAACACAAGAAAACAAGAAAAAGAAATTGGAGATCACCCCTCCATCCTCTTAACTTCAATAACACCATTTGGCAGTCTAGTCCCAGTCCTATTAGAGGTTATTGAGGGATCAGCTGGTGCCTACAGGACAAGAGGACTCCTGGGATACCCCTTATATGCCGGTACTCATCTCAATTCCCCATGTTTTCCCCCTTTACCTTCTCTGGGCTCCCAACTCCCCGCAGGTGCCACTTAGCATTCAAGGTGGCTCTTCTTTTCTCTATCCTCTAGAAATGGCCTCACCATTATCATCAGAGGTTATTTCTCCTAAGGGGTTCTCGATGCAGGATGCAGTTAGGTTGATCAAGAAAGATTAACGGCCAAGTACGTAACTGTGCAAATTCACCGAAATTCACTTGGGAAATTATGAGTCATGTATGGTGGCAATTACATGAGAAGATGAGACAGGAGGATCATGAGTTCAAGATCAGCCTGAGCTACATTATGAGACCATGTCTCAAAAGACAAAAGAAAGGAAGGAAAGCTAGAAGGAAGGGAGGGAGGGAAAGAGGGAGGGAGGGAGGGAGGGAGGGAGGGAGGGAGGGAGGGAGGGAGGGAGGGAGGGAGGGATGAGAAAATTACCAGGCGATTTTCCTCTAATTTTACAATGCTGTATAATAAGCATGCCAAAAATTGTCCCCATTATCTCCTCAGAATCATTTCCTAAAAATAAAATTGCTTGGTCAAAGGCTATGAACATTGTCAGGGCTCCTGAGTCATCTTGTCCAGAGGCCCCTAAAATATTTGAGTAAGATTTGCATCCACCAGCATCAGGGAGGAACTTATGGGTCCTATAGAAAATGCAGAAATGGTACATGCCTGTAAAAATATGTGCCAGGGCATGCCAGATTTAGGGGCAGCGTTTTGGTTCTTGTTTGGCACCGGCTATTTCTCACAGGCAAAAATCCAGGGACAGAGAATCAGGCAAAGAGGCAGAACTGAGTTCTCCCTTGCACTCCTTGGACCATCCTCTCCATCATGAGCTTTTGTCTCCACTCAGTGCTTTGCCTTAGGATCTATTCATACCCATGAATCCCACTAGCCCATGCCTTACAGTGTCATGCAGACTCAGCCCTGCAGAACAACTCTTCCAAGATCACTCAGCATGTAAAGAGACAGAGTCTGGATCATAGAGCAGGTACACTTAACCTCCCCTTTTGACAGCTTCTCCATTGGCAAAACTTCCTTCTTGGAGAGAAAAACCCGAGTTATGAATCAGTCGTTGCCGGAGCCAACACATCTGTCATCCCTAGAACCAAAACAAGTAATGGCTTCTCCCTACACAGAAGCGGGGACCGGAAAGATCCGCTACCCTCGGCCCATGCATTCAAGTCACTCCTCCCTAACTTCAATCACATGCGTCCGCTGAAACTGAAATCATTATTGATCCAGACTGTTCTCCACACTGGCTCTGATCAACCATAGCCTAGCAGTTGCCTTCTTCATCAGCTCTTTCTGGCTCATATTTACACTGGGAAATTAGAAGTTAAAGTAAAAGCAGATAGAAATGGGCTCTAATTAAACTGAGCAAAGGCACAGGGTATAAAGAATGTAAGAGTATGGGGGTGCTGGGCTCCTGGGCGTCTAGGGAATTTGCACCTCTCCCCCCCCCCCCCGCCATCTCTGTGGTCTACGAATGTGCCTTATGAACTCCACCAGGATGGAGGCCACGTCTGTCATTCAACATGCTGCTCTCTGTTAGGGAAGTGATTGATGGAGAGGCCGTGGTAAATTGTTCTGTGTCTGATGTTTTTCTGCATGAGGAGTTCAGAGGAAGGCAGCCTCACTGTTGGTCTCACAACTGATTTAGGTTCCATTCTGCTTCCATCCACCGGCAGCCTATTGACCTTCTGCTTCATAGGCCGACAATCCACATAGCAACTTCTTCAAGGCACACAACGTGGTAAAAAGAACAGAATTTTCCAGGTTTTCCTATTGTGCCTGCACCTTTCCTTAGAAGCACCTATCTTTCCTATTGTGTATTCCAGTTTATGACTGCATGTACACTAGATAGGGAGGAGATGGGGTACCACACTGACTCTTTGTAGAAATGCCATGAATTTTCACTGTGGCCAAATTTGTACCCCATGGGCTAGAGAGATGACTCAGCAATTAAAGTGATTGCACCAAGTGTGAGGATCACACTTGGGATGCCCAAAACAGATAAAAATGCTGGGTGTCTATGACAGCCTGCCTATATTTTCAGCCTTGGAAGGTGGTGACGGGGGAACCCAGAGCCAGCTGGCTAGCAAGATTAACCATACTGATATCTGGGTTTGATTGAAAGATATTGGTCCCTCTCCCTCCCTCCCTCTCACCCTCCCTCCCCCCCCATACACACTACATGAACAAGAGAAGAAAATGGAAAAAGAAAACATTCTTACGGAAATACAATGCATAGTCTACGGAAAAGGAAGGAGCACTATGTCTGCTTAGTCAGCACCCAGTCTTCCTGACATGCGCTTGTCTAGAACATGCTCTCTGAAAAAGAAAGAAAAGTCAGCCCAGAGCAGATGGCCTGGCACATGAAAAGTACTCAGAGAAAGCTGATTAGACAAGCCAACGAGCACTTTAGCTCTGTAAAGGTGGGCAGGGGAGTATAGATTGGGCATCATGGCCAAAGAAGGAAAGAGAGGTTGGATGAATGGGGCAGCATCCGCTTTTATGTTTTTGCAGAGGATTTGTGGTTGATGGTGAGAATAAAGGCTAGAACGTGGTAGTAACGTAACTCATGAGCATCCTCATGATACTCCAGGTAAAAGAAGGTGGCTGGGAGTTCCTGACCCTGCTCACCAGAGCCCAGAGACAATGGAGCGTGACGCTGGTAGGGTTCTTTGCTCAGCAGCATTCTGCCTATGTGGAACTGGAAACTTCATGACCATTCAGAAGGAGTTCCTTTGGCACAGAGAGCCTATAGTGTCTTCATGCAGGACAATGGGGAAGACTCTCGGGTGTCTGGCCAGGAATACACTCACTAAGTTATACGGGAGCCAGCAGGGAAGAGAAGAGGCCAAAGACTATTTGAAGGGTGCAAATGCTAACTGTCCTTCAAGCGGGTAGGGGCTTGTGCTAGCAGCATCTGCTCTTCACAGGCTGGTAACAAACCAGAGGGTATTCTTTTCCCACACTGAAGGATCCTGGCTAACCAGCTTATCAGAGCAGGTGACACAGCCAAAGGGAAGCCAACCTTAGACTTCATGGAAGGGATTTGAGCAGTGGGTCTATAAAGATGGAATGAAGGGGACCACTAGCAACCAAGTCTTCCACTACCTCGAACCACACCTGCAAATGGGCCTCCTCCTACTCTCATTGGTTGAAGTGGTCTCCTCGCCTCCCTGGGTCTTAGTTTCCTCAGTTAGAAGAGAAGAGGGTCCCAGTCTCTAGAATCTTCCATACCTGTGTGCTGTTATTAGTTGAGAGATTTATGAACAAGGAAGGGATTGTATTTGTTACTTGTTTCATTCTTGCAATAAAATATATTCCTATTGCCTGGTAAAATACCTGCAATACATTAGCTTCTTCATAGATGCCACTTTAGACAAAACAAAAGGACGAGCCCTGCAGAGACTGTCTGCCTCTTGGGCTTCAGGGATCTCCGTGCCCTGTTTCAGGTTCTAAACCACTGTCACAAAAGAAGTGTCTGTTTCCTAGTTGTTGAGGCATTTGTGAAAAGGGAGGGGGCCAGAGCCCCGGTGCCTTTCTAAATGCTCTAACGGAGTATAGTCACCCTTAACCCTACCTAGGGGTAGGCTCCTGAGGTCCCCTGTCCTGGAAGTGCCCATCCCTTTTCTCTTCATAGGCCATATCTTGTTGTGTAGCCAAATGAAAGACTGCCCGCCCCCATCCAAACCTCTCACCCATTGATGGGATGCCATTCACATGATCGCACTAATTACCCAAGGAAGGCCGTAAAAATTAATAAGGAACTGCAGTGTAATTATTCCATAATGGCAGAGAGTTCCGAAGTGCCCTCCTGGGTAATAAAATTAACACTAAAACTCGCTCAGTCAAAGAGCCCCTCTCTTAAATGTAACTCTTCATTGTGAGGGTGGCTTATTTATGCGTGTGCTCTGTGACAGCTGTAAAACAACAGAGATGGAACTTAAAGACTCTCCCTAGTGTCCCATGACAACGACAGGCAGTGTCTCCAGTGTTTCAGGTGAGCTACCATGAAAGGAGAGTCACCGTGCCGACACACACAACTGGATGGTCCTGCATTTATTTAATTGAGGGTGGAGATGCTTGCCCCTGGAAAACCAGTACATCTCTTTAAAGGATGACAAGGCTGGGACAGCAGCCAAATTGCTGTACAGGGGAAGGTTGGTTGGTTAGGTTAGTTAGTTAGTCAGTCAGTTAGTTAGTTAGTGACAAGGTATCATGTCGTTCAGGCTGGCCTCAAACTCAGTGTGTACCAAGAATAACCTTGAATGGACAATGCGTCGAATCCTCCTGCCTCCACTGCTCAAGCACCGGGATTATGGGTATACAATACATGCCTGGTTTCATGGAGGCTTTTACTAGATCTCAGGGGTGAAATTTTTGCTATGTCACTATTTTCTTGGATTTAAATTTATTCCAGGGTCCTCTCTGAGAATTTGCTTAAGGGAATGAGGTGGTTTTAAATGTGTCAATCAAAGGTAGCATCTCCTTCCTTTTCCATGAATATGTGAAGGATTTAGTAGGTTTCTTCAACAAGTAAGAGGAGGGGAAGTGATGCTGTGTGACTTCCAGGTGCATGTCTAGTTATCTCTTCCACCTGTCCCCAGCCTCTGTGTGTGTGTGTGTGTGAATCCATCCATCCTCATATCCCCATATGCGTGGAAATGTGTGCAGACATCTGGCTGCCCCTCTTTTGACTCTTGCCCTTGAACATCAGCCACCACATTGTGAGGCTGTCCAGACACATGGAAAAGCCAAAATTCTAGCCAACAAATCTGGCCAGGCCCACTGCCAACGTCATCAGAAACTGCCAGAATCCTATGCGAATAGTCTTAGATTCCAGCACCCAGAGTCCAAACCATCCTGTCTGAGACTCAAAACATCAAGGGAGAGAGATGAAGCCAAGCCTCTCTAGTCATACTCTGCTTTTCTTACCAATAGGACAGAACTTACAATAGATAACAATTACCACATCATGCTTCTAAACTTGAGAGTAAGTCACAACACAGCAGCAGGACACCAATACAGGAATGTTTGCAGACATTGGTCCTCCTGATTCTTAAATAAAAACCCTAAGACAAGGAAGGCCTCATCCATCTAAGACATGGAATGCAGGAGAGGCTGGATGGGCCTGACTATGGTGCAAGCCCTCAGCCTTCCAACTTGCTGGATCATCCCCACAAAGAAGCTCCTGGAAAAGCTCTTTAGCTCTGAGCAATTTTAAGGTTGAAGGATTTTCTTCTAATTCATAGAGATAGGGCTAAGCACCATTTATCAACCTGGAATGTTTGCTTTCCCTAAAGAGCTAAGGATTGGCATCAATAATCCCTTGGAAGTGGCCTTTCAGCAAGTCCCATCGTGTCATGGCTCATTTCACACATGTTTAGGAGGGAAGGAATGCCAACAGAGAGAAGGTGGCTGTGCCCGGACTGAATACTTCATATTCACTGTCCCTTATATTAGCATTGCTTATTCCTCCAAGCCAGGAATAAGCAATTCCTTATTTATTAATAAGCAATGTCTTCTTATGTATTCACCAATTCATTCAATAGTTATTAGGTGCTTTGTGCATCAAGAGAAAATAGCTATTAAACAGCCAATCATACAATTATAGAATCCTAAGCATTGAGGAAGATAGACAATGTCCTTTCTAGATCTAGGAATATCTACTGAGACCTGGGGGATGGCAATTAGTGGAGCAGTTGGGCATCAGATGGCTCCATTGAGAGAGTACTGCAAAAAAAAAAAAAAAGATACCGTGTATAAAGGCCACATGCTAGGCAGAAAATTTGGGCTATCTAAAGACCAAAGAGAAAGCTTATTCATGACACGGAAAGCATAGAAAGAGGGTGCCGCGTACTGCGCCCCCGTGTCTGCGCTCTGTGTGCTGGCACCCAGTTCAAGAGCTTCGGGCAAGGAAGCTGGAGGTTAAAATACACAGACATACACAGACAGAGAGACAGTGACACAGGTCATATCCTTGGATTCCCCAAGAATGCCCCCTTTGTTGTGTTCAGGGGCAGATTATATAGAGATAGCCACGCCCCAGCCAAACCCACCAGAAACCACTCTCCTGCCTTCAGGAACTCCTGAAGGTCTCTTGCTCAGAGCAGCTGTAGGCACTCAGATCAAAGGATTACAAGAGATTCAGGATCTGGAGTCTCACTGCTCCCAAGAGGGTGTCATGGAAGGATCTGGAATGGAAGGCAGTAAGCTAGTCAATAGGAACACTGGATGAATATTTTCATCTTTAGTCTGAGAACAAGCATCTTCACATCAGGACAGTACCAGGGTCACATTTCACTAAGTCATGTTAGTCTTGATTCTATCACAACCCCCTCTGCATACCCCATACCACATTAGGCTGCAGCCAGCAGCTGAGGCGTCTTCCTTCCTCCCCACAGTGGCTGCCAGCTGAAATCAGGCACCATGTTTAGTCATATTTGTGACTCCATGGGCCTCTCTGTTGCTCCTAAATCAAGTACAGGCTCCTGTTGCAGCCTACAGGCCTTGCACGATCTGTCCTGTTAGGTTCGGATGTGGTCTGACTGAATCTCCCAAAGTTTTATGTGCTAGAAGCTTCAGCATCTGCCTGGTAGTGCCAAGGTGGGAAGTTCAAGGAAAGTATGCTGTTGGAGGCACTGGCCTTGGAAAGGATTAATGCAGTGCTCCCGGGACCCAGGTGAGTACCAGCAAGAGTGGGATGTTCTACAAACAGCTCAGTCTGACCCCGACATTTCTCAGACTTCCTGTTTCACCATGTGTGTCGGACACATTGTGATGGATACTCGTTTTCCCAATGCCTCATTCTCCAGCCACGGTAGACATTATTCTTTGTCACACAGTTATCCATCAAAACCACATTTGGCTTTTAAATCCTGCAGATGCCAGTGTTCAGGTAAGCCTCTAGGATGTACGCAATCAGGGTACCATGGAGAAGAAACCTTACTTAACTACCTCTGCCCTGCATGGCCCATAGGGTGGCTGTTCGCTATATTTGTGCCAATGATAAGGCAATGCTTGTGTTTTCATTTCCTTCCAGCCTAAGGAGCAATCAGAGGAAGGCTGTTCCAGGTGAATCCTTCCTGTTCTTTCAGTCCAGTTGGAAACTTCTATGGCATAAACCTTGTGTTCATACACACCAGAAGAAAATCCAAAGACCTCCATGTGTGCTGTCAGATGTAACTACATGGATCAGATTTGGAAAGCTGCCTTGGTTGGCCATTCACCTTGGTTTGGTTGGTTGGTTGGTTGGGTGGGTGGTTGGTTGGTTGGTTTGACTGGTTAGTGTCTTCCCATCCCCTACCCTGTGGCTTGCCTGCTCTTGTTAGATGTGGTCCTGATGCTTTCTTCATGGTAGACTATTTTGCTTTTCATTACTTCATGGTAGATTATTTTGATTTTCATTACTGTCTGTCAAACAATGAGATTTTCATTCCTCTCACTTTTATTTTTTCCCCAGAAAAGTCAGAACTAGTCAGCCTTTCCCTGTTGACCAACAAGATGTGCTCAGATTCTGAAGTGACCTTGACAGAAAGGCCAAGGAAGAAAGAGAGAGTAAATTCCACAGAGAAGATAGACATCACTTCGAACTTTCTCCCAACCTCCTCTGTAAAATGTCATTTAAAATGTTTGTAAAGCCTCCATTTAAAGCCTGCAGACTCAGTCTCACAGGTTGTTGAGGAAGAGTGGTCTCTAAGGAGTGTCGGTCTCATCCAACGGTTAGCTTGAAGAGCAAGGTGGATCTTTTGGTCCATTCAACTGGCCAGTGTTGGAAGAGCTAATTCATCTCTCAGATGCTATTTCCAAGAAAAACAGGTAAGTTCCTTAAAATCTTAAAAGGAAAAGATTAAGATATACTCATAGGAGAGAATGGGAGCAAGAGACGTCAAACAAGAAAAAAGTGGGTGCGTGGGTGCGCGCACGCGCGCGCGTGTGTGTGTGTGTGTGTGTGTGTGTGTGTGTGTGTGTGAATGAAATCCTTTAAAAGCAGGCTAACTCAGACTAGAGAGATGGCTCAGCAGTTAAGAGCACTGGCTTCTCTTCCACAGGTCCTCAGTTCAGTTCCCAGTGAGCACATGGTAGCTCACAACCATCTATAGTAGGATCTGATGCCTTCTTCAGGTATAAAGGCATATATGAAGATAGAGTACTCCTATACATAAAATAAATAAATAAATCTTTAAAATAACAAATAAACTTTTACAGTTTCCTAAAAATGTAAAATAAAATTTAAAGAAAGGAAGAAAAACAGCAGGCTAACTAAAAACAAATTTAAAAGGAAATAAATGCAAAATTGCTTTGAAAGTGAGAGCATAGGAATGTTGGAATCTTGCTGTCTTCAACTATTACAGTCACTGACAGGCAAACATCAGATCGGGAACACCAGAGGAAAGAGGAATGAAGACACCTTTTTAGAGATGTATTTTTGGCTAGTTGGGAGTCATCGTGAATTGAGGGGAAAGAATCGGGGGTTAGTCCAAGCAAGACATGGTAGCCGTTTCAGGAGTCAGAGTCATAAAAGGAAAAGGTGGGCAGGATAAAATATGTGTGAGTCAAATGACCAAGGCAAGGCTACGGATGGCATCTGGAGACAGGGGATGTGGTACACAGTTGCGATAAAGTCTCTGGCTTGTTCAACTGGATAGTGATGCTATTCAAAGAGATAAGAAACTTCAAAAGAAGACAAGGCACAAATGGCTGGTGGCAGGCTCACTTCTCAACATCCTGATTTTGAGGCATCCTAACGGTGACGTCAGATAGACCTCTGAACGTGGAGGAATACATGTGACTTTTGTATGAAAACGTGATGCATAGGATCACAGGGGGAAGTCGGCCCTGGTTAAAGGCACACTCCTTTTATCACAGATGTGGGAAAGAGAGGCAGAAGGATCTCTGACAATTCAAAACCAGCCTGGTTTACATAGTGAGTTCCACCCAGGCCAGTTAGGTATCACAGTGAGAAAAGAGAAAAAGAGAAAACACAACAAACAAGCAAACAAACAAAGAACAGAGGTGGGAACTGAAGCGATTGGCTATAGTTGTATCTTTAGGGGGAGGGACCACAATGTCAGAAAAGAAGTGATCCTGGGACCATACGCAGTGGAGAGAAGAATCGCTAGAGCAGTGGTTCTCAACCTGTGGGTCGTGGCCCTTTGGGGCCAAAAAAATCCTTTCACAAGGGTCACGTATCAGATATCCTGATCTCAGATATTTAATTCCAATTTATAACAGTAGCAAAATTACAGTTATGAAGCAGCAATGAAAGTAATTTTATGATCGGTGTTGAAGGAGCAGCGGGGCTGCGTCCCTGGCACCCAGCCGCCCGCACGGCTAGCTTTACCCGAAATAATTACACTGAAACTGTATTCTTTTAAACACTGCCTGGCCCATAGGTTTCAGCCTCTTATTGGTTAGCTCTTACATACTGATCTAACCCATTTCTAGTAATCTGTGTAGCCCACGAGCTGGCTTACCAGGAAAGATCTTAACCTGCATCTGTCTGGAGTGGGAGAATCATGGCGACTCCTCGACTAAGCTTCTTTCTCCCAGCATCCTGTTCTGTTTTCTCCGCCTACCTAAGGGTTGGCCTATCAAATGGGCTAAGGCAGTTTCTTTATTAATAAGAAATCACTCCCACATCAGATCTGAGGTCACCACAACATGAAGAACTGTATTAAATGGTCGCAGCCTTAGGAAGGTTGAGAACCTCTGCTCTAGAGAGGCTTGAGGGAAACCCAGACACAGAAGAAATGCAGAATGACCTGCTCTTGTCATGAAACCTAGCTATCCTTGCAGAGAGAGCTGAAATTTATGAATCTCCAATAGAGGTCAACCCTTAGAACCTTTCCAAACACAAATTTCTCCCTTGATCCTATTCCTGGGCCTTTTGTATATAAGATTTGAGTAGAACATTAATTTCTGGAAAAATCGGTCTTCCTTCTTGCCTTAAACACCATGTGGAACAGGTCTTGGCCCTAAAGGAGTCTGTAGCTCCCTGCAGATCCCATTCTGTGCTCTGATTAAAGAATTCCCACAGACAGAAGGCAATATGCAACATTGGGCCTCACCTATGAGTCCCTTAAAAACACATTTCCCTGGGGTTTAGTCTCTGTAACTGCCATTCCCTGTTACCTGGACAGCTGGAGACCTAAGTCCCTCTGCCCACCCTGTCTCCATTACCTGTAATGTCTCCATTACCTATCTCCCTCCTGTAAGGGAGGCAGAGCAGTAGAGACAGCAAGTCTTAGAAGCAGCTACTCCCTGCCCTTGATTCTGTATCCTTGGACTTGGCTGCAGACAGCCAACTAACTCACCAGACTACTGCATCTGTTCCCCGTGTGGACGAGACGTGCAGCGACTACTTGCCTTGAAAAATCAGAGTCTGGGGACTGCAGGGTTTGTCTGAAGTGCAGGCCCTGCACACCGCTGCAAGGATATGGCTGACTCACAGCGCTTCCATTCCTCTGGTTTACCTTGTCAGATACACACACCCTGCCCAGCATGGATGAGCTGCAAACCTCCCTACGCTGGAGTTTGATATGGGAGGATAATAACCGAAACAAAGGAGCGGATAACGACAGGGGTTTACTTGCTGTCTGCGGGGGTTTATATTTAGCTGGCTTGTGACTGGGCTCCTGTCCGCATGTGCCAATCGCCCTTGGGAAATACAGTCCTGTGGGAACACGAAGGTGGGGCAGGACCCGGACAGGAAGAGGGTATGGAGAGTTCACACTACTGCTTGGGGACACAGGAAGAGAATCAGACCAGATGTGCATATGATCAACCACCTGGGGACAGTATTTTGGATGCTTGCAGCGTAGAATACAAAGATGCAGAGAACACAAAATGGTGAACAGAGACATTTTCTCCAGTGCTCTGTAAATTGCCTTTGCCTTCTCCTGTCTACCCTCTGTGATGAGAAGATAGCAGAGCAGGTGGCATTCCCAAAGCCTGGATACTCACGCAGGTCTCATGTGAGCTCAGAAGCGTCTCTCTTCACTGAGCAATGGGACTGTTGGAGAAGTTAATAGGAAAGACACTGTGTTTCCTCCCTGGCAAGGTCAAGGAGAGTGAACTGCCAAGATGTGCCATGGGCGGGATCAGCAGGGACCTGTCCATTATAGGGGCCTGGGGGCATCATCACAGGACACGCTGCAGTTGTTAAAGGTTCTGGAGATGATGCCATCCAACAAAAAGTGACCAGCTATAGGAATAATTTTTAAATATTTTTAGATTAAAATTTAATTACATTTTTCCTCTTCCTTTCCTCCCTCCACATCCTCCCATATACACACCCATACTCTCCCTCAAATCCATGGCCTCTTTTATCACTAATTGTCATTGCCTGGAGATATATAAATGGATGGATGGATAGATAGATAGATAGATAGATAGATAGATAGATAGATAGATAGATAGATAGATAGACAGATGGATAAGTAGGTAGGTAGGTAGGTAGATAGATTGATAAATAGGAAATATTTAAGAATATATTTCATATAATGTATATTATACTTAGGAAATATTTATATCACATATATAATATATTTCCTAAATATAACCTGTTTAGTCTAAACAATGTCACTTGTATGTATGTTTACAGGGATGACAGCTTGGCACCGGACACCCGAGGGGTGGACTGTTCCCTGGGAAGGACCACCTCCCCTGCTCTCAGCTTTATTCGGATGCCTATAGTTCTTTGTGTGGGGTTGACGCCTCATGGGATTTCCCTGTCCAATTTGGCACGTCCATTGGTGCCACCCTTGTTCAGCTCACATTTGGGCAATCGCATTGGCGAGACTTTACAAGGATAGCTTTTGATACTACTTGAAGACACAACCTCAAGCAAAGTCCCCGATCCTCTGGCTCTCTCAGTCTTTCTGTCCCCTCTTCCACAATGCTCCCTGAGCCTCAGATGTGGGAGCATCTTGTAGATGGATTCATCAGGACTGGGCTCCACAATGCTACATTTTTATTGGTTGTGGTTTTTCTGGAGTGGGCTCCATCTGCTGCAAAGAAAATTTTCCTCTGCTGGTGAAAACTGCACTTACCTGTGAGCATAAGGACAAACGTTTATAGATTTTTAGGCATTATGATGGCTTGGTAAATTAGCTGATGTAGATTCTTCTCCGGTAACCATGATTTCACTAGCACTGAGTAGTCAACTAGGTTTCCAGGGCTGGACAATGATTTCCCTCTTGTTGAGCAAGACTTAAGTCCAATTAGAGAGCTGATGGCTACTCCCAAGGTATGTGTGACACTACTGTACCCTTAGGGTTATCGTGCTATGTCGGCCATTGATGTGGTTCATTGGGGTCCTAGTTGGGTGGGACTGTTGGTCGCATCTCTCCTTTGGAAGATTGCATTACCTTCTGGTACCAAGAAAGCTAGTCCTCGGGGAGGGGCATTCAGGTCAGCTCCAGCTTAGGGGTCTCTGTGCCCTGTTTCTGAAGTGCATGCCATCCTCAGCAATAAGAACTTACCTTCATGGAGGTAATTTTTAAAGGGAGGAAATTATACTAATCGCTCTTCATTGGAACTGGAGGTGTTTATAAAAATTCTGCTTGGTGAGAATGGCCATGGGGGAGTAAGCAGCCACTTGCTGTCAATCAGGCAGCTGAGAAACATGAAGCAGGATCACTCTGAGCTAGACAGCAGCAAGCACAGGCTAGGAAAAGACTCATTTCTCTACTGCTAGCGCCTCCCCTCTGTATTCTGGGGAGGTGAGTCCCAGACACTGAGGCTGCTGGGAACAGGAAGCTCTAAGTTTGGTGGGGGTTGTTTATTTGCTTGTTTGTTTACTAATTTGTTTGATTTTTTTTTCCAGACAGGGCCTCACTGTGTAGCCCTGGCTGTTCCTGGAACTCACTACGTAGACCAGGCTGACCTCGAACTCACGGAGATCTGCCTGCCTCTATCTCCCAAGTGCTGGGATTAAAGACTTTACAGAAGCTTTTAGCACCAGTTGCTTTGATTTGTTTTGGTTTTTTTTTTTAATTTCATGTCTTTTTAAGGATGAGTATACACAGGGGGAGCCAACCCACCATCTTGCCCCCATGTGGGACAACAGAAAGTGCAGATGGGGGCATTAGGACCTTGGGCTCGTTGGATTCCTTTTAAGAGGGGAAGCTCTACCACCTGGCATCGCCTGGAGTTAATCTTGTCTGGCCATAAATATCATCTAGAGTGATACAGCCATGCCTTGTGCCCAGAGTATCCATGCATCTACACCATTCCAGGCAGGCAGCCTAGGCCGGTTCAGTTAGTTCTGATGAGGGATACGTGAGGATTTTATGTGGATTTCAGGACAGCTTCAACTATCACAGATGCTCGCGAACATCCGCTATCAAACTTCACCATCACCAAAGGGCACGGGGCAAGTGGAAGGAGCCAAGGGGCGCCTCTCTCACCTCTTGCCGAACTTTCAATCTGAGGTCTTTGTTGCCGGGTGTGAAGTGTAGCCATCTGCAAAAGTGTAAAGATGCCAGAGACAGGAAATAAACTGCGTGGACATGAAGGAGCCTTGGATTGAAACGCTGCATGAGGAGTCTACAGAAACCCAGCGCCCTTCTGCCATCTCTGCCATTTGCCCCAGTGGAATAGGGAAGGACTTCCCATAGCACCTCAGCCTTTATTTATTTGTTTATTCATTCCCTGTGGGGTTTTTTGTTTTGTTTTGTTTTTGTTTTTTGTTTTTTGAGACAGGGTTTCTCTGTGTAGCTTTGGAGCCTGTCCTGGCACCAGCTCTGTAGACCAAGCTGGTCTTGAACTCATAGAGATCCGCCTGCCTCTGCCTCCCAAGTACTGGGATTAAAGGCGTGCTCCGCCACCACCCAGCTTCCTCGGCCTTTTATGAAGGACATTTAGGTCCAGCGAGAGGTGGCAGGCTAGGCTTCCTACAAAAGACCGTGCACAATGTTGAAAGAGGAGGCTGAGGTCTCACAGTTCCCAAGAACTTCTCTAAGAACTATGAAAGGTTCATACCTGTCCAAGGTACCTCTGCTTTGCTTCTCGGCCTGTGGGATCCTACCTCAAAAGTCCCTCTGTGAAATTTTTTTTCCAGGCCCTAATATCTGTAGCCACCGCGCTGTGCTGCATGAAGTCATCAGAACAAGCAGGCAGGTGATGTATCCAAGATGAGACAAAGAGATCTGGGAGTCAGGACTTGTCCTGCAACCAGGTAGCTTCCTTTGGTGCCTTTCTTTAGTTCTTCTGCCCTCTAGTGGCAAACAACTGTACTGCAGCCACTCACAACTATTTTCGCTGGAAGAAGCTGGGTACCAAGGAATCTAGTTTGACAAATTAACACTTAAGGACTGTGTGTCTATGGGGTTTCCAGGAAGCTATACAGGGGAGAGTAGGATGACTTAAAACGGCTGAAGAGTGCAGTGTCGTGGTGTATTCCAATTCATACCAGCTGAAGCGCACCCGAAGCCCTGCCTCCCTTCCCGTCTTGGCATCCACTGACCACACCCGACCCTGACCCTCAACATGCCCTCTCTTGGCTGCAGTTAGTTCTTGAGCCTGTTTCAGCTCTCTGCGGGTGACAGGGCCTACATCTTACATTCTCATAGCATCCAGCACTAGCTTTCCCGCACAGTCCTTAATTGTGTGTTTCTCTGAGTGTTTCCAAGGTCATCATAAAGCGCCCTCAGGACAAACACAGAGACCACCTTGTCAAGTATCAGCTCTGTGTCCCCCAAGAAGCGATTATTGCATAGGAGGCCCTCATAAATGCTGCTCGGTAAAGTTAATGAAATCTTAAGTATCGGGTTCATGGCTGGGTTGTGTTTGTTTACGGAGGAATTACAGGCAGGCTTCAGGGGATGAAGCAGGCCAACTGTGTCTCAGGTCTTTATGGCTGAATGAGTCAAAACTGGTGAGGAGGTGTCCCTGTCTCTGGTCTCTGACTTCTTCTAGCCTAAAAATGTCACATAAACTTCAGAGAACGTGACCTTTTTGAGTCTCACCCCAAATGCTCCCCACCTCCTAGGACCAGAGAGCTAGGCAGGCATCTTTCCTATTCTCACACAGTGTAACGGACAGCCTCCCCGGGCTCGTCTGGTACAGCCTGAGACAGAAGACCCAAAGGGGAAGCAGATGGAGAGGCTGCAAGCACCTCGACGACTTGATCTGGCGTGCCACCTCGCCTCCCTCCCACTGGCCCCCATTGTCCCTGCTTCCATTTAGAAAAGAACCTTAGATGATGAGACATTTGTAAGAAGCCCCAACCTCTGCCTTAAAGGGAAAGGATGGTAGGCTACAAAGAGAGTTTGGGACTCGCTTAACCCAGAACATCAAACCATGGGAGCTACTCTTGCCCTCTGTTCTGCTTCCTCCTGTGTGGGTTCCACGTATAGGAAGCTTCCTTCTTTTGGGGAGAAGGGGTCCTCCAATCTCCCTCAGTCCTGCCAGACCATAGTCCAGAAGTGTGTGCACTGGTGTCCCTTGGGTCCTGGGCTCATCCCTGCGTCTGTCAGAGAGGCCATCTTCTAGTTTGCTGCTAGGACAATGCCATGACCAAAAGCACCTTCAGAGGAAAGGGTTCGTCTGGCTTCCATGTCCACGTCGCAGCCCAGCATGGAAGGAAGTCGGGGCAGAAACCTGAAGATCGGAACTCCTGTGGAGACCATGGAGGAACCCTGCTAGTTCAGTTACCTTTTGTATACCTCCCAGACCACATGCTTAGAGAGGGCATGACCCACAGTGGGGGGGGGGCTCTTCTACATCAATAAAAATGCCCCCAAAATCATGTCCACAGGATGGAGTATGATGGAGAAAATTCCTTAATAGGGGTTTTCCTTCCTAAGTGATTCAATGACAAAAAAAAAAAAAAAAAAAAAAAAAAAAAAAAACAGCTTGGGCCAATAATACATTCTCAGCTCTGGGTGAATCATGGGGACTGATAAGACCAGAGGCGAGACTTCCCTGAGAAAGACTCAGAAGCATCTCTGTGTGCTTGGAACCATGACTAGGTACACAGAAACAAGAGTGGCCCTGTGAAGTAAATTATTTTTTTTCATTCTGCTATGATGTAGAGAGACAGGGGTGGTAAAAGCCTGCGGTGCTTTCTAGAATGAGTCCCACCCCAGTTCCTTCTAAAGAGCAAAACAGAAACCAGGCATGACAGCACCCAGAATACCTGTCACCCCAGCACTTGTGAGGAAAACTAAGAGGGTAGCCTCGGCTACACAGCAAGTTTAGGGTCCAATTAGGCTAAATGAGACCCTTTCTGAAAACAACCAAGAACTGAAAAGTCTAAAAAGTCTAAACACCAAATAATAGCCTTCAGCCCTTTCTGGAGAAGGAAGTGTGGCAACAACAGCCCTAGAAAGCAAGCGATGACTCGAACCTTCTGGAAACCACAGGACATAAAATGAATGGCATTTGATAATGCCACTAAAATGGACTATTTCTGTTTCCCAAAAAGATGGACACTGTCAGTAAGATTCCTTTAAAAAAAATCTTATTAAACTTTCTCTCTCGCTGCTTCTTTGTGTCTCTGGTTGAAATGGAGCAGGATGCAGGTTACCATGGTGATGGCTGAATTTTTTTTTCTTAAATAACAGGGCTCAGGAACACTGGCTGTTGGCTGTACCAACCCCAGGCAGGAAATGATGTGGGGGTGGGAGGCAGAGACTGAGAGAGGAAAAGAAGGAACTGCTGGACTCATCCCAGGATGCTGTAACTTCTCCAGCATGTTCCGTGACCCTAGGGTGAGGGTCAAGACTTGCAGGCCCCAGCTGCCTCATAGGATGAAGGAATCAGAATTCAAATGCATGTGGAAAATGCAGCTGGCTTAATCTTCCCTTGCATGGTCCCTCTTATGGCAAACGGACTTCTTCTCTGACATCCCTTCCCACTTCCCACTGGTGCCTTCCACCAAGGGTTTGGTTTGGGAAGTCCACCAAAAAGCTGGCCCAAAGAGAAGTGATACAAAGTTGCTAAAGATACAGCAAACAAGAGTCAAGGGGAATTTAAGTGAAAGGGGAATTTGAAGTTACCAGCCCTGTCCTTATCCATCCAAACAGTCTTGGCCTCACATTCCTGTTCTGTTCTCTTCAAAACCATCTAAGAATGAAAAGAGAGTCTTCAATAGGATAGGGTTCCCTGTCAAACAGGCCTGGGTCAGTGAGAAAACTAACCAGAGAGGAAGGGAGTTGCTGAGGGAAGTTCCTTCCTGGAGCCCTTCCAAATTCCAGGCCCAGCAGAGCAGAAAACATAATAGAGACAAAAGCATCAGGAACACAACCTGCTTTGGATACTTGAACAGTGATAGCTACAAGTTTGGCCAGGGCTTCGCCCCATTGGCTGCTTTGCCTATCTTGTCCTCACAGATCCTAGAAAGGAAATTATTCATACTGGATCATAAGAGTCCTTGCCTCTGTTTCTGGAGCTGTCAAGCAGGGTTGGTACAATCCACACAATCCTCTTCACTTGAACTTCGGGAGTATGTCTCCATACTAAGACAAGAACAATGCTAATAGCATAAGCTAAGTGTTTGCCGTGGACAATGTTCAGTGATAGCATCTCAGTCCCAAAACAGTGCTTTAAGCTAGAAAAGCAGCTTGCTTATGGCCACACATTTACACGCCCATGAGATACAACAGTTATGCTTGAGATTAGTGTCACGAGGTGGCTTCCCATCCCCAAATGCTTGAAACAATGTTCGTGTGTCCTGTACCTATATGCTCCAATGTCAACGCATTGGAATCTCTGCCTTTGCTGAAGACAGTTTAAGGAGGAGCTAAATCTAGAGGTCCCCATGAACAGGTGACAAGGTAGACTCTCACTCTTAGAAGTTTCTTATTGCACGGCGGAAAGGAGGCTCCAGAACGGAGCCCTAACTCAGGAAGGACCACCACAGGAAGCCTCAGGAAAAGGTTCCTAAAAACACAATTAGTTTGTTCCCTAGCCCCGGTGTTACCATGGCAACAAAGGCTCTGATGCCCATCCTCAATCCCTCTTCCTGATTTGCAATGCCTGTTGCCTAGTTCACAATTCCTCTTTTGGGCTCTTCTTGATCTCAGGGACACCACAGCCTCTAAAACATCTGGAGGTTATGAGCCCACGCTCTTGTCCTTGAACAAGCAGAAACACGCAGCTCACACCCTCCTCCAGGCACCCACAGCTGCTTGGGCTGCATGCTCTCTCCCTTTTCCCATTCTCTAAATCCCGTGTTGCCTTCTGTATCACAGACCATACCTCCCTGGACTCCTTCAAGTACCTGAAAGGACCGAGCTCAATGAAGCAGACTGAGCCACTGGTGCTGAAGGAATTCACCACTTAAACCAGAATATAACAAGCAGGCCGTGTGACCTTGTGGTGGCGATGGCACATGCCTTTAATCCCAGCACTCGGGAGGCAGAGGCAGGCCTGGTCTACAGAGTTAGTTACAGGACAACCAGGGTTACACAAAGAAGCCCTGCCTCAAAAAAAAGGAAAGAAAGAAAGAAAGAAAGAAAGAAAGAAAGAAAGAAAGAAAGAAAGAAAGAAAGAAAGAAAGAAAGAAAGAAAGAAAGAGGGCATATGCTACCGAGTCTAAGGTAGATGCAGAAATGTAGTTTCTAGATGTTCCTACTGCTGTCTGGGTACCCCACTCTCACACTCTGAAAATCACTGCTCCACACAAGGCATCCTCCCTCCTCTAAACATCCCTTCAGTGTGAGAACCCCCAGACATCTGTGCCTCGTAATCTATCATCTAGTGAGCCCCTCTAGCTCTCCAACATGGAGCCATGAGTGTCTCTCTTTACAGAGAACATGGATTCCCTCAGACTAACTCAAGTAGTAGCAAGAACTTCAATAGTGGGCATAAGAGGAACCTCGAGTTAAAGCCTTGGGAAGCTTCTTGGAGAAAGCAGAGATGGCCAAGCATCTGAACCTCTTCCGGGATGACAGGACGTGCTGCCATTTTCTCAGCAGCGGCACGACTCAGTTGACCATCAGCTCACTTTACCTCTTCTGTCATTTCTGCTGCGACTAAAGATTCCTGCTTCCTCATTCTTGTTTCCGTTTGTCTGGTGTTTCCTTATTCCTTCATCCGGCCTCTGTCACAGCCTGACCGCCTTTCAGAGAACATTTCGACTTCTAGATCTGCCCCCAACACACAGTACTTGAGTTGCAATCTTTTTCCCCATTCTAATTCCCCCCAAAGAGAGGGTCAGAATGTCTACTGTCTCCATTTAGAGAGAGCTCTTCAAAGCAACCTCTAGATGGGATAATAGGGAAGCTTTGTGGCTGGTAAAAGGTTGAACCTTATGGCATAAGCATGGTGTCCCTCTCTGACGGAGGTGGTGGGAGAGGTCTTCAGTCCAGTGGCCTCCAATGCCTTGCACGCCAGCTCCATTCAAAACACCCAGCTGCCTTAAACACTGTGCAAAAAAAGAAGAGCTCAGAGGCTACATCCGAGCTCAGCGTAAGGCTGTTGGCATGTGACATTTGCACAGCCTGTTTTTAGGAGTCTGTCACCCCACTGTAGGCGTATGGTCTGTGGAGATAAGCTCATCGTCCTTCTTCTGCCGTTCCTACTTCTCTTTATGAGAACTAAGATCTCTTTGTTTGGTGGGCGGTTGCATCCCACAATGGCTCACACTGAACTTCAGCCACAGGAAAGATTCCCCAAGCCTCCTACTTCTCCCTTTCCAGGTTGGGCAAAAACAAAAGGAAAAAGAAATGGAATCCACTAGATAGGTTTTACAATTTTCCGTAAAACAGTTCATCTTGTTTAATTTAGCCTATCACTCCAGTCTGTTGAGATCTCCTGAATATGAATGATGTCTTTTTCCAGCTTATTTGTTAAATCGCTCAGATTCCATCAGCGGCCATCTGCCCATGGAAAGGAAGGTAAATGTGTAAATTATCTTCTTTTCAGGGCTGACAGGAAGGTGGAATTAGATGGTTGGTTTCCAAGGGCTCCTTTGCAGCATTTGGGGAACAATCGTTCCATAATTTCAAGACGTTATCTTGGACTAAGATATTGATCTGACACATGCGTATTGGCCCGTTGTGTCCACTGCAAGGAAAATCAAGAAATCATGTCGTGGATGGAGTTCTTCTTCTCAAACATTAGCTACTGTTTAATGAGCAATCATTTTAGGTCATGGACGCTCTAATACGTTACTTATGAGCCTTACTAACCAAAGGACTTTTGTTTGGTTGGTTGGCTGTTCTTGATTTTGTTAGACTTTTCAATGCAAGGTCTCACTGCTTCTTAGACTAGCCTTGAGTTCATTAAGTAAGCCCAGCTGGCTAGGAACTCAATGTAATCCTTCTAATTCAGCTGCCTGGGGGCTAGGATTACAGACATGCGCCCACCACACCCACATCCTTTGCTTGTTTGTGTGGAGACAAGGTTTCAATACGCAAACTGACTATATACTACACGCCTCAGTCCCCCAGATGCTAGGATTACACGTGCAAAGGTAGGTTTTATTGTCTCTTTGTGTAGAGATGAAACAGCTGCACTCGTAAAGGGTTTATTGATCTCTAACAGTTACCTACCAGGTGTGGGTTGAACTGAATCTCAATGCCAGCTTCCTGAGTCCAAAGGCTGTTTCCCTTCACTGTGCCACAAAGGTCTCCCTGAGAGTGACTTTCAGGATAAAACTGACTGAAGGTAGAAACAAGGCTCCAGGGGTCACCGTTTTTTAAAAACATGTTGTGTCAACCAATCATGATATGGCCATACTCAGAAATATCTACGTTAAGGGTTGGAAAGCCCCTCTACGTATGTGTAAAGTTATGCAGCTTGATCTACCCGTGGACGCCTAGTGGTGGAAGAAAAGCCTGTCCCTGGGACTTTGACAGGAACCTGTTCCTCACACTGGGTTGCTTTGCCCAGCCTTACTACAAGGAAGGAGCTTAGTCTGACCTCAACTTGATATGCCATACCTGGTTGATACCCAGGGTAGGCCTGCCTCCTTCTGAAAAGAAACAGGAGACGTTCATTAGAAGGGTGGGGGAGGTAGAGCAAGGGTAGGAGTAGGGAGGTAAACTGTGGTTGGGGTGTAAAATAAATAAATAAATTTAAACGAGCAAAAGAGAATCTGATAGATCCATATGTGTCTATATCAAAAACCCAGCTTACACTCGGTGTGGTCTATCCCAGTCCTTCCTTTTTTAATTTTGTTTCGCTTTTTTGTTTATTGTTTGGTTGGTGGTGGTGGTAATTTGTCTGTGTCTGTCTGTCTGTCTATTTGTTTGCTTGTTTTTTGTTTCTTTGTTCTGATACAAGGTCTCTTTGTGTTACAGGTCTGACTGTCCATGTAGACCAAGCTGGCCTCAAACTCAAGATTCACCTGCCCCAGCCTCCCAAGTGCTGGGATGAAAGGTGTGCACTCTTACCTGGCTCTTTATTTTTTAATATAACATTGACACATTGCTTAAGGCAGAGATTACAGGCTTGCGGTTCCTATTATTAATCTTTCTCTTTTGTTTAAATATTTGCATCTCTATTTTTTCCACCAAAAAAAAATGTATCAAAATCATCAACTGCTCTTCTTTCTCTACTCCAACTGGAGTTTCTTACATATGTAAGATAGTTCCAGGCCCCCTGTGTCTTCGAGCTTTCAGGGTAAGATAGGAGGTATCACAGGACTGGATCAGGGAACTCTGTGGTTCACCAATGGTTAAACACCTTTGTGCTCTCCCATCTTCAGCATGAGAAGGGGTTCATGGTCACCATCACCCCGATGCTGCAGTCCGAGGGAGAAGAGACGACTCTTTCGGCCACTGTGACTCCTCTTAGCGGCAACCCATACAAAACTTCCTGCAGCAGACTGCTCACAGCTCTTGGGTCCGAAGTGCATCACATGCCCCTGTTAATCAGTCACGAGGAGAGAACGAGGTCACCAAGCCTGGGCGAACAAATCCTTTGCCTGGGAGCTGAGGAACCCCATGCCTACTATCTAAACACTATTTGGGCTGTACTAAGAGGGGAAAAGGCATATAAAACCACACTATATCTGAGCCCTAAACTAATTCTGACACCACACTCACTGTCTCTTCTGACCCAGCAATTCTCTGTGCCCTCCTTTCCGCCCTGTGTATTCTCACAGCCGCTCCGTTTCTGCAGGTATGGCAGGTGTAGAGTGTATTTGACTGTTAAAATGGCAGTGACGTGCTCCTGGGTTTATTCCTGTTACGCGGGCTGGCTGCGACATTCATAAACGTCTCTAGGGTGGGTGCTGGGAAATGTCACCATGAAGATGACTGAAATACACCCATGGGAATCTACTCGACTAAAGAGCTCACTCAAGCCGCGGGCTGTGAGCTTCAGAAACTGTGGATTCTAAACCTGGCTCTTAGTGGTAGTAATGTATGACTCCATTTACCAGGATATATGGCATTTGACAAAGATTAAGCAGGAAAGATTTGAGAGAATTTGAAAAGCAGGCCGGCTTGTCATGAGTATGATAAGATGGAGCTCTAGAAAGAAAGGTTAGCTATACGCTCTGCCTCTCATCTGAAAAGCTGAAGAAGACACCATCCTGGTTAGGTCAGCCAATCAATGGTCCATCAGATGGTCGCTGAGATGGAGCCTGCATCCTGCGTCATGAAGGGGGACTCTACGATGAGCAATTAGTGGTCTGAGAGACAAGGGGGAGGCCAGAGTAAGTAGACTTTGTGTTCATCTTCATCTCTTCGCCCTCATCCTCACTGCCACTGGGAAGCTTTTCCTGGCCTTCTGGTTCAATAGCTCAGTCTGAGTCAGGCTAGAAAGAAGGGAAACGAAGGCAATGTGAGAAGCAGAAGAAGCACCTGCTCAAAAACTGGGTTCTGTTTCCTGCTAGCCAAGAGTCCCAAACTGTGACGCAAGTGACACAAACATTCCCACAAGAGCAACATTCCCTTTTCCAAGGGATCGCTCAAAGGATGTTAGAAGCAACGAACAGGGACCAGAGACATGGTTCAGAGGGTAAAGAAGCTTGCGGCCGAGCCTGAAGACCTGAGTTCAACCCATGGAACTGACACAGAACTGTCCCCTGACCTCCACATGTGCATGGTGGCACATACCACACACACGCGCGCACACACACACACACATATGTCATATATATAGACTTATATAAAGACATAGAGAGAGAGACTTAAGTTGGGTGTAATGGCACATACCTTTGATCCAGTATTTGGGAGATAAAGGCAGGTGCCTCTCTGTGAGTTCAAGACCAGCCTGATCTACATTGTGAGTTCTAAGACAGCCAGAGCTCTGAGAACTTGTCTCAATACAGAACAAAACAAAGAAGAAAAGAGAATGACAGCCAGAGTTAGAGGTCACTCCCTTGAGAAGCCTGAACCCATGTATAACATTAGAACACGTTTCTTAGCTCTCTCTCCCTACCCCATCCCCATGCTTAAATCTGAAGCATGTACCATTCTGAATCTACTTAATGAACTCACTAACTTTGCCCCCACTCTAACTTGTTCTGAAATTACTTCCCGAAGCATAGTCAAGGACTCATCTTTACCTGAGTGAAAGTAAGACCCCCCTAAAGGGGTAAGGGGTGCACCCCTTGCTACCAGCCAACACTGCTAGACAGCATCTCTCTTACGACACTGACAGCCTGGCAAGAGACACCATCAAGAGGCAGACTGACAGGATCAGGGAACAAGCAGACAAGCTGTGTGTCTGTGGAAGAGGAGTTCAGAGATAGGGGAACAAATCCCCCAACGTGTGTAGGCTTGAGAATCTGGGGTCATTTTCATATAAGACAATATATGAGAAAATAGTAATACAAAGGAAAGGGGCTTTTGAGCTTCCAGGTGGTGGAACGTGAAGGGTTAAAAATGGAGAAAAGAGATGAGATGAGAGGAAGCCACTGTTGCTGTCTATCTGCACAGATCTTCCTCTGTGGCTTTCCATCTTCCCAGGGAAGGGGACTGTGGGACAGCCCTCCATTCTCATGAGTTTCAGCTTTTACTCACATCAGGGAGGGTCCAGGGAGGCCATTTCCTACATCTTTTGAGTCTCAAACACCTTCAGTGTGAAATGACCTTCTCTAGAGTCACACATTTTGTGGTAGCACATTGACCTTCACCCAGCGGTGATCTTTGCTGGGACATCCCCGGCCTGGTAACTTCATCTACCCCTCCTGAGCTGCTATTCTCTCTTCTCCACTCCATTGTATTCTCCCAGACTTCTCTGCAGGAACACGTGCATGGGCCCCTTGGACCCTGGTTGCCAGATTTGTTAGGCACTAGCTAGAAAAAGTAAAGAGGGCTCAGAGGGTGAAGTTGGGGAAATTCCCTCCTTGGGGTACCCTGACAGACACTTGGACTCCAATAAGACACCCATCCCCCAACTCTTGCTAACCCCCCCCCTCCGCTTCCTGGAACTCGCCCCCTCATATGCCCTCCGAGGGCCTAGGGCAGCTATAAAGGGCCAACTGTTACTAATCTGAAGTCCCACCGCTCTGCCTTGCGGTTTCCCTCTGCTCTGCCCACGCCTTTATAGTTTCTTTCTGAAGCTCAGCTAGAGCTATCCTAATTCAAGGGTGCCGTCTGCTTCCTGCCAAGACACCCCATTAGCCTGGCATTCTATGGGTTGCGTGTGTTTGCTCCATGGTGTTTCTGCCTCCTGAGTTGATCCTCGGTAGGATGCAGGAGACCTCAGCCTCTGGGACTGCGAGGAACCTTGCTCATAGCCCGCCCCACCTGCGGGTCTGGAAGTCCTTAGGCAGCGCATTGCCGTGGCAGTTTGAACCTCAGTTTCTTTGTTTGAAAATGGCAATTAATAATAAAAGTAGCAATAACAGTAATGACAACATTGGTGTCTTGCCATTGAGATGCCATGTGGATCAAATGAGACAACAGGAAGTGGCAGAAAGTGCAGCTAACTACAGAGCTCTTACTCAAAAAAAAAAGTCAAAAATATTATATACAAAATATATAGAGCTTTATAGAGAGACAGACACAGACACATACATATCCACACAGAAATCTTATTAAAACACACATGAACACATGTGCACACACACACACACACACACACACACCTGATAATCATAATATATATCCAAAAAACCTTTAACATTAAAAAAAAAGCCCAGACGAAAACCTTCCCAAAATACCACTGAGTTCATTTGTGTTGGGCATTTACTGCTGGACTTGGGGCCTGACCTTAAGTGTGGTTTACACACCCAATAGGACTCTGTTGGAGAGAACTAGCTCTCCTTTGCAAGCAGTGGTCTCGGAGGTAACTTCTGGGTTAGTAATGGGGGTTTGTGTTCACCTCCCTTGTCAGTGCTGAGATTTCACCTTGCTTGGATCTGTGCAGGCTGTGTGCATGCTGCCAGTCTCTGAGTTCATACGTCTGTCAGTCCTGTTGTGTCTGGAAGGCCTGTCTCCTCAGTATCTTCCATTTCCACTGACTCCTGCAATCTTTCTGCCTCCTCTCCCATAGAATTGCCCAAGTCCCAAGAGGAGGGGTTTGATGAAGACATTCCATTTAGGCCTGAGTGTTGCAAGACCTCTCACTCCCTGCACAGTGTTCAGTAGGGTGTCTCGGTGCTTGTTCCCATCTACTTCAAGTGGAAGTTTCTCTGATGAAGGCTGAACAAAACATTGATCTATCAGTATAACGGAATGCCATTAAGTGTTATTTGGTTGCTACATTCCTTTAACAGTACAATAGGATTTGGTTTTTATGGTGGTTTGAAAAGGAAATGACCCCCAAAGAGAGTGGCACTGTTAGGAGGTGTGGCCTAATTGGAGGAAGTGTGTCACTGTGGGGGCGGGCTTTGAGGTCTCTTTTGCTCAAACTTCCCTCAGTGTGACTTTTAGTCAACTTCCTGCTGTCTGCAGTGTGACTTTTAGTCAACTTCCTGCTGTCTGCAAGATGTAGGACTTTCAGCTGTTCCTCCAGCACCATGTCTGCCTGCGCGCCACAATCCTCCCCATCATGATGACAATGGACTGATTTTCTTTTTCTAGCTCCATCAATTAAGGTTCAAATTTCATGACTTCAGGTTGTTATTGTTTTTGTTTTGAGCTGAACAATATCCCATTGTATAAATGTACCATATTTTCTTTTTCCATTCAACTGTTACGGACATTCAGGCTGTTTCCAGTTTCTGACTATTATGATTAGAATGGCAATGGACATAGATGAGCCAGTGTCTCTGAAGCATGATATGGAGACCATTGGGTACAGGGATCTTGTGGTAGATCGAATCCCAGCTTCCAGAGGAACTGCCACACTGATTTCCATAGTGACTGTACAAGTTGGAATGCATTTTAATAATATTTTTATTAATTCTTTGAGAATGCCATACATCCATACAATTTATGTTCATCATAGTCACACCTCACACCTCCTAATTCCCTTCAGATCAACCCCAAACACTAGTCTTCCTCCTGATTTAATAATCCACCAAGTCCAATTTGTGCTGCCCTGGTCATGAGGCCACCTGCTAGAGCATAATCTACATACCAGGGGCCGCGACTCGAAAGAGAACTGACTCTCCCTCCCCCAGCAGCTATCAACAACCAATAGCTCCTCAGCTATGGGTGGGAGCTCATGAGTTCCTCCCCATCTAGGGATGTTGGTTAGCTTGGCCTTATGAAGGCTTTGTGCAAGCAGTCATAGATACTGTGAGTTCATGAGGGCATGTCCAGAGGGCACTGTTTTGCTCTGGTCTTTCCTGACCTCCAGCTCTTACAGTCTTTGTATCTGTCTTCCAAGATCATCCCTGAGCCTTGGAGAGAAAGGGGTGTGGGGGAGACGTCCCATTTGCAGCTGAGCACTCCACTGACACATCCCCGCACTCTGACTAGTCGTTCGTGAGTGTCTGTGTCCACCACCATCCACTGCACCAAGAATCTTCTCTGATGAAAGCTGAGAGCTACACGAGGGATGCTTCCCAACACTCTCCTGCCTGGGCCTCTGTGACCTGCATCATGGGAATCCCAGCAGCACCGAGGTGGGAACTTCAGTGAGAACCTGTTCGGAGTCTTAGGACAGCTTAGCATTCTGTATGCCCTCAATGCTGGCTAGAAATGCTAGGTACTAACACATAAGGATATGCTAGACCGTTCTCAGGCTCCTGGGGAGTGAGAAGGAAGAGGAGTGGTATATACTACATGCATATATGAAATTTTCAAATGAAAAAGGGAAACACAGAGTTTGTGAAATTTATAGGTATGTAGATAGATGATAGATAGATAGATGATAGATAGATAGATAGATAGATAGATAGATAGATAGATAGATAGACAGATGATAAACTTAAAAGTCATAAGCCCCAGTTCAAAATGTGTAGCCACTTCACCTCCACACACAACAGACATGGCCATTCAGAATTCAAAAGCAAGCCACACAACATAAGGATAGGTTTATGATAAAATGTTTAATGAAAACAAAGTAAGCACACATAAATTAATAAGACCTAGAACAAAGGTCATGATTGTTTCTTCTAAGACACCAACAATGACATTCCAGTACAGGATCAAGTATAACTAAGCCTCCAGGTGGAAAGGGACACAGGTAAGCACCTGTGCCACTTGCCAAACGAACAGAGGCAACCTCCCAGTGGAGCAGCTGAAACGGATCTTTTGTCTTTCCAGAGGTACATATCTTCCTAGGAACACTTAGATTTAAATGCTTCTACTTTAGATGCCAACTGATGTTTGAAAACTCAACTACACGTCAAGGAAAAACCATGTTGAAAGCTCCATTTTCTCTTCTCTAAAATCAGCGTTAGAAGACCTACTCCATTCTTCATGGAATCACTACATTCAGCAATATATACTGATTTGTGTTAAAGTGCTTCACTAAAATCTCCTCAGGGAGTGTCCTGGAAGGACACCTGCTTCTACCAGGCAGTTCAGTTGACATCATAGCGGGCACTTCCAGTGTGAACTTCAAGTGCAGATGTAGAAAGAAGACATAGTATCAAGACGAGTGAGTTACTGCAAACACCCAATAGAGGAAATACCTATGTTGCTGGGTTGTTTTCTGTCTTTTGTTTTAGATATTTGATCACACTGTGTAAAAGGCACTTTCTGATTGGTTTAAAAAGAGCTGAGTGGCCAATAGTCAGGCAAGAGAGGATAGATGGAACTTCCATGGAAAGAGAACAATTCAGGTAAAGAATGGGGAGGGGGGTTTGACAGTGAGGGGTGGAAAAAGTCAGACATACACTGTATTGAGGAAAGGTAAAATACCACATGGCAGAATGTAGACTAATATAAATGGGTTAATTTAAGTTATGAGAGCTAGTTGTGAACAAGCCTAAGCTAAGGCCAAGCTGTCATACTTAATAAGAAGTCTTAGTGTCATTATTGGGGAGCTGGTGGTCCAAAGAAAGTCTGACTACATGATCCCTATATTTCTTCAAGAACCCCAGTGATACCCACCAAGGCTCATAGAGCATTGTGGAAGTAGGGGCGGGGAGTAAGAGCCAGAGGATGGAAGGAGTACTGTGAGATGCTATCTTCTGAGCATGGCATGGATGTGGCATTCATGAACTCACAGCTGCTATGGTTACCTGCCCAAGACCTGCATAAGAGAAAACTAGTCAATATTCCAGCACCATGGGGGAGGGGCTTACGAGGCTCCACCTCTTGCTGAGGAGCTATTGATAACTGATGGCTGCTGGGAGAAGGAAGTTTTCTTTGGAGCTGTGGCTGCAGGTGGGTTGCCCATTTTTGGCCCCATACCCATGCACATGTGGGCAACACTAAAGTGGACTCAGATGATTTAAACAGAGAGAGGAGCTAGAGAGAAAGCTCGGCCATTTAAGGCTAGGCTCACAACCAAAAAACAGAGAGAGGACTTGAAGATGGGAGGGGATCCTGTTGGGAGACCTAGGGGGACCTAGAGAGAAAAGTTGGGGTGCATATGATTCAGATATATATATAAACATATATAAAATTGTTAACAAAAATGTAAGGTATTCTGGGTGGGGAGAGAAACAAAGTTAACTCTTCTATTTGGATGGTTCCCCCAAGAGACAGGAGCAAAATTTCCTTCCAAAACAGTTGTAAAAAAATCAGCTTAGTTTGGAGAGCAAAGAGGAACTAGGCAAGATGCCAGGTTCCCTAACTCCCACCTCAGAGTGTTTCTTCTAGACTGTCTGACCACATGGACAACCCAGCATGAGCCTCCCTTAAATACTAAAAGAAATTAGAACAGAGAGTTTCCATGTTTAAAAAAAAAAAACTAGGAAAGGGGGATTTTCCTGTTTGATTGGTAAAGAGTTGGCTGCTGGGAGAATCAACAAAAGTCCCTGTGTCTAGAACCGCTAGATCATAGCAACCTGGCAGAGCAATGGCTACTCCAGCTGTCACGTGTCCAACTTTGAAAACAGCCCATCAGTGTAAGCTGATAAATCATACCCTTCCTTGTTATCTGAAGATGGCTAATCAATACTTCCATTATGGTTATCATTGCTCTCAAGACGAGTCCCCAGCTGCATCTGAGCTGCTCTCCCTGAGGAGCTGAGGATAATGTATTTGCCTCCGAGACCCATCAATCACAGGAGTAAAGGGAAAAAAAGAACTGGAAAGGAACGTATGGATATAGTGCTGTCTTAGAAACTGCCTGATGGAATCCATCCTGGGAGGCCATTAAAATGACAGATCCCAGGAGATTCTGGGTCGCTGGGCTGGGGAGTGACCTAGGACCTGCCTTCATTAACAGCTCTCCCAGATTATTTAATACACTTAAAATTTTATCTTAAGAATCCAGAGAAGCAAGTAGCTCAGGTTGACTGCATCTGTCCGACACAAAGCTGAGCTTGTCAACAACCAACCACAGAATAGCAAGGAGTTCATAAATGAAGACAGACTTTTTTTTACCAGCAGTCAGTTCCCAAATAACTGACATGGAGACTTAATATTATTTACAAATGCTCAGCCAATAGCTCAGGCTTATTACCAGCTAACTCTTACATTTTCAATTACCCCATATTTTTATCTATGCATCTGCTTGTTACTCCTCAAACTCTGCCCTTCTTCTTCCCAACCTCTTCTGTGTCTGGCACTCCTGCCTATACTTCCTGTCTTGCTACTGGCCAATTAGCTTTTTATTAAACCAATTCGAGTGACAAATCTTCACAGTGTACAAATGGACCATTCCACACATAAGGCCCTCCTCCTCCATGAGGCACTATTGGCTACTGTTGCGTTCTTAAGAGGGACAGTCGTTGTCTTCAGTTGTGCACCAAACAGTGAACCCACCAGGCTCCAGAGGACAGTTCCAAATCCATGGTCTTACAGCTCCAGCCCTATCTAAAATCAACAGGTCGCAAAACAAAAAGGCAATGAGTGAGGCCTATAGGGAGCTAAGGGCAGATGAGGGAGGAGAGAAAACAGAATCCTCTGAATACAGGTATAAAATCAGTAAAGAACAAAATTGAGATTGTTCTTTAAAATGAGATCAGATCCTCTGTGGAACTTAACAACAATCTGGAAGGTCTGAGATCCTGCTCTCCAGCTACAAGAGGTAGGTTTTGCATCTGCTTATGTGGGCCAGAGTCTTTCAGGTCTTTGTGAGTCACAGTTCAGTTCTGTCAAATAAGGATACATTTTGCCTGACATCAGCAGTTACAAATAAGAGAGCCACACAATGGACTGGGTCAATCAAATTTTTCAGCCCTACCCTGCTTCTTCTCCAGTGAGGCTTTCTTTCCTCTCCACCAGGACTTGGGCAGGACTAAGAACATGGATTACTTATCAGTTTCCAGATTCGGGGATGCTACTGGTCCAAGAATTGTGCTCTAAAACCACCTGCACACATAGAAAGCAGCACATCCATGCAATGTTCTTTTTTGTTAGGCAAAAATCATAAAGAACACAAATCACATTATTTCCTTACACTTGATGTTCACACACAAATATGTACTCTATGTAACTTTTTTAAAAAGATTTGTGTGTGTGTGTGTGTGTGTCATGGGGGATGCACACAAGCGCAGACACCCACAGAAGCCTAGAAGAGGGCGTCAGATCCCTGAGGCTGAGTTAGGCAACTGTGAGCTGTCATATTGGCTGTGTGAACTGAACCCAGGTCCTATCAAAGAGCAATAAGTGCTCTTACCTGCTGAGCCATCTCTGCAGCCTTTCTTCACAACCTCTAGGAGAGAAAGCACGTTTAAAATCACCCTACAGTCCTGAGGAGCTGGCTCAGCAGATAAAGCACTTACTATAAAGTGGGGCCTACTGCCAATGTTCGTCCCCAGAACCCATATTAAAAAGCTAGACAAATGTAATCACTTCCTGTGATCCCTAAAACTGGAGGGCAGAAAACAGGATCCCTGGGGCAAGCGGGCTACACTAAGCAGAACTGACAATCTATGTGTTCACAGGAGATCCTGTCTCACTAAATAGACTAGTGAATGGTGGAGGGAGAGTCACAGCATCTACTTTAGGCCTCCATCTGCTCATGTGCACACATGTGTGCACATACGCTCACACACAAATGCATACTGTGCACACGTATACTTTAAAAAAACAGACTACATATTGCCTGTTAATTTCCCTTTCCTTAAGCAACACACGGGAGCCCTCTCCTCCCTTCATCTCTGAGTTGCCAATACTGTCTGGAATCAGTACAACTGCACGTTCAGCCTTCTATAATAATTTATTTTAATTACACATGCTCAGAGTAAAGGTCAAACAATAAAGAAAATTACAAAGAAAGGAAAACACACCTCAAATCTTAGCCTAGAGGAAAGGTGCTTGTTAATAAATTGATCATCATTTTTTAATATACTTACTCCTACAATTTATAGTGTCCTGTAATTTATAACTTCACATCAATTCAAACAGAATGTGAGCTATGATGTAACCTGATTCTTTTCACTTACAATTTCTTTTGTCATGTGAGTAGCCATCATCTAGAAAGATTCTCAGTGAGATGATCCTAGACTATATAAGTGTAGAGAGAAGGCTGAGCACCAGTAAGTACTATGAGGTCTTTTTTCGATTTTTTTTTTCCTTTTGTTGAGATAGAGTCCCATTATATAGCCCTGGCTGGCCTGGAACTTTGCTCTATAGACCAAGCTGGCCTAGAACTTGAAGATCCACCTGCTTCTGCTTTCCAAATTCTGGGGGTAAAGGTGTACACTACCCTGCCTGACTCTTTTTCTTCTTGAATGTGGATGTGACTAGCTGCTTCAAATTCCTGTCTTGTCCTCCCTACAATGATGAACTATAATCAGAAATCATAATCCATATAAACCATTTCTCCCCTAAATCGTTTTTTGTTGGGATATTTTATCAGAGCAATATAAATGAGACTAGAACATCCATCAACCCAACACATGGATCCCCACTGGGCCCACAGTTCCACCCTCTACTCCACTCTCTCTGCTCCTCAAGTTTCTTGGCAGACTAAAGGGGACCTTCAGAGTTTGTCCCAGCCAGTGTGCCTCAGGTCCACGATGACAGAGCTATCCCAGCTGAAGAACTGAACCTCACAGGTCTGACGTTGACACAACCCATGGAATTCAGTTCTCAGAGCTGAGGATAAACACAGACTCTCGAGTGGAGGCATTCAGTCCTTCCTCACAGGCCAGGTCCTGGCAGCCCTGTAAAGACACAAGAGAAAAATGCCTGATAAATCCAGAGTCACTGCCTCCACAGATTGAAAATTTAAGACTCCTAAGAATCTGGGACACAGACAGACAGCTTCATAAGTAATCCTTAAATAGGCAGAGCATGCAGTACAGGCCATGTGATCCCAACACTTCGGACGCTGAGGCAGGAGAATTGTCCATTTGAAGCCTTAATTCCAGCAATTAGGAAGCTGAAGAAGAGGACTGTGGGACAAGGCCAACCCGAAGTACATAACAAGGTTGTCTCAGAAGCAATCAGTAACAGGACAGATGGTCTTTGCTGTCCACATTGTAACCCTCGCTTGGAAAGCTCTTCTTGACGCACACTCCCCTTGGGGCTTTCACCCTCTATATCACCTCCTCAGCACGACCACCAATGGCAAAGATGACTGGATGATTACCCTGTGGCCTTTCTGTGTTCCCAGAACCCTCAGGGTAAGCACAGTCCCAGCACAAAGACTCCGCATCCCAGCCTCAAGGGACCCACTTCTACATGGAAACAGAGGTAATGAATTACTGACTACCCTCCTGCCTGCTCACAGAGGACACATTGCAGCTGCATCCATGCCATGCAGGTGAGGGCCATGCCCCACCCAGGGCAGGGCACCACACGAGAAGAACTTTGTAACTGTGTGCCACTTCTTCAAGAACTGGAGACTGCTCTTGGCAGCACAGCAGCAAGAACAGGACCTCCCCCTGTTCAACCTGTCTCTGTTAGAGTCCTTGAATGTGGCAGTTGGACTAATATCTCTCTCCCCGACTAAAACCTCTTCTCCATCCCCGACCATTTTCCTGTATCATGTCTAATCCTTCCCTTCATAGAGAGGATGATAATTTGTAACTGTTAGATTCTTTGACACAATTATTTAATAATTATTTAATAAATATTATCTCCCCAACAAGATCATGTTTTCACAAAGAGAGAACCTAGTCTATTGCCTTTTTAAATATATAAATAGAAGCCAGGACTTGTGGCAGACACTTGCAACCCTAGCACTTGGGAAGGCTGAGACAGGAGGATATTTCTGAGTTCAAGACCAGCCAGGGCTGCATTATGGTTCCAGACAAATCAGGGTTATAGAGTAAGACTCTGAAAAAAAAAAGACCCCCATAACACCAATAACAAAAATAAATTAGTATAGTAAATAAGTACAATATCTTTTTTGAAATAGAACTCCCAACTATACAACTCATCTAGTTACAAAGGATATAATTCACTGGTTTTCAGTATATTCATGAAGCTGTTTGATGATCACCATAATTAATCTAGGAATGTTTCAATCGTCCCTAAACTATATGCTAATCACACACTCCCTACCTCTGGGTAGTCGCTAATCTACTTCCTGTCTTATATATACCGGCCTATTAAAAGCATTTTTTACCAATGAAATCAAATCACATGCGGCCTCTTGTGACTTACTCTTTCATTGTATGTGCTCCAAGTTTATCTATCTGAGGCTTAGTGTATGTATCAGAATTTAATTTAATTGTATGGGTTTCAAGGGGAGAAAATATCCACTATGTATATATACCATATTTTCTTTATCTATGAGCAATGAATTGGCATTTACATTGTTTCAACTTTTTCTAAATATTTATTTTTATTTTTTTTTAAATTATGAGTGTGTGTGTGTGTGTCTGTGTGGGTATGTATATATGAATGCATGTGTTAAAGGAGGCCAGAGTAGCATAAAGCTGGATTTGCAATTGTTTGTGAGCCACTGGCATGGGTGCTGGGCATCAAACTTGGGGCCTCTGCAAGAACAGTGTGTGCTCTTAGGCACAGAACCATCTCTCTAGCCCACTTCTGCCCGTTGACCGCGACAGTCGTTTCTACGGCCATTCCCCTCTTTCTGCTGATAGGTGCTGTCATTTCCCTCGACTATTTACCTAAGAGTAGAACTTTGGGGTGACATTAAATCTATGCTGAACCTTGAGAGACTTCTCACACTCGTCGCCAAAGTAGCTACACCATTTGACATTTCCGCCAGCAGTGTCTGGGGTTTCCTTTCTCCACATCCTTGTGATTGCCTGACTTTTTTATTGCAGCTCTCCCAGTAGGTGCAAAGTGGTACCTCATTGTGGTTTTGATTTGCATCTCCCTGGTGGCTAATGACGTTGAGCATCTTTTCATGTATTTACAGCATTTGTTCAGCTACTCCGAGGAGAAAAAAACAATCTATTCATATCTTTTGCTGTTTCTGAAATGGGCTCTTGGTTCTATTATTAAATTATAACAACTATTTACATACCCTATATATATCATATGGATCATATTTCTAATTTTTATGATTATATAAACTGAATTTTAACTGTGTGTGTATGTGGTGTCTTCATTCCCTAATATAATTTCCAGCTTCTAGAACATACCTGGATCATAGAAGACACTCTAGGATTTTCAAGAAAGGAAGGCAAGGAAATGCCTCTTGGGGTTCCTCATCTCCATGTTGTGCATTAAAATGAGATGAGTTCCCTCCATTTGTACCCAATTCATTGTTTTCTTTAGCCCATGTGCCTTCAGAGTTTCTGTGTGAGCCAGACTCCAGAGATGAAAGATTCTAGCATCCGATCTCTGCTTTATGAGCATACAAGAATAAGCAAGCAGGATTTCTCTCCTACACCATGCCAAGTCTCCTAGGAAAAAGAAGGGCCAATGGCGCTATAAGACCAATCGCATTGATCCAATGCCATCTTTCCCTCCACAGGCACCCATACATCACTCACTCACAGAGTCCCTGGTGGGTGAGGCCAGATGTGGGGGATGCAGTAAGATCAAGGCTAGCTCGGCCTTCACCCCATCCTCATGAGATCTCACTGAGAACTGCACCAACAATCACGTTCAATCATGCTGAGTGCCTCCAATGAAAACCTCAAGATGGTCTGAAGAGGCTGTGCTTCCAAAGAATGACATTGAAGGAGATACCCAAAGATAAGGACACCGTGGTCTGGTCCAAAATGGTCAAAAGGAAAGAATCACAATGTGTAAACCCCGACAGGCTGTGGCCCACACTCCTAGGAGAGAGAAGGCCAAGGGAGGCTCAGGCAAATGGTTCAGGCTAGCCTTGTTCGGGAACTCAGGCCTGTCCTACAGTATATGGAGAAAGTGGAGAGGAATATTATCGATTGCATTATTTAAATATTCCAGCTGGGCTTGATAAACAGTTGGAAGGTATGAAATAATCCTAAATAGCTATCATCTGATCCTCCAATTTAACAAAGACTCCTACAGGACCTCAGACAGGTAGACTGAGATTCCATCTTTATTCCCAACAGCAGCAAAGACCCCACTGTCACATGCTAGGAATCAAACACAGGGCCTCACGCATGCCTCGCAAATGCTCTACCACACAGCTGTGTGCCCAAGCTCCCACCTTTTCTGAATTATTTTGAGACAGAATATCACGAAGTTGTCAAAGTTGGCCTTAAAATGGGAATCCTTGAACCTCGAGCTCTGGAGTTACTAGAATTACAGGTCTATGCCACTGGGACCTGGTACTCTATAGTTCTCTTACAATCAATAAGTCCTCCTTACTGCTCTCTAGGGAGTCCTCTCCTGTCCCCAATCATTTTCCCCACCGTCTGCCCACCTGGCAAGCTTGGTTTTGAAGACCACTATGAAATGACATCCTTGCAATGTCCTGTAATAGTCCCGGCACCACCAGTAGCAGGGAGGTTTCTGAATGGTGCACCTTTTCTTGGTCCATCCCTAACGCCTTCAGCTTGTACCTGACCGCCAGATCCTCCGGCCTCAATATGCAGTTATTTATCAGACAAAGTCACTGTCTCCCATTCACTATAACGTGCTCTGAGCCACACTGTTAAACTTCAAGAGATCTGAAGTGAGAGCCTAGGAAAACCAAAGAACAATAGATGATCCTTTTACCACCCTGCTCATTAGAATTTACCAACACCGCTGCTCTGAGCACCAGCCCAGCACCAAACCCAGGATATATATATATAATGACCTTTATTTTCAGGTGGAAGCCCTACTGTATACGTGTGGTGGGTACAACTTGCCTTCTGAAAAGAAATCATTTGGCCCTGGACTATTCTGATGGAGAGGCTAAACCTTTCTGCTTCAGTTACTCACTGTTTCCTTACCTGTGTTCTTCCCAGTATCTGGGGAAAGAGTAAACACAAACCCGGAAGTTCTTATAAATATGACTTTGCTAACCTTCCACTCAAAATACATGCATGTTGCTCGGTTCCCACTAAGTGGTTAGAGAAATGAATGGGCTTCCCTTATGTGATGCTTCCAGGAGAATCAGTTCTTGGTACCAGGTATAAATTTAGTTGCCTTTCAAAGTTAAATTGATGCTGATCTCCCATGCATTTCCTTATGCTGTAAGGATGTATCCAAATTGGTTTTTTTTTTTTTGCACTTTCTCTTATGAAAAAAGAAAGGAAGGAAGGAAGGAAGGAAGGAAGGAAGGAAGGAAGGAAGGAAGGAAGGAAGGAAGGAAAAGAGTTGGTTACTTTTTTAAAAAATTAAATGGTATGTATAGATTAAAATTAAAATGGTATATACAAATCTCATTATATCTCTGCACACAACCTTAGGAGGAAGCAGACCAGTGAATGTTTAAAAAGCACAGCCAATGAGTAAAACTGAAAGGCCATCCTCTGGTATTCCATCTTCCTAGCTCTTTTTGTAAAAGAAAGCCCCATTACAACCATAAGGCAGGATCTTGCAACAAATAGACTTTATGAAATAAACTCACCAAACAAATGGCTCTAACTATGTGGCTTGTTCTGGGCCCTATATGCCTCTAGATTCTAGGCCCTATAGACTGGGATGCAGACAGAGCCTGACACACAACATGTCCCAAGTCACAGGTACAATCTAAAGGCTGGGGCTCTACACAGAAGTGGCCAAGACTTTTCCCCCTAGTCCTCCAGCCTGTCCACTTCCGCGTTTATACCTGTCAAATACTAGGGGAGCAAGATCGAAGTTCTACCTCTCTTCCCGCTGTTGTGATGGTCTATCACCACAGGAAGTGTCCCCTGTGCCTCAGGCTTCTAAGCTCAGTCCCTCAAGTCCATCTGCTCACTTTGCCACCTCTCCAAGAGCTTGCCTCACCCTGGGGTCTCTTCCCCGGGCTTTGATTCAGCGGAAACACTGCCATTCTCATCTCCAGGTTCTATAGAAACTTTGTAAACACAAGAAATAGCGTACTGGACTACAGCGCATTCTTCATCCCATCCCCCATAGAACCCAGCCTTCAGACAGTACCCGTTATATGGGGGATGGGATGAAGAATGCGCTCGAGTCCATCCCATCCCCCATATAACGGGTTGCACTTAATATGTAATAACAGTACCATCACAGCTAACAACCATCAGGTGCACATTATGTCCCAGCCACTGGGTTGCATGAATTATCTCATATTTCACAAGAAAGCCATGAGGCAGGTTGTCTTGTCAGCATCCTATTATATGTTAGGAAAGGCTTAGGAAGGTCCAGCAGCCTTCTGCTGCAAATGGGAGCTTAACCATTCCAAGTCCAGCACCTGCGCTCACAGCTACTCTGTTCCTCTGGCTGGGGGAGAAACTGAGCACAGCTGAAGCAATCATGATGGGTCTGGGTACCCCACCGCATCAGCATCCCAGACCAGAGCGTCCGTCTCTCCTTTCCGGACCACATCCCTGCTTCCACACAGTGCTGGAACTGATCCCTCGGGGCCAAAGTAGAGGGACAGTCCAGAGGCCATCCTCTGCCAGATCTGCTCACACACTTGTATCATCTCAAGAGGGGCTCGTTCTCAATCCTAGCCACAAATACACGGTTTCACAAAAACTGATGTTACAAAGAAGAAAAGATTATAAGGAACATGAATGCCAGGAAAAGAGGCTTCCCTCTTCACACTCCCTTCCATGTGCCAGGAAGATGGCGGATTTTCACAGCAAATGAACAAGGAGTTCCCCCAAACCATTAAGCTAACGAATCAAGCAAATCTTGGGCTTCGTAGTCCAGATTTCTATCCCCCTCCACTGTCATTACCGTCTTGCTCGCAGAGTCATTTCTGAGTCTTTCTGCTATTCCACGGAGCTGGCTTTGTCACTTAAAGGCCTGTTAACTAACTGGAATTGCCGTCTTGTAGCTGCAAATAAAATCCATGCATACTTCGGGATGAGTTTATCATGGGAGTTGATTAATTGGCAGTTGCAGAACTCTGAAACTAAAGCTGTGTTTCATGAACAGACTCGCAATTTGGGATGGATATTGTGACTTAAACACATTCACTGCATTATGAAGAGGGGGAGGATGGGAAAAGGAGAGTCTATGTGATTAGGAGGGAGAGCTACTCTAAGGGAGAATGTGTTACCCTGGTTTGTCCTGCCGGGTCTGCTCTGCACACGTGATGTGTTCTCGGGTACAGCAGCTCACACGGTCCTCGAGGCCATCAGGAGATAAGCAGTATCACCATTTGCCTCTTGCGTGGGAGGAAATGGAGATAATGTACTTAGTTAACAGCAGAGCCAGGGTGAAGGTTCAGACAGGCTCCCTCCAGAGCAGCTGTTCCCGTCGGAGGACACTGTCAAGGACTTCGTAAGTGGTTTCGATAGCCATATATCAGGAAGAAGCCAGGGATGCTACTGAGCCGCCTACAAGGCATAGGACCATCCCCAGAGCAACAAATGATGGACTTCTAAATATTAAGGGTCTCAAAAAAAACTCTACTACGAAGCCTAGCTTATGGTACAATAACCAAGGCCTGACTCAGAGAAAGGGACAGCTAAGAGACTGACCACCCATGATCACTCTTCCTTATACATTAGTCCCTGCACTTACTGACAACAGAACTCCACACACAGGCTCAGGGCTACTGCACTTGTTTAGACCCTGAATTTTCTCTCTCAAAGCCTCTGTGAAATTGCAGGTCCCTTGTACACAGGTAGAAAATCTCTACTGACAATAATTAAACATGTGGGGTTGGGAGAGAACTAACAGATGCATCAATAGAATAAAAGGGCGGGGCTGAGAAGAAAGTTACTTCTGTACGGGTTACAGTTTAGGACCAGACAAAGATGCCCTTTCAAAGTTGAAGAACTAGTCAAATACACAGCAAATAAAAAAAAAAAAACCAGAATGAAGAACTGGTATCTACAGAGAAATGAACATTAGATCCGTGTCACACCATGTTTGAAACAGACGTCAAAGCTGGAGAGGTGGCTCAGTGGTGAGAGTGCTTATAATCATGAAGACATGAGCTAGATACCTAGAACTCATGTTTTTGTGGTTGTCACAGGGTCTCGCAATATAACTCTGGCTGGCCTGGAACTCATAGAGATCATCCTGCCTCTGTCTCCTGAATACTGGGATTAAAACTGTGGTTCTCAATCTGTGGGTTTCGACCCCTTCAGATCTTGCACAACCTTTTCGCAGGGGTCGCATTTCAGATATCCTGCATGTCAGATATTTACATTATAATTCATGATAGAAGAAAAATCAGTTACAAAGTAGCGATGAAAATAATTTTATGGCTGGGGGTCACCACAGCGTGAGGAACTGTATTAAAGGATCACAGCATTGGGACGGTTAAACACCTCTGGATTAAAGGCATGGTGACACTTATAATCTCAGTACTGGGAAGGGGGAGACAGGGGGGGTCAATGTGGCTCTGTGGCCAGCCCAGTCTACTTGGCAAGCTTCAGGCCAGTAAGAGATTCTATCTCAAGGGCTCGGATGGATGGATCACAAATTAAGAGCACCGGCTGCTTTTCCAGAAGACCCAGGTTTGGTTCTCAGTACCAACATGGCAGTTCACAGATGTCTATAACTCTAGTTCTAGGGGACCCAACACCCTTTTCAGGCCTCTGTGGGCATGCGCATGGTGAGTAGATACATATACAGGCAAAACACCCATTCACATAAAATCATAATAAAAACTAATAACTAAAATAAAATGAGTTCAGCTTAATTTTAAAAAAAAAATACCCTAGCCAATGGCTCCTGAGGAACACACATGCAAAACATGTAAGCATATATACATACAGAAAGCAAACAAGTAACATGAAAACAAGAAGTTTCCAAAGTACCTATAAGAATAACCCTTAAAGAAGGCCTTGAAGAAGGCTCAGAGAGCATCAAGGACACCAGGACAGACGGCCTCTGTAGGAATACAGTCAGGGACGCAGTCACATGCTTGATAGGCAGAAAGGCTCAGTTCAGTACAGAAATCGTTGCAACCTTTTGTGCAGTTTTCCTCTAGGGGAAATTTCACAGGCAAAACTTTGAACCTCAGATTTCAGAAGTCTAAGAGAAAAGCCCTCAAGAACAACCCACTGACTCGTCCCTCTGATTAGCCCAGAGTAAGTGGGAAAATCTTCTTTCCTTCTTCCTGCTGCCGGTGTCGCCATTTTTTTTTTTCAACAGAATCTCTGGCAACAGGAACTGAATGTGAGATAAACCTAAGAGTCTAATTTTCTAGAACAACAAGACTCTTTCTTTGGACTTTAGTGTCTGAGCTAACATGAGTGACATTTTCTCCAGCAGTGGGAACAACTAGCAACATTGTTCATAGGCCAAACACTGCTGACCCCCTGAATACCAGGCTGCCCCAAAATAGTAACACTGTCTGACCCACCCAATGGCCCAGAGAAACAAGGTAGAGGTCTCTAGAGAGCATGCTCAAACCGCCAAGAAATATTACAAATTTAAGACAACCATTTTTTTGTTTGTTTGTTTGTTTGTTTTACCATGAACTTGTGGCTTCACTTTGCCGTGGAATTAGATCTAAGTAGCTGTACGCCTAAGGATGTGGGGTTAACCTAAAAAAGTTCTGTACAGAGCATCAGATAAGTCCCTTTGCCATCCCTCTGATAATACACCCACCTGTTCAAGAAATGCTCCATTGGAATTGTTTGAATCCAAGACGCATAATTCCATTACTAGAGAAGCCACAACTAGATAGTCAAGACATTCACTTCGAAAATAATCTTTCTTTAGAATTAAGGAGCACAGGATGCCTGGAGACCTTTGCAACGCTCTCCTTATCTTTAGTTCTAAGGTAAGTAGACCTTATATGTCATCAATTTAATATAAAGCATGGGGATTAACTTCCTGGGATACAGTGTTTCTACCTAAAATAAATGTGAAAGCCAGAGAGAAGGCTCAGTGGTAGAATACTAGCATTCATGAGACTCTGGGTTCAAGTCCCAAAGCTAAATAATCTATGATTCCCATGACTTGGGAGGCTTGAGGCAGGGGATCCTAGGTTCAAGGCCTGCCTAAGCTATGAAGGAAGCTTAATGCCAGCATGGGCCACTTAGCAAGACCCTATCTCAAATAAAACAGGAAAAAAAAGCTAAGGCTAAAGCTCAGTGGTAGAGGGCTTGCTTTAGCATATTTGAATGTGGAAGCTTGTGGCTTCTCTCCCTTGCAATGTCCACAGAAAGAAATTTCTAATTAACTGAGATTGAAGCTGAGACCAAAATAAGGAATTTTTGCCAGATTCTAGAACAATCTGAGGGGGGGGTCATTATCATAATTCAAAAAGTGCCCAAAGCTGGCTCTTAGGAACCACACCCAGTAACACAAATTGCTGACCATCGGCGAAAACAATACCGCAGTGAGCAGAGGAAGGACATTCCTGACCCCTCAAGGCCTTTGAGAAAGTAGGACTGTAGGAATCTTGAAACGAGGGGGGCAGGATGTATCCATCACCAGAAGTCCCACGGGTTTCTCAGCCCATCCCCTCCCTGTGTGGCCCTTCCAGCATCTCAAAGTAAGGACCAGAGGCTAATCTCCCACCTGCCAATACGTGCAAATCCAGCGTGAGCAGACCTGACTCAAACACACAGCCTTCTATGCCCCCTCTGAGTTCTCCCACAAAGATTCTTGGTGCTTATCCTACCCAAGCAGTAAGTCAGGTCGGCAGGGAGATGAAAAATAACAATAACAGTAGTAGTAGTAGTAGTAGTAGTAGTAGTAGTAGTAGTAGTAGTAGTAGTAGCAATAATAATGCCATGTTGATTCTGTCCAAAAGCCCAAACCCTGGAACTTGGAGACAAAACATCAGAAGGGGTTGAGACAAAACCAAAGTTGAACAGAAACATCCAAAACAACAGACATTGACTGGGAAGATCTCAAATGGCAAGAAAATACTGAAATAAATAATCCTGAGGCCCATGCGGCTTTAAGAAAGAAAAGTTACATTATTGTCGATTAGAATACAAGTCAAGTTTAACAGAAATAAATTTGAAAATTTAAAAAAAATCTTTCTATAGACAAGACTGAAGAAGACTGAGAATAGACATACGATGACAAAAAAAAAAAAGCTGCCATAACCCCGTGTCCCCTTGTTCAGTATTTACAATATAATATCTTTTATTACTGTCGCTGTGATAAAATTAACGACTTGCCAAACAGAAGCCATAACACCAGGATTTAAAGCACATTACAGTAACCAATACTGCCATCTTACCCGAAAGTAACAAAAAGTTAAAAAACCTTTTCCTTTTAGAAACGGACCCATGTCTTAAGTACTATCCGTGGAAATATTTCTAAGCCACTGACATTTTTATATTTACAGCCCATGACAAAAGTCTCACCTACTCTAACGCTAGTGGCACTCACTGCACCTTAAACATCGGGATTACATCTTTAATGCGCCATTTGCTCTGCAATAAGCCACTGTACAAAAGCCGGCTTTCTCGCAGACAGAAGATAAGTACACAGTAAATCAGCTCGCAATGACTATTTTCCTAACTCCTGCACACTGGGAGCTCAGATTCCAGTTTACCTTATCATTTCCAAAGCGGCCTCCCTTCTCCCCACCCCCCCCACCCACCCCTCCTCATTTTACCGCTTCCTCCTATTCATTTTGCCTACCCCCTTGCCATGGCTGCCTGGCCAGATTTTACCACGCCAGTGAACCCCCTGCTGCTGCCATCCTTGGAGGGAAGAGAGATGCCAAGGGCCTTGCAGAAGAGCATCGTTCTCTTGGCTCACTTGGGCAGAGGAAGGAACTCACAGGCCAATTTGCATATGCTTTTATTCCATTCCACACCCTGCGAGCTAACTCTCTCTGGAAAGTCCCTTCTCAATTCCCTCCTCGTGGCAGCTAGGGAGGAAGCGGCTGAGCCGGAATAGAAGGTTCCAGCCCAGTCAGGCTGTGTCAGCATCTTAGGGCAGAAGCCAGCAGACTCCCACCCGAAGTCAGCAGGGTCTCTACCCGTACAGATGCCAACAGGGACCCTCTTCCCAGCCAGAGGGGGGCTGCTGGCTACAGCTATAATGACATGCAAGTTCTAGAGAGTTCTTTGCGGGGCAGAGTAGGCTCCAGCCTCCCCTGAGGAAGTGCTGGTCAGGCGTTGGGTCCCTGACTTCCTGTCTGTACTCTCCCCTGTCTGTGGGGAAATCCCGAGAGCTTTATCGGCTGCCCAACGAGCCTGTTGGCTTTTCAAGTAGGCGTCGACTGAGTTTCGACCAAAAACCTCAATTTAACATTAGCCAAAATAAATAAATAAATAAACAGCATGTGTGCGGGTCTTTAAAAAGAGAAAGAATTGGCCTCTGTAATGGGGACGGGGAGGAAAGATCTCTGACTAGCTTCAGGCACACAAGCCTGGATTGGCTCAACCGTGGGACAAAGACATGCTTTCAGCTATGAACTAGCAGGCAGGAAGGACACTCAGAAATCCCATTCCAAAGCATCCTCCTGCAGAAACCGTTAATAGCCTAAGTGACCTCTAAATTTTAATGAGGTCCCATCAGACAGCAAGCACTCTGACAAGCGTTTCACAAACACGGTCTTCCCTGATTTCACAATGTTAACCTTTGGTGAGGGTAGGGGACTCACCTAAGGTCACATAGTCCCTCTATGGGTACCTTTGACTACTCATATCCCCAAGTCTAGAAAACCCTTACAAGGTCTTTGGCATGCATAATAATAATAATAATAATAATAATAATAATAATAATATTAATAAAAGTTGAATTCCCAGTCGAGATAAATATATAGAGTCACCCTGGGAAATCATCCACAGACAGAAAGGAGACAGTCCAATGACTCTAATCCTGGCGCAGGTGGTCACTGCCCTGAACTCTCCAGATGGTGCCCATCGCTCATCCTGCTGGGCTTGCAAAGGCTGGCTTAAACGTCTCTTGCAGCTAGCTTTTTGGAAAACAAACATCATTGCAGGTCAGACGCTGAACATACATAATGCCCTTTTTAATCCTTCTAACACACACACACACACACACACATACACACACACACACACACACACACGGTAGCTACTGTTCTTAATCCTTGGATTATAGATAAGAAAGCAGGGCTCTGAAAGATTTCAACTTGTTCACTGTCACACAGCTAGAGCTGAGTAGCGCTGGGATTTGAAATGATGTTTGTTGTCTCCAAATCTCTGATGCCCCATATATTACCTCATAGTGCCTCTCAGGGAGGTTCTGCTCCCTGAGAAGGGGCCTCCTTGGGGTAGAGCCATGACTCCAGGCTACTGAAGAGATTCCCAATAGGCATGCAGGTGCCGAGCAGCATTCACCGAAATCCTGGGTGTGTGGAAGAGAAGAAACATTGGTAACCAGAACGGCAAGATCTGTGTCTTATTAAGGTATACATGACATATTTGTGAAGCTTTCGTAAAGGTCAAAAGCTATATTGGGTCTGCTAGTGACAAGCCTGTTTAAAGAGGCCTGAAACTGTTTGGAACCACTGACTGGGGTGAGACGTGAAGGGAATTAACAGTAGGAGCCGGAGCCTGGCCAGTTGTTGACAATTTCAGTGCTCCAGTTCCGGACTGTTAACTCCCGCATTCCCAACACCTGGGGTTCACTCAGCTTGGTTGTCTAGAAGCAGTCAGGGGTGCGCTCAGAGCCAGAGGCAGCACTCTGCTGCCAGCTGTGCGCACTTCCCATCGTCTGCCTTTTGCCTTGGGAAGCACAGACTAAAACCAAGAGGCAGGTTTTTGCAAATGAAATGTGAATTGAGCCTCTTCTCTTCATAATTAAATTTTAAGGATTATTTTTGGGGGGTGGAGGGGGAGAAGTGCAAGGTAAAGGGAAGCCTAAATATCACTGTGGGACTTACGGTACACGCCAGGCAAAGCACTACACACTTCAACACCTCTGCGCCTCTTCATACTAACCGCATGGCTATTTCTAACTCGCAGAAATATACAGACGGCAGACACTCAGGCAAGTTAACAGCTTCAAGGGGGAATCGGGAGGTGCTGGCTAAGAACAGCCGGCTGGATGAGAAAGAGGAGATCCGTGCCAGAACACTCCCTGTCTCCCTTGGTTCACAGCCCCAGTCTAACTGAATGCCATGCTGGGGGCTACGGGGACGACTCAGTGTTAGTTAAGAATTCAGCGCATGTCCTTAATCCCAGCACTCAGGAGGCAGAGGCAGGTGGATCTCTGAGTCTGTGGCCAGCATGGTCTACAAAGAGAGTTCCAGGACAGCCAGGGCTACACAGAGAAACCCTGTCTCAACAAAGAAACAAAAGCAAAAAAACCTCATCAAAGTTTAGTTTCCAGCCATCTCGAGCACTGGTGCGCTGAACCTGGCCAAGCCCGAGCGCCGTCATCTTTTGAACCCTGGATGGTTTTTGTTTTGACTCCAAGCAGCACAGTTCCTTCTGGATAGCTCATCCCCTACTCTACCCCCAGTTCTCTGCTGCATTGAACATCTCTAAAGACACATATCCTGCCCTCAACATTGCGTCCTGGCCATCCTCCGTTTCACACAGTGCTGGATGAACTGACGCTTGAGAGTGTCAGGACCAGGAGCAGAGGTGATAAGCCATTCAGAGTTCTGATGCTACAGTGCAAAAGCATTTGATTCCACATCTATCAGTTTTCATTTTGAATTTTGGAAGCATTTTTTTTTTCATTCATGAGCCCTGAAAAGCACATGCACACAGTGCCCAGAATTTCTGACACTCGTACCTGGATCCACATTTAAGTCAGAGTTTTGTTCCATGTTCTGAGGAAGAAGGAAGCATAAGGGTTCAGAGATATGCAAATTTAAAACTGGAAAGACAGCCTTCAGACACACGCCAGGCGCCACGGGGATGGTGTCTCCACCATTCTGGAGTCCTCAGACGGATTGGTCTGGTATGCGGAAACCGTGAGATGGACAGCTAGGAAAAACACCACCAGACATCGTGATGAAGCTTGTGTCTCCAGCCCGCTCAGTAGCTGATACACTTCAAGCTCTAGAACTCAGGAAACACAAAGCTAAATGCACAGCAGCTGCTGGAGTTAGAGCAGGTACCTGCTCAGCTGGGGGCTCTGTACAACCTACCTAACAGTTCGTCTGTGCGCGGCTGTTCTCATAGGATTTACACACGCGTAAATGGAACAGCAAGTGGGCCAAACAGACAAGCCCTACACTCCAGCTCAGGAAAACTAACTTGATGCCTTAAGCAACTCTTCCAATAAAATCAAGAACACCTACTTGGTAGATTGCTCTGAAGATGATGTTTATCCTAAAAGTCAGCAAAGTGCCCGGATGGAATGCATGACCCACAGTGTGCTCTGAAGAGCCAAAAGGGCACTTTGGTTTGGGTTTGGTTTGGGTTTGGGGTTTTGAGATAAGCCCTCAGGTCACCCAGGCTGTCGTCCAACTTCCTGTGTAGCTAAGACTGACCTTGAATTCCTGAGACTCCTTCCTCAGCCTCCCAAGTCCTGGGCCCGCAGGCCTGTGCCACCACACCCAGCTCAAATGCATCTTTATTACATTTCTTGTGTGCCCTTTCTCCGGGGTTGGACAGAAGAGAGCTCTGTAAACATTCGGGCTGGGTGGAAATCATACCACACTGTTCATGTCCACAGCACGGGAAAGCGGTGATGCCCATCACATGCCTGCATGCTGAGGCTGCCCTCTAAACTCCCAATGTGTGCCTGTAAAATCTGCACCTCTAGAGGTGGAAACAGAGGAAGCATACCTGCTCTCTCTTGCTGTAGCAAAATACTTATAAAGAAAAGAAGTTATTTAGCTTACAGTTTTGAAAACTGAAACTCCAAGATCAAGGGCCTGTCAGGTCGGCCTCTCGTGTGGGCCCAACTTATCTGCAGGAAATGGTTCAATAAATGACACAGACATCTACAGTGACCTCGTCTACTCTACTTAAAACAATGGTGATAAAGGAGACTTAATAAAATTAAAGGAATCCCAGGCTGGGGACAGAGCTCACTTGGCAGGGTGCTTGTCCAGTGTGTGCAAATACCATAAACCAGGTGTTATTCTTTCTGCGGGGGAGAGTGGAGGGTAGAGACGGAACGCGAGACACATGGCGGTGCGGGGTTAGGAAGGAGACATGGACACGCGGCGGTTCCACGTGGGTGCACTTTATTTATTTATTTTTTTGGTTTTTTGAGACAGGGTTTCTCTGTGGCTTTGGAGCCTGTCCTGGAACTAGCTCTGTAGACCAGGCTGGTCTCGAAG